>NC_042616.1:264112274-264415264 GCF_901001135.1 Rhinatrema bivittatum
CAGTGTGTCACGCATGTGAGAACCATCTGCCAGGTGTGTCCCGGCCGAAAAAAGGTTGAGAACGGTTGAGAAAGGTTTGAGAACCACTGTTCTAGACCAGTGGTTCTCAACCTTTTTTCGGCCGGGGCACACCTGGCAGATGGTTCTCACATGCGTGACACATTGAACATGTGACCGTCACGGGACAAAATGTAAATATACATTCTGCATCCTCAGGAACCACGTTGACCCCCAAAAATGGGTGCAGAGCAGAACTAGGGCATTACCCGTACAGCTCACCATACAAAAAAGATATTCTGGATCTGATGACATCTCAGTAAAAGCAAAACAAACTCTCTTTACTGGCAGGCACAATACCCCTCCTTATGAAAAGACAGTAATTTACCACTACAAATATTTACCACCTCCTATTGGGAAAACAGAGCAAGCCAAGCTGCTATAGATACCCACTTAGAAATAATTGTAAAACTATACTAATAAATGTTACAAAACAGCTGATGAACAGAATAACATCCAACAATTAAAAACTCATAAAAATTAATAAAAATTGTCTAAATATCAAAATATTTCAAAACAGCAGACACATCACATAATACCCAATAATTAAAATGGCAGTCAATCAAGAAAAATAAACTTAAAAAGCTGCCTTTACTTACCCTCTCCAGCAACTCTCCTACTCCTTTCCCTTGCAGACCAATAGCACTCACTAGAAGCAGCAGTGGCTGCTGAAGCTATGTCCTCACAGTCCTCTTCCTTAAGGCCCACAACCAGTGACAACCAGTCTCTGTCTCACACAGACTAGTAACTTCCCTAACTAGTATCTCTTCCTCACACACACATACCAGTCACCTCCCTGACCAGTCTCTCTCAATCACACATATGCTCTGTCACTTACATACAATCTCACACATATTCTGTCACTTACAACCACACACACTGCCACTCATGCACCCATTTTACCACAGACACTGCCACTCATGCACCCATTGTACCACACACACAAGCTCTCACTCATGCACCCAGGCACCCATTCTACCACACTCACACACAAGCTCTCACTCATGCACCCATTCTACCACAGGCACACAAGCTCTCACTCATGCACCCAGGCACCCATTCTACCACACTCACACACAAGCTCTCACTCATGCACACAAGCTCTCACTCATGCACCCAGGCACCCATTCTACCACACTCACACACAATCTCTCACTCATGCACCCATTCTACCACAGGCACACAAGCTCTCACTCATGCACCCAGGCACCCATTCTACCACACTCACACACAAGCTCTCACTCATGCACCCATTCTACCACAGGCACACAAGCTCTCACTCATGCACCCATTCTACCACAGGCACACAATCTCACATGGAGCTTCTTCTCGTTTGGCCCAATAAGCCTGGCCTCCACTTCTCAGCTGCCTCTGGCCTGACCTCTCACGGTGCACAGGGTCTCTCCGTCTTCAGCCGCCGGCAATGGTGCACAGCATCTCTACGTTCTTCGGCCACACTGACGTCGGTGCGCAGCATCTCTTCTTTCTTCGGCCCCGCTGGCGTCGAGGTGCAGGTCTCTTCATTTTTTGGTCCCGCTGGCGTCGGCGCGCAGGTTTCTCCACTCTTCAGCCACCGCCGGCGGCGCGTGTCTCTTCATTCTTTGACCCCGCTGGCGTCAGCGCGCAGGTCTCTTCATTTTTCGGCCCTGCTAGCGTCGGGGCGCAGGTCTGTCCGCTCTTCAGCCGCCGGCAGCGGCGCGCAGCGTCTTTTCTTTCTACGGTCCCGCCAGCCTGGCCTCCAGCAGTGGCGCGCAGCGTCTCTCCATTCTTCAGCCCTGCCCCTGGGGAGAAGGGAAGCACAAGCAGGGCAGTGGAACACCAGGAGCCGCGACACACCTGCCGGTGCTTGGCGACACACTGGTGTGTCGCGACACACCGGTTGAGAACCACTGGTCTAGAGGATAGGGGCGAGAGCGGGGACATGAATGCTTGAAAGTAAAAATGTTATACTATCAGGCATTTATACTAGCAAGCATACTATTTTGAGGCATTTGAATGCCTGAGAGTATAAATAATGCCCGGGAAGCAAACTTTTCAGTGGAGGAGAAGCTCTCTAGAACAAGAGGTCATGATTCGAGCCTTGAAAGGTGCAAACTCAGAAGACACATAAGGGAAGATTTCTTCACAGAAATAATTGTGGATGCATGGAACAGCTTCCCAGTGAAGATGGTAGATTCCAAAACAGCAACAGAATTCAACAGAAAGCATGGGACAAGCACAGAGGATCCTTAGTTGTGGAGAAGCAAAGATAATTTTGGAGAACAAATAGTCCACAGTATCACGATTGGAAGGAAATTGGTGAGACTGTACTGATTTCTTTTCTCTTTTTTTTTTTTTTTGCTAGTCTTTATTTTTCCTTCTTCCTGCTTCTCTTTTATGCAGCCCAGCAATAAGGACCTGCTTCTCTTGCCCTGGCCCAGCGCTGGGAGTTGCTTCTCTCATCCTGCCCCTGCAACAGATGCCAAGTTCCAAATTTTAGGAACCCAGGCCTCTTCTACCCCAGCTGCCATTATGTTCTGTATTCTTAGTCCTGAGTGTTCTTTTTTTTTTTTTGTCATATTTTTGTTTCTCGCAGTTTTATACTTTTAAATCAAAAAGAGGATATGGACCAATTTTAAGTATTTTCTGAATTCACTCTTTAGCTGGTCATGTTGTATTCAGCATATATCGGTGCCTTACTTGTGTGATGCATAGAAACTAGATAAGGATCCAGCAGAGTAGTGCCTCAAATTACTGAAAATCAGAATAGTGGAATTTTAAGTTTATCTTATGCACGTCACATAAGCTTCCTCCTGGTTCAGTACCCTGTTTTATTGTACTGTTACTGTTACTGCCTGGCCTGCTACTCTTGTCTCCTAACTCTCTCTTGGTTATAGTGGATTGGATCTGGATTTTAGATATTGCGGTGTTTTAGTCCCCCCAAATTAAAAATGTTTAAAAAAGAAAAACTTTCTCCTCCTATTCCTCTTTTCTCCTGGGTCAGCACCTTGCTTTATTTTTCTGCCACTATTGCTGCCAGGCTCGCTTCTGCCTCTCATGGTGCCTTGGCGAAATCCTGCTGCTGGTACCATTTGTCCTTCTCACAGCTCCTGGGGGTGTTCAAGCTGCTATGCTTGGTTCCCTTTGCCTCCCTTGGAAAGTGTTTTACGTTTTAAAATAAGTCATTTTGAAGCTGATGGACTCTATTGCAAAATATTTTAGCAAAAACATGAAACTATGGAAGTTTGTGTGAAATGTTTTGCAAAAATCCCTTTTTGCAAAAGAAAATTACACAAAAGTTGGTTTTGCGGTAGTAAACTTTCAGGAGCAGTGTGCTATAAGCAAAATGTTATTGAAATTGCCCAGTTATTGTTGTAATGCAAAATCATGCAAAGCAGCCCATTACTAGCCAGGGGACAGATTTTCAAAGCCCTACGTGCGTCGGGCCTATTTTTAAAAGGCCCGGCGGCGCGCGTAAAGCCCCGGGATGTGTGTAAGTCCCGGGGCTTGAAAAAAGGAGCGGGGAGTGGGCGGGGAAGTCTGGGGCGGGGCCGGAGCCTCCAGGCACAGCGGCCATTTGGTGCTGTGCCCGGGATTGGGGGCCGGCCATCGGCCACCAGCGCGCGCAACCTAACAGAGGCAGGCGCAACTTATAAAATAAAGGGTGGGGAGGGGTTTTATGTAGGGCTGGGGGGCAGGTTAGGGAGGGGAAGGGAGGGGAAGATGGGGCGGAAGGAAAGTTCCCTCCGATTTCAGAGCAGCCTTGGAAGGAAAGGTGAAAGCCAGCAGGTCTCCCCAAGGGCTCGGCGTGCAAACGTGCGCCGACCCAGGATTTTATAACATGCGCGCGGCTGCGTGCGCATGCTATAAAATCGGGCGTACATTTGTGCATGACGGTTTGCGAGCACAAATGTACGCCCGCAATTGGGGGGCAGAATTGGGGCGTACAAATGTTCTGCCCCCAATTTTGTATAAATGGGTGCGTGAGGAAAGCTTTGCAGGCCTACTTTTACCAAAAAAAAAACAACTATAAAGTGGTATAATCATATTTTCCAGCCACATCATATGAACCAGTTCACGGTTTAAAGGGGCTGCATGATCCTTTGCCTGCCTCCCTGCCTCCTGTAGTAACAACTACCTAGTGGTGCTAGTGTTCCCCCCTGAATCTCCACCCTCTTGCCCCTCTCTAAAAACTGTGATACGTTGGCACTCTTTCACCCCCATTAGTCGTCGTCCCCCCCCCCCCCCCCCCCCCATGATATGACAAAGAAGTGCATGGTGTTAGCTGATCAGCCAGTGCCATTTTGGAAATGGGGTAGTTGCGAGTGGCATCACTCCTGCCCCAGATGAATCCCCAGCTATGGGTTAAGTGTGGTGGAGCTGATGGGGGATGAGAGTGGCAGGGGGGGGGGCTCCAAGTATTGCACTCAATCTTTTAGATGTAGCAAAGGGTGAGGCTTAATGGGCAGGGCTTTACAAACCCCATGGCTTGTAACTTTTCTGGCCCATAAGGAGTCCAGACTTGGGATGGGAGCTGCTTGCATCACCATGGAGTTATTACTACAGAGGGCAAGGAGAGGGGCAACAGATCAAGTGGCACCTTTACAACATGGCAGCCACCAGCAAGAGCCCAGGATTCTCTCCTTTTTCAGATCAAATAAATGACCTTTGTAAACTAACAGTTCTAATACTTACAAAAAAATATTAAATTACTCTAGCTCACAAACACACTATAGAAATCCCTTACTATTCCTAGCCTACTTTTTGTCTTAATTCAAGGCCCAAACACACACTCTAAGAGAAACAGGGGCAGATTGCAGGGAAATATCAGCCCTGGGCAATTTTTTCAAAACCAGCCCACAGGGAATCTGTCAGACTTCCTTGTGCTTTCCCTGAGGCGTGCGTTTCAACAGTTCTCAAAGCATAATAAACTGACCCTTCAGAGGTACATCATGTGACCTGGAGCCTGACAGAACTGAAGGAAAAAAAATCTCAAACATAAATTTCATATATTTCCTAAATAACTAAGTAATAGTGCACACCCATGACCAGAGGTGAGCGAACACAGCTGCAGGCCCCCTTCCATCCATGCAATCAGTCGCGCTATCCCCCCCAAAAAAATTTGGTTACATCTCTTATATATACATATATCCTGGATTCATAGACTAATATTAAAGTATTTTGCCAACCAATTAGCTCTTGAACCATTTGCCAAGTAATGAGAGAAACCGTACTGCCAGCCAGTGTCCGACACAACACAGTCTCTCAGACAAAAAAGCACCCAACATACACTTTGAAAAAGTGTGTGGGTGTCGCTCTCTGACTCAGACACCCAACACTCACTCTTGCTCTCAGTGTGTGGATGTGTCTTGTCTGTGTCACAGAGAGAATGTGTGTGGATGTCTTTCTGTGTCAGGGAGAAAGAGAAAAAAAAAAGGACACCCACCCACATATACTCAGGCACTCACATATACTCAGAAAAATGCCCTTTCACACACTCTCTGACACACACACATTCGGTCGTGCTTTTGCTCATGTACTCACACAGTGAGTGCCCCGGCTCCAGTACTGCCACATCATTATGTAAAGTTTTGGGTTTTTTTTACTTGCTGCCAACCTTTTTCCAGTCTGTCCTTTCTCATTCCCGCCTCTTCTTGGAACCCCCTAACTCTCCAAGAAGCTCACTGGTTCCCCAGCCAAGGGCCCTTTCAGAGGTGAGCCCAGCAGACAGAAGCCTCCCCGACATTCCACAGCCACTTCCTCTTGGCTCACCCCATTCCTTTCTGTAACTGTAGCTTGCCTCCATTTCTCTGTGCCCCCCACACCACTTCATTGCATTCCCATTGACTGCTGCTGCTTTTATAGTTCCTCACGCTCTGCACTGCCTACCTACTCTAGGGGAAAGGGGGACAAGAAATAATCCATATTGTTCCACCAGATGCTAAAAGAAAAATTAAGCCCTGGTTGAGACTGTGGAGAATCACAGAACCCAAAGCAGCACAGCAGCGGATTCCTGCCAGTGCAGCCGAGGGTTGGTGCGAGGGATTGGGGGCCCTAGGTGAAACTTACAGCGTTGTGCTTCCCAGCCCCTCTCTCCCCACACATAATTTAAAATTATGCATTTATGACAATAGTTTTTACATCAAAAAGGACATTCAGTCTTAAGTAAAACTGTCACAACATGTATATTATATTTACATGCACTGCTTCGGTGCCCACCAGAAACTCTACCAAAAAAAAGTAAAAAGACACTTGTATCCCTTATTGCATTAGGCCTATTCTAACACATGTTGGGTGTGGGCTCAAGCTCTCAGCAAGCCTTGAGTAAACTGAATTACAATTACTATAAAGTAAACCTCCCTTACCAAAACAGCACTAAATTCCAGCACTCAAACAATGACAATCCTACTTATGTAAAGACAACACTGTAAATATTACATCAGGCCCTAAAACATCAATTCATCTTCTATTAGGAAAACAGGCTCCTATAGATCCTTACACAAAAACTACACGCTAGCAGAATACCTCACCTTGGACATACTCGCACTACACAGCCCTCACCAAATACAAAATAAAGAGATCATAAAGTATAAACAGATATGTGCAAACTAAAAATGAACTGGAGAAACCGCAAGAAGCTAGACTCTGTATGCGGTGGAACAATGGAAAAACAGAAGCATCACTATTCCTCATAAAATACCAAACCATAAAATCATTAAATATAGAACATCCAATAATTAAACTCATATAAAATATTTTAAATATGTCCCAAATACCAGTAAAATATTTAAAAACATCAGATAATATCCAATGATTAAATTCAATGAGAATTAATAAATCCCCCGCTTTAAATACTTTGCAACTTTTAATTTCCAGTCATCCTGAGATTGTTGAGGATTAGGGGGGATGAGTATGCACAAACTTTCTCCTCCCTTACATGCACTCACAACCACACTCCTGTGCTCTATGTCACTTACATGCTCCCTCCTGGTCTCTAATACACATTCATTCCCTGACATGCACACACACATTCCCTCATGCAGACTTGCTGACACACATGCCTGCTCTAATGCACCCTTTCACATGCTCACACACACACACACACACACACACATTTTACCTCACACATGCTGATATACACACACACATGCACCCTTGCACACCTGGCTCTCATACTCACACATGCACATACATGCTGACAGACATACTCCTACTCTCTTCCCCTGCCTCCTTACATTGATGGTCAAGGGGAGTCTAGACAGGAATATCTGATGATGGTGCTGGCAGGGGAAGAAGAAGTCAGGAAAGCCCCAGTGCAGAGTGGGGTGGGTGGGAAGGGTTATCATTTTTTTGTGGTCTCAACATAAGGTGGGAGCTGGATGAGAATGCCACGAGAGGTGGGGGAACGTAAAAGGCAGACCCATGGAGCTGCAGCTGCATCTACGATGAGACCCCGAGAAACAAATGAACGGCCCATGGAGCCATGATGCAATAAAAATTAAAGGCATAACAAAAGTTAAGGGAGAGGCTCTCGCTCTGCCAGGAGAACTGTGAGGCCTGGCATTGATGGCAGCATCTCCGCAAGTACAGGGCTGCTGTGATCAATGTTAGTTACGTGCCCGACCTGACCGGCCCACCAGGGCATGCCTAAAGCCTCCTGAAAGAGGAATCACGTACCTGTTCTAGCTTTTATCAAGACACACACACCAAAGACTGATATACTCCACCAATTCAGCTCTCCCTAGAACTTTTAAGTCCAGTATTACCCTGCTGGGTACTCGCTGATTTTCTTCAGCCACCAGTAAATCTTCTGCTCTCCATATTCCCACAGAGACAGAAAGAAGGAAAAGGGAAAGTGGGTTTGGGGAGAAAGGTAAAGGCATTGTTTCCCCAACCCTCTTCTGGAGGCACACCTAGCCAGTCAGGTTTTCAGCATTTCCATACTGAATATCAATGAGATAGATTTGCATACCATGGGTCTCCAATATATGCAAATCTATCTCATGCATATTCAGTATGGATATGGTGAAAACCTGACTGGTTAGGCGCGCCTCCAGGAGAGGGTTGGCAAACACTGAAATCAAGAAGTTCTGTCTTGGTCATGGTAAATTTAAGATGGCAGTGGGACATTCAGGCAGCGATGCCAAGCAAGCAGGTTGAGATTTGAGACTGGATTCTTTCATGGTGGAACTTCTGGTGTAGAGAAGTGGATCTGGGAGTCATCGGCATAAAAGTGGTACTGAAAGCCATGGGAAGGTCTCGGAGCACCAAGGGAAGAGAGAAAAGAGAAGAGGGCCCAGAACGGACCGTCCTATTGGAATTTGCCAGGTACTTCCAGGTCACCTGGACTGGCCACTGTCAGAGACAGGACACTGGTCTCAACAGATCATTGATCTGACCCAGCACGGAATATGAAATGTTCTTAAGTAAGGATCCTTGTTGTCCCCAATTCTTATGTTCCTATATTATTTCTAGTTATAATCATTCTGTTTGAAAGCTAAAAAGCTCCTTCCCAGGGAACATGCACACAGATGCATTGCTAGGTATTAAAACATTCACAGTTCAAGCCTATAAGCACCTGTTGCCCCCAGATCTACATGCACCTTCACTACCCACACACCCCCTATACCAGTGGTGCCACAGGGGGCACTCAGAGCCCTCTCTGTGGGCACGCGCGCCGTTGCTAGGGTTGCCAACCATCCGGAGTTTCTCCAGACAATACAGCTGCCTAGCTCCATGGTCGCCTGCTGTCCACGCCAGTGGCGGTAACTGTGCCGCCTGTCGCCAGGTTTCCGACCTTCTGCGCCTGCGCAGCCGTCTCCTTCTCCTCCTGCGCCTCCGCCGGCGGGGGACGTTGCCGGGCTGCTGTCTGGCTCTTTTTCCCTGGTGTTGGTGGCCACAGGTGGCCAGAATCTGGGCCCTCCCCAGCGTCTGCCCCTTGTTCTTCGGGTAGGCAGTGCAGATTCCTGCGCTCTTCATTTTCTGAAATTTAAAGCCCCCCGGCATCGGCGCAGAAATTGTTGAATTTGTTGTAAATCGCTCATCTTCATGTTAGCTTCCTACCAGCCAGTGCCCACTTTCGGATAGTCTTGCCAAATTAGTGCGGATATTTCAGGAGCTGCAAGTCTCTTCGTTTTTCCAGTAATTTAAGGTCACACTAAAGTTATGCTGCCTTTTTATGTATATAATCTCCCGGGGGGGGGGAGGAATCTAAAGTTGAAAACTGGCCTGAAAGGTGGTCACCCCTTTCCTAAAACGTGACCAGTCAGTTATATTAGCGTGCAAGGAGTTCCGAACGTGTATTTAAAAAAAAGAAAAGTGATGTTCTCTGTTTTTTAGGTTTCTAAATTTTCATGCAATGTTTTTCTGTCATTAGCACAAATTTAATAATGGCAGGATTGTACCAAAAGCATCGGAGCGATAGCTGTCCAGTTTACCGCTCAGCAGGAACTCCTCCCCTCCATAGTCTCAATCACAACTGAGAAGACCTTGCTCCCTGAGCGTGTTTAAATATCCGTTGGCCCCCGCGCTTACGCACCTGCAGTTGCTGTAGCGAAGGCCAATCGGTGAGCTGCTGCGCTTGTCAGCGCTCGCAGAACGTGCTGTTGGTGTCTTACGTAGAGGCGGGCGGCCGGGTGGACTATTTTTTTTTTTTGAGGCCTTGTAGGTTGGCGCTGTCGCAGTTTGAATGCTGGCCTCGATTAGGAAGGGCTTACGGTAGTTCGTGGTGGAACTAAACTTAAAACCTCAGTATTCAGGTTAAATTGCCGTGTTGGCACTTTGCGATAAATAAGTGGGTTTTGGGTAGCGGTTTGGGCACTCGTTCTCTAAAAGGTTCGCCATCACTGCCCTATACACACACCTCTTCTCCCCTCATGCACACCCCCACAAAAACACACACTCATCACCTCACACACTCCGGTATCAAAACAAAGCTTCCAAATTCAAATTCCAGAGCTACAAATCAGAAACTGAGAAGCTGCCCAATAAATCTGTGACACAATTTTACAGCATTTTTTGTCTATAATCTATTTACCAGCATTCCTTCTAGGAGCCTGTTAATAGGATTAGTGATTAAAAGCCTGATAAGAATTGGCGAAGTGTACCTCCCTCTGAGGCATGTTGGCTTGGAAGCTTGCTCAAGGCTGGAAACGGGAGTACTTTAAGGATACCAATCAAGACACTAGAACAGACGTTTGCTTGCTTGCTCTGGAAGGGAAGATGGAGAAGCCACGGCCCCTGTGGGACAATCCCTTACAATTTGTGTTTGCCTGTATTTCCTATGCTGTGGGTCTGGGAAATGTTTGGAGGTTTCCGTATTTGTGTCAGATGTATGGAGGAGGTAAGGGGCATTTGCTTGTGTTTCAGGATTTGTCGTCAAATGGACAGTGTTTTGGGGTATTTTGATCAGGAGGCAGGTGTGGCAGTGGTCCTTAGCATTTTTATGTAAAAGAAACAAATGGTTTCCATTTTCTAAAAAAAAAAAAAAAAAAGAAGTTTCTAATTAATTTAGTGCTTGTCAAAGGTGCTGGACTGACAGCCCTGGAAAAATCCTCTGTTTTTCTAAGGAATGGGTTTAGCACAAGCTGCAGCTGTACAAGTTTCCCCATAATGCCCTGCTGATATGCTTCAGCCCTGCTGTGGAGGGACCACCTCCTTGGGTTAAATGGACCCTACTCAGCATAGAAAAAGGATGTATGTAAGAGAGATTGCAGATTTTTGGTGGAGTTTCACTCGTATCCCTTCTCCACTTATCCATCTGTTAAATGCTGGCAAGGATCAATCAAAGCGTTATTTTACAGCCTGACTGTAATCCAAACAGATTATTATAGAATAGCAGTGAAAGTTTGCTGAAGCTGAAATGAGACACTGCATTGTGTTTGCTTTAATTCCGACTTTAAAAGTTTAACATGAATGAGCTTGCCAGGATGGTTCTTCTGTACAGTAGGAGTGTGCTTGCACTTCATTAACTCCAGAAGTTCATCCAAAGAAAATATAAGGATAGATGAACTTAGGATAAAAATGTATTTTGGTATTTTTCTCTTGATTTTTTTGTAAAGTCATAACTATTAAGCATTTTTTGCATTCTGCAAATAACAGTAGGAATAGAATGTTATGACTGAATTACAGTGGAAGACGTCGCCAAGAGGATTACCATTACGTGGCTGTCAACAGATAAATCCTATATAGATTAATAAAATAAGGAGAAAGACCACTCAGTGTGGTTATATGCAGGAAAGTACATACAGTCGTTATACTACACGATTTGATCAATAAAAAAAGTCAATAAAAAGATTAATTGTACGTTTTTAGTGGTGCCATTCCAGGATAAGGACTTTGGCCATACCTGAGAGTAAGATTTCAACAACATCCATAATAAACCTGTGTAGCATGTCCCAGAAGGGGGAGGCAGCAGAACAGAATGTGGATGAAGACCCAACTTAACCCATACCTTCTGCAGCATGAAATATCCACTCCTTTGTGAATGCATGCCAATTTTAGATGAGGTAGAGTCCCATAATAATCTTGAACTGGAGCTATACACAGGATACTAATGCCTGGCATTTAGGTGCTTTTTGCCAAATACCAGCCCAATCTTTCACAGCCAGGGAGGGATATATGAGCTTATCCCAACAGCCTATGCATGACAGATCATAAATTATTTGGCTTATTATGAAGGTGTTTTTTTTATGTAGAAGCAATTAAGCCCTAGTGATTAAAAAGAATGTGAAAAGAATATTCTCTAAAGGAGATATTTCTCTGAGAATATAGGCTTTAACTCTCAAGTATAGTTCTGATCTGATCTACAAATGCACAATAAAGGGACAGCTAGATGTGTTAAACATTTCATTGAGCATATGAAAAGTGAGAAATACATGCCTTTAAAAGACTTGCTTGGTAGACATGGGTGTCTAGAGATAAATCAAATAATGTTCAGAGCAATGATAAGTAAGCTCTGCACAGACCAAGATGTGCATGAATGGGGAAATAGTTGCATGCCAACAAAGCTGGCGGAAGCACTAGGCGAGCTATGCCTGGGCCTAAGGTGCCGACTATTAGGGGACGCGAGCCATGTGGGACCGCAGGAGGCAGCAGCAAAGAGGAGTGGGGATTCCAACATCCACTCCTCTTTGCCGCCGCCACTGGCGAGAGGTGGGAGTCGGGGCTGCGACCGGGGGTGGGGTGGGGTGTCGGCGTGACCAGGGGGGGTGTTGGCGTGACTCTGGAGGGGGGCGGCGCAAGGCCGAAGGTGCCTAGGATCAGGGTTGGTGCAAGGGGATTAGGTGCCCTAGGCACCTTCAGCCTTGCGCCACCCTCCCCCCCCCCCCCCCCCCCCCCGAGTCACTCCGACATCCCCCCCATCCCCGGTCGCAACCCTGACTCCCACCTCTCGCCAGCAGTGGCAGCAAAGAGGAGTGGAGGTTCGAAATCCCCACTCTTTACTACCGCCGCTCGCAGCTCCACATGGCTCTCCCCCCCCTAATAGTTGGCGCCCTAGGTCCAGGCCTAGCTCGCCTAGTGTTTCCGCTGGCCTTGCCTAGGGTGCCTGGTCCCCTTGCACCAGCCCTGCATGCCAATTATAGTACAGTCTAACCTGATCTCAGATCTACAGAGTTAACATAGTGACATAGAAGGGGGAACATTTCCCCAGACTCTATTTCGATCCAATGGCAATGTCCAGTTTGCAACTTCCAGTATACCAACTTTTTGTGTATGATGGCCCAATAATACAACTGAAAATCAGAAAACACCAGGCTACGTTCATTGGCAGGAAGCAATAACACAATAAGCCTAATCCAAGGCTATTTTCTTCACCAGATCTACCTATAGGCACAATTAAGTACTAGTAGTGAAAGCCCATCCAAGGACGGGGAAATACTCTGAAGTGTAGGAAGTGCGTTAATGATATGTTTGGTAGTAGAATCACAACCCCATTCCCTCATTTCTTTATCCCCCCTTCCAAAGCCCCTTTGATTCCCTCACTCTCCCTCTTTCACTTCTCCCCTTACTTGATTCCCTCACTCACTCTGGCTCCCTCCCCTCCTCACAAACCCTTGGTTCCCCCATGAACTCCACACTCACCCTGGTTCACTACCCTGCCACAAACCACCTCATTCACTTTGGTCACACCCTCCCCTGCTCCCACCACCCCATGACCCCCTCACTTCCCCTAGTTCACTCACTTCCCCATCCCACGATCACTCTCCCTCTTTTACTTCCACCCCATCTTATCCCCTTACTCACCCTGGTTCCCTTTCCTCCACAAACCCTTCACTTACTTTTGTTCCCCTAAAAACTCCTCACTCACCCTGGTTTACTCTCCCAACCCAAATCTTTCACTCACCCTGGTTCATTACCCCCTCTCCAAACCCCTCATTGACTTTGGTTCAGTCCCTCCCACCACCCCACAACCCCATTTCACTCCCCCCCCCCCCCCCATCCCCAGTTCCCTCACTTGAGAGATGGTTCACTGGTAGATCTGTGAGAAGCAGGTTGCAATAGTCTAAGTTGGAAGTGATGAGAAAGTGGATAAGGGTTCTGGTTGTGTGTTCAGAAAGGAAGGAACAGATCTTGGTGATATTATAGAGAAAGAAATGCACATTTTAGCAGTGTTTTGGATACTTGTAGAGAAGGAGAAAGAGGAGTCGAAGATGAGGGGACTCGTAGGATTACAGTGTTATCCACATAAAGGAGAAAGGAAGAAGAGGGGAAGTGGGCTTGGGGGAAAAGATAAGCAGCTCTGTGTTGGCCATGTTGAGTTAAAGGTGATGGTGGGACATCCAGGCAGCATGTCAGACAAGTAGGCTGAGATCTGGGACTATATTCCTTCTGAAATTTCTGGTGTACAAAAGTATATCTGGGAACCATTGGTAAAAATATGGGATTGAAAGTCATGAGAGGAAATCAGAGCAGCAAAGGATTTAGTATACACAGAGAGAAGAGAAAAGGAACCAGGAGACAACCCTGAGGCACACCAGTTGATAGAGGGATGGCAGTAGAGACAATCTGCAAGAGAAATACTAAAAGTGTGATGGAAGAAGTAAGAAGAGAGCATGACAGTGCAGTCTTGAAATCCAAATGAGGACAGAGTATCAAGGAGTAGGTGGTGATGTGTGTAACAGATAGGTCAAGGAGGATAGGGACTGAGTAAAGGCCTTTTGGTTTTAGCCATAAACAGGTCATTGGAGACTCTGGCAAGGGCTATTTCTATGGAATGTAGGGAGTGAAAACCAGACTGGTGTGAATCATGAATGACTTGAGATGAAAGAAAGTCAAGATAGAGGTAGTGAACAGCACATTCAAGAGATTGGAAGCAAAAGGGAGGAGGGAGATTGGACAATAGTTTATAGGACAGGCAGGGTCCAGTGAGGGTTTTTTGAAGGGTGGTGTAATGGCAGCATGTTTGAAGGCAGCAGGAACAGTAGCAGTGGAAAGTGATAGCTTGAGGATGTGGCAAATGGAAGGGATGAGTGCAATGGAGAAAGAGCTGAAGAACTGGATGGGAACAGGGTCAGAGGAACAAGAAGATGAGCAGTTTCCTCCATTGTGATTTCAGAAAGAGAGAATGACGGAGGCCAGTGGAAAGATAGAGGAAAGACGTGGGAGATGGAAGTAGAGATGACTCAAGGCTAACATACCTCCTGTGATGGTTCAACCTGGATAGTATTTTCAGAGGCCATATTTCAAATTTAAGATTTTAAATTGTTCACTTTCAGATAGTTAAACTTGTTATTTCAGGGTTCCCTGAGCGGAGGGGGAAATCTCTTTCAAGACCCTTCACATTGCTGCTCTTAATTTCCAATTGAAGTGTTTGAATATGGCATTGATGATAACAACACAACTGAGGTTTGCATTCAAGCTCAAATGAAACACATTGGTGTTTTAGTGGTTTACAACAATACTTTTTACTGATAGGTTATAAAATGATACGTTATAGTCTTTACAGCTGATGAATTCACTTTTATATAGTACAAGTGCTTCTAAATAAATGTGTGACTTCTTACATACTTATTTACATTGAAGGTGTTAAGCCAATTGATATAGTCTTTAAGTTGATGATTTCTTCTCTCCCATAAGTGTAGGTGAAACTTATACCTAGCTTGATGGACTCTATAACAGGGTACCATCAAGCTAGGATGAGATAACATAGTACAAAATTTCATCTTTTTGAGACTTTCCTCACCCCAAATGACATCAAATCTTCACTGAGGTGTACTGTGCTGTTCGTACCTCTCTCGCTATATGCAAAACTGGCCCCTAAACTCTAAGCCATCACCAACACCTCATCTTGACCTATTTGGTGGCCCTTCTATAGAGATATAAATAGGTGCACACCATGAGGCCCTTCCTAGAGGCTATCTCTCTCTCTCCACTCCTCTCCTCTCATCTCTCCAAGCCCAGAAATGACCAAAATGCAATTCCAAAAATTTATCACAAATTGCATTATGGCCATTTCAGGCATATCACACAGCCTAAAGCAGGAAAAAACATGTACTTATTTCCAGCGTTAAAACCATGCGATAGCATGCATTATGCTATCACATGGTACAATATTGCTCCTAATTCCCACCCAAAACTCCTCCCTGATCCCACCCACTCTGAAAGTTTGCATTCACACCATGCATTACCATAGATTTTGTGTGTGTTATGACGTTAACCACACGTTATCGCATGCGTTAACGCCATCATGCATTTTGATGAATGATGGGGTTAATTAATGAGTACTCCAAATTAAATAAATCAATCTACAAATATAAAGTGGAGTGGGAGGTGGAAGGAAACTCCCATCCAAATAAAAGGCTCCAAGGAGGCACCAACCCAATTAAGAGAAAAATCAGAGCAACTAAGACATACTGCCACTACAAAAGCAAATAGGGAATCCACATGGTAAGATGTTGGCAATGCCCTAAGTACCAGTGGTGCCTACCATTTATAACTTCCATATGGGGGAGCTATACATCCACAAGATTACTATTATGTTTCTCCCCACATTAATGGTACATTCTGCTAACTAAATCCTAGAAGGGGACTAACAGGACTCCTACACTAATTTTGTGAATCTTGTTATAGAAGTAGTCAGCCATAATCTGGGCAGAAAGTGAAAGGGGGGAAAAGAGGTGAAGGAAGTTTAGGGGTTTTTTTGTATTATTTTTATTTACCTTCATTCTAGTTTAATATTTTTGCTGATAAGTTTTAGTTTTTATATTTTAACATTTTTGCTAATTTTGCGGTTGTGTAATTTTATATAAATTGTATAAATGTTCTATACATTGTTTTGATTATCTTTTATGTAATAAAGGCAATCAATCAAGATAAACTAAACTAAAGAATGTAGCAAAGAGATGACGAGGGTTGGATGCAAGAGAGTTTGTCAGATGGATGTAGAAGTCTTGCTTGGCAAGTGCAATAACAGACTGGAAGGAGGTCAGCATGAATATGAAATGTATGTAATCTCCTGGTGGAAGGAGGATAACCAATGGGACACTGTAATTCCAGGGTACAAATTACACTGAAATAATAGGATGGATCAATTAGTGAAGGGGTGGCACTATATATTAAAGAGGGCACCGAGACAAACAAGATAAAAGTTCTGCAGGAAACAAAATGCAATGTTGAATTTTTATGGATAAAAATTCCAGGTGAAAAGGGGAATAAAATAGTAGTGGGGGGTGTATTATCTCCCTGGCCAGAATGAACAAACAGACCATTAATTGCTAAAAGAAATTAGGGAAGCTAACCAAATCAGAAGCACTGTAATAATGAGTGATTTCAATTATCCCAATGGGTGAATGTCACATCAGCACATGCGAGAGAAGTAAAGTTCCTAGGTAAAATAAATGACTGCTTCATAGAGCAGCTGGCACAAGAACCAACAAGAGGGGGAAACTATTTTAGACCTAGTCCTTAGTGGATCACAACATGATCAAATTTGACTTAACTGGAGGGAAGTCAATAAAGAAATGTATTGCGACAGCACTTAACTTTCAAAAAGGGCACTATGATAAAATGAGGAAAATGGTTAGGAAAAAACTGAAAGGATCAGCTGCAAAAGTAAAGAGTTTACATCAGGCATGGATGTTGTTTAAAAATACCATCTTGGAAGCCCAGACCAGATGTATTCTCTGCATTAGAAATGATGAAAGGAAGGCTAAACAACTATGGCATGGTTAAAAGTCAAGGTGAGAGAGGCTATAATAGCTAAAAGAACATCTTTTAAGAAATGGGAAAGGGATCAAAATGAGGAAAACAGGAAAGAGCATAAGCACTAGCAAGTTAAATGCAAAGCATTAATAAGGAAGGCAAAGAAAGAATTTGAAAACAAGCTTGCTGTGGAAGCGAAAGCTTATAATAAAAACTTTTTCCTGTATATTCGAAGTAAATAGCCTGCAATGGAGTCACTGAGGAAGATGTAAGAGAGATATCCATGCCAGAAATGATATTCAAAGGTGATGATTCAGCAGAACTGGAAGATGTAATAGGGTGAATTGACAAACGAAAAAGTAGCATATCACCTGTACCAGATGGTATACCTCCCAGAGTATTGAAAGAACTGAAAAATGAAATTCTGGCTATTAGTCATTTGTAAATTAGCAATAAAATCATCTATCATACCTGAAGACTGGAGGGTTGCTAATGTAATGCCAGTTTTTAAAAAGGAATCTGGGGTGATCCAGGAAACTACAGACCAGTGAGTCTGACATCTGTGCCAGGTAATCTGATAGAAACTATCATGAAGAACAAAATTGCTAAATATATAGTTTGGCATAGTTTAATGGGACAAAGCCAACATGGATTTAGCCAGAGGAAGTCTATCCTTACCAATCTGCTATGTTTTCTTGAGGGCATAAATAAAAATTTGCATAAAAGTAAGCCATTTAATAGAGTGTATCTGGATTTCCAGAGAGCATTTGACAAAGACCCCCATAAGAGAATTCTTAGGAAATTAAAATCATGAGACAAGGGCAGTGTCCTATTGTGGATTGCAAACTGTCCTATTGTGGAAGGCAAACAGAGAATAGGGCTAAATGGAAAATTTTTCCAATGGAGAAGGGTGAATCCTGGAGTGCCCCAGGGTTATGTTCTGGGACCACTGCTTTTTAATATATTTATAAATGACCTGAAAATGGGAACAACAAGTGAGGTGATCAAATTTGCCAATGACACCAAATTATTCAAATTTTTAAGGATTGTGAGAAATTGCAAGAGGACCTTGAAAAACTTGGAGACTGAACATCCAAATGGCAAATGAAATTTAATGTGGAAAAATGTAAAGTGATTCACTTAGGAAAGCATAACCAAATTATTGCTACACAATGCAAGGTTCCACATTATGAGTCACCTTTTAAGAAAAGGATTTAGGCGTCATTATTGATAATATGTTGAAATCCTCTCTTCAGTGTGCAGCAGCAGCCAAGAAAGCAAATATAATGCTAGGCATTATTAGGAAAGGAATGGAGAATAAAACAGAATATCATACTGCCTGTATATCGCTCCATAGTGTGACCTTATTTTGAGTATTGGTGCAGTTCTGATCACCACATCTCAAAAAAGATTTTGCAGAATTAGAAAAGATACAGAGTACGGCAACCAAAATGATAAAGGGGATGGAATGATTTCCCTATGAGGAAAGGCTAAAAAGATTAGGGCCCTTCAGCTTGGAGAAGAGACAGCTGAGGGGAGATATGAGAGAGGTCTATAAAATAAAAAGTGGAGTGGAACAAATAAATGTTAATTGATTATTTACTCTTTCAAAGAATACAAAGACTAGGAGATACATAGTGAAGTTACTAGGTGAGACAATTAAAACTAATAAGAGAAAAGTTTTTTTTACTCAACACATAATTAAGTTCTGGAATTTATTGCCAGAGGATGTGATGAAAGCTATTAGTGTTGCTGAATTTAAACATGGTTTGGACAATTTCCTGGAGGAAAAGTTCATAAACCATTATTGAAGTGTTGCAGAAATCCACTGCTTATCCCTGGAGTAAGCAGCATGGAATCTATCTGCCCTTGGGATTTGACTACCTACCTATGATCTGGATTGGCCATTGTTGGAAACAGGATACTGGACTTGATAGACCTTTGGTCTGATTCACTGTGGCAAGTCTTATGTTCTTAAAGCATTTTACACAACAAACAGTCCAGGTCATTCATCAAAATGTGTTAGGCCCTAAGGCGTGCGATAAAAGAAAATTATTACTCACCTGCTAATTTTCGTTCCTGTAGTACCATGGATCAGTCCAGACCATGGGTTATGTCCCCCTTCCAGCAGATGGAGTCAGAGCAAAAACTGTAAGGACAGCCCCTAATAGGTTGGAGCACCCTCTGCGTCCCTTCAGTATTATGAATAACAAAGCTATAAAAAGCACACAGTATGAATCAAAACAAGTGGGAAAACCATGAATACTTAACTTAATGAACCCGGAATGAGAACATTTAACTTTTAGAAACTAGTTACAGAATAAGTTCTGCATACGTACTTGTAGAAAGAACTTGTAAGAAGAAATGCCAAACAGATATAGAGAGAAGCAGGCGAGCCGATCCCAAAACCTTACCCCATAACAGACTTAGGCTGGGCATCTGGACTGATCCGTGGTACTACAGGAACGAAAATTAGCAGGTGAGGAATAATTTTCTTTGCCCTGTACATACCCGGATCAGTCTAGACTATGCGATGTACCAAAGCTTCCCTACTTAGGGTGGGCCCCCTGATAGCCCAGCTCGAATGACTTGAGCTCCGAACCAGCCGAAACCCAGATCCTGGACATTCAAGCAATAGTGTCTGGCAAAAGTGTGCAGCGACTTCCAGGTAGCCGCTCTGCAAATCTCTTGTGGAGAAACAGCCCGGCTCTCAGCCCAGGAGGCTGCTTGTGCGCGAAGGGAATGAACTTTGATGCCATCTGGAGGAGAATGACCAGCGCCGATATATGCAACAGAGATAGCTTCCTTCAACCAGCGTACAATCGTGGTCTTGGAAGCCTTGCCTCCCTTCTTGGGACCGCCCCAGAGAACAAAGAGGTGGTCCGTGACACGAAACTCATTCGTTGCTTCCAAATATCGGGCAAGAACCCGTTTGATATCGAGACGTCAAAGCTCCCTAGGACTGTCGACCAGGAAGGAGAGCAGTTCCACTGACTGATTCAAATGGAAGGAGGAGACCACCTTGGGAAGGAAGGAGGGAACCGTACGTAAGGAAACCCCTGAAACAGTGAAGCGGAGATAGGGCTCCTGGCATGAAAGTGCTTGAAGTTCGGAAATCCTACGAGCTGAACAAAGAGACGCCAGGAAAACCATCTTGAGCGAGAGATCCTTAAGAGAAGTCTTGGCAAGAGGCTCGAAAGGAGACCTACCTAGAATCCACAGGACCAAATGAGACTCCAAGAGGGACACAAGGAGTGAACCGGAGGTTTAACATGTTTTACACCCCGTAAAAAAATGGATTATGTCTGGATGGGAGGAAAGAAGCACTCCATCGAGAGGGTCGTACCAAAACTCCAAGGGCCGCCACTTGAACCTTCAATGAGTTGTATGCCAAGTCTTTGTCCAACCCTCGCTGCAGAAAGGAGAGAATGTGGGCAATAGAAGCATGGCGGGGAGATACATGCATAGAAGTACACCACGCTTCAAACACTTTCCAGACCCGGATATACGCAATGGACGTAGAGGATTTTCTTGACCGCAGGAGGGAAGAAATAACCGCCTCAGGGTAACCACGTCTTCTCAATCTGCAGCATTCAAAAGCCAGGCCGCAAGACAGAAGTGATCTGCCTGGTTCGGCAGATGGCCTAGGTGAAGAGATCCGTCCACAGTCAGGTTGACCAAGTCTGCGAACCATGGTCGGCGAGGCCATTCTGGTGCTACGAGGATTACCAGACCGTGGTGAAGTTCTACCCTCTGAAGAACCTTCCCTACCAGTGGCCATGGTGGAAACATGTAGAGGAGCACGTTTTGTGGCCAGGGAAGAACTAGGGCATCCACTCCTTCTGCGCCGTGTTCTTTCCTGCGACTGAAGAGGTGCTGCCCTGGATGGTGACCGATAAGCCCACAGGAAACAGTCAATGGTACCTAAGATTTTTTTTTCATAGGATTCTGGTTATCGGATGGTACTCTTGCCGGCGTTTGAGAGTCCCAGGAGAAAGGTCGGCAAACATTGACACCGATTGCTCCTGCCACAGCCAGGATTGCTGCTTTCGGGCTTTATTCAAAATCTGTCCTTTCAGCGAATACCTAAGGAAACATGTTATTATGTCCCTGGGTTGATTACCTTACCGCTGCCCAAGGGTACGGTGAGCCCGCTCTAATTGGATCTGTTGTGGAGTGGTTTCACTATCCTTGTCTGTTCCCTGTGCCAATAGAAAAGCAAAAAACAAGCGGACTACCTCGTGGCAGTCCTGGAAGGCCTCCGTTTCGGGTATGCCGTGAAAGCACAGGTTACACCTGCAATTTCTGTTTTCTAAGTCTTCGACTTTCAGTAGGAGCTCCTCCTCCGCTTTGGCCCTCTCTTCGCATTGATGTTTAATCTGTTCCAATTTTGCCACGTGGGTCTCTAGGCATATGTCGCATTCGTCCACTCTATGCCCAATCTTGGCCATGTTGTCTCTCATTTCCGCCATTTTATCCAGCAGTTCTTTTTTATTTGCCTTCATGTCTTTACGGAGATTTCCAAACCATTGGCGGAATTCACTTCGGGTGGGAATCTCCGGCAACTGCACTCCCTCCTCTCCGGTGTGAGAGTCGGCGTTCTCCTCTTTCTGCTCCTCCATGACTGGATCTTCTCTCGTACTTAGGTCTTCCAGCACTTCTCGACTCTTTATATAAGAGAATTTGCTGAAATCCGACCCTTTCCGTTTCTGAGACATAGCCTGCAGTTATGTGACTTATGGTGCTTATTTTATCTCCGTGAAGGGGGAAGGATGGATGGCGATTTTCTATCTTATTAGCTCGTGGTGCTCGGGAGCTCTCAAGTCAAGCTGCCATCTTGTGCCGTGATGTCACCGCCTCCCTCAATATGTTGTATTATTTTAACAAATAAACTACATAGAATTTTAAAATATTGCATATAGAATTTTGTATTTTTTTGGTGCAGAATTCCCCTAGAAATCCTGTAAGAATATTGTCATGAGATGCTGCCTATGGCCATCCCCAAGGTTTGTCCTAAACAAAACCTGACTAAGCACTTTAGTAAACAGTTTTCTGTTTCTTCACAAACAGCACAATTTCACACCTCTGAGGCACTGGGAAATTCCATACATGTGCCGCAAGAGTTTAAACACAGGCTGGTATAAACTCTATACAGCAAAAACAATCTTCTCTTCTGTCTCTTGTCATACTCAGTAGTAATTTTCTAAATAAAAAGGTATCAGATCAGCTCCAGTAGCAGCCTCTACCACTTTTATCCAATGGGGAATAGGAAGCAAGTTCAAAAAGGTTCCAGGTCAGTGACTTGGTGTGATGGGGCAGAAAATCACCACTGGTCATGCTACTAGCCTCTAACAGCAGCAGGCTTCCCAGCCTCCTATCATAGATATTCTTTATGGGTGTGGTAACCTTTGGGATTCCTGACCTCATCTTGTTAGACCGCTGCCTCCCTGCCAATCCCCTGCCCCCAGTAGTCTCCTGCTCAAAGGAAACTGCTCTCTCTAAGTAGATCTTTAATTAGCCTCATCTGAATTTCCCAGTTACTATCATGTTCCGCTATAGGCAGTACCTTTCTCCTTATCGGCTTTAGAATGACTCTTGGGACTTCAACTCACAGCAGCCTCCTGATCTCTGTTTCAGAAGTGTTACCTCTGGGATTCTTTTTATAGTACCCTCTGTGTCTTTGGCTGGCTACTTTTTCCTGATCTCTAGACTGTTCCTGACTGTTAAAGGTACCCACTTTATCACATAAACTTCCCCTCTTCAAACAGTATGCTTGCACAACCAACAAAAGCCATGCTGCTACTTCCTGCAAAGACATAACTGGACTGAGACACAATTTCTGATCTCTCAACCAGCAAGCTACTACATCCAAAGGTTTAAGTTGGACACTGCTGCTATTTGGTCAGACCACCCATCTTTACTGAGAGTTAACAGTCATCTGTGAACAGAAGACATTCCACACTGAAAAAATAATGTTATCAATGATTAAAAAGCACTGGGGAAAGGACTGAGCCTTGCAGAACACCATAAAACATGTCTTAGTTTTTGAGCCATCATCAGCCTATCTAACAGATTGAGATCTATCTGTCAAAAACAATTGAAACTAGAAAAAGGCCTAATCAGAAATGCCGGTTTCCTTCAACTATCAGAGAAGAAAACTATGGTCAACAGTATAGAAGGCAGCAACAAGATTTAATAATACAACAATGGAATCCCTGCCACCATCACCACAATCTTGACACACATGCCTTTGTATATTGTCGACCAGAGACACAACACCAATTCACTACTATACAACATTCTAAATCCCTACTGAAGGGAATGTAAAATGTTGGCATTATCCACAAAATTCTATAGCCATGAATAAATAACTTTTTCTGCTAAATTTGGCTAAAAGAGTTAGAAGATTGGAAAATGGATGATAATACTCCAACACTTTCAGGTCAACCACCTATTTTTTTTTAGAATTGGCTTAACCACAGTCTCCTTAAGAGATGCATGAAAAAACATCCCTGAGAAATCATGCAACTGACCAAGACAGCTCACAGCTTCACAAGTCTTGAACATTTTGTGAAAACTCGATTTGTTTTGTTTCACCTGAACATTCGCCAATTCATATTCTACAAAGTGATCACTGAGGATGGCTTCTTCCTTCTTGCTTTAACTATAGTCAGTAGATTTTGCTGCCATGAAATGGCCTCTTTTCATGAAACCATGGCTGTCTGTGGAGTGCATGCATGAAGCTTCAGTCTCTGCCCCAGTGGCATAGCTACGGGTGGGCCTGGGTGGGCAGTGGCCCACCCACTTTCCATTCAGGCCCACCCAAATTTCTTTGCAAGACACTGCAGCCAATAAAAGCAGGCAGCATCAGCAGGCACCCAAGGGAGAAAAAAAAATAAAATCAGCTGGTGTGTTGCGGCTCCCGGTGTCCCACAGCCCCAGTAATACTTCCCTTTACCTTCTTCCTGCCCCCGCGGGCCAATGGGAAACCTCCTATCTTCTTCCTGCCCCCGTGGGCCAATGGGAAACCTCCTCCCTTCTTCCTGCCCCCGTGGGCCAATGGGAAACCTCCTCCCTTCTACCTGCCCCCGCGGGCCAATCGGAAGCCTTCTTCCTGCCAGTGGAAGGAGGAAGCCTCTGATTGGCTGGTGGGGCAGGAAGAAGGGGGTCATCAGGGTGGGAGGAGTGGCAGTGTTCAAGCCACGGGCTGGAAATGCAGGGCAGGGAGGTGACTGGGGTGTGTGTGAGACAGAGACTGGGCAGGGAGGTGACTGGGGTGTGTGTGAGACAGAGACTGGGCAGGGAGGGTGACTGGGGTGTGTGTGAGACAGAGACTGGGCAGGGAGGGTGACGGGGGTGTGTGTGAGACAGAGACTGGGCAGGGAGGGTGACTGGGGTGTGTGTGAGACAGAGACTGGGCAGGGAGGGTGACTGGGGTGTGTGTGAGACAGAGACTGGGCAGGGAGGGTGACTGGGGTGTGTGTGAGACAGAGACTGGGCAGGGAGGGTGACTGGGGTGTGTGTGAGAGACAGAGCCTGGGCAGGGAGGTGACTGGGGTGTGTGTGAGACAGAGACTGGGCAGGGAGGGTGACTGGGGTGTGTGTGAGAGACAGAGCCTGGGCAGGGAGGTGACTGGGGTGTGTGTGAGACAGAGACTGGGCAGGGAGGTGACTGGGGTGTGTGTGTGAGAGACAGAGCTGCTGCTCCTGGTATGTGCTTTCAAGGGAAAGGAGTAGGAGAGTTGCTGGAGATGGTAAGTAAAAGTGGCATTTTAAGTTTATTTTTCTTGATTGACTGCCATTTTAATTATTGAGTATTATGTGATGTGTCTGCTGTTTTGAAATATTTTATTGATATTTGGACAATGTTTAATAATTTTTATGAGTTTTGTTGGATGTTATTCTGTTCATCAGCTGTTTTGAAACATTTATTAATATAGTTTTACAGTTATTTCTGTGTGGGGCTCTATAGCAGCTTGGCTTGTTCTGTTTTCCTAATAGGAGGTGTATTAGTGTTTAGGACCTGATTTAATATTTGTAGTGTTGCCTTTTCATAGATAGGGTTGTTAAATGTTCCATAATGCAAGTGTAACTTTGTGCGGCTTAGTTTGTGTGCATTATTGCAGATCCTGGGACTGTTAGGTGCTATATTTCTCTTTCCATTTCTCCAGGTTTGCACTGCATGCAGAGTGGCTTTTTTTTTTGGTTTTCCATTCCAGTTTCTATCTCCATATTTATAATGTGTGGTATTTCTGTACTTTTGTGAAGGTCGGTTCTGGGTGTGTGCCCGAGGTGAGGTATTTTACAATGATGTAGGCAATTGTATCAATCTTATTTGTGGATGCAGAGTGTATGTTTACATGATGATAGCTTAGTAAATGACAGGGCTGGAGAGCCTTTTTCTCCTGTCTACCCAGTTATCCTCTCCACACTGCTAAGGATACATCCCAGCTGTCAGCCAAAGGGTGTGACCACCTTCAAGACATCTCTTTATCCAGAACAGTCTTTTTTTCTGTTCTTCCTTTGTAAAGAAATGGGGATGAATGTCAGGAGCCCCTGGACTCGATTCAGCAAATGTCAGCATCAGAGGAAGACTAAAACTAAATAGTTGAGTCATAGGAAAGGAAAAGAAATCTTCAAAGATATTTATCTGTTTTATTGATACAGATTAATAAGGCATTTGCTCAATTATGGTAAATATTTTGGTACAAATTCAATGATGAAGGAACCCTCTTTCCTATTTTCTTAAACTTATCAAACGCAGTAATTCATGACCATCATAATAGGCATCATTGTGTGGTAAAGTATACCTTTGTCACTCTGCCTTATGCTTAATCATAGGTCAGTCCATATTTTTAAGTGTTTTTGTTGCTTAATTCACCCCAGTGATATACTCCAAATTTCTAGCAATAATCTTGTGTTACATCAATTCAAGGTTACTTTTGTTGAAAATTATGAACCAAACTTATCTGGATAATACAATGTTATTACTTCTTCTTAACCACCATCGACTTTGAGCTTGATGCCACGCCAAGATACGCCATGCTGTGGAATATATTACGCCCTTGAAGAAGGACTCGATGCTAGTCCGAAACATTGTGCAATGTCGGGCATAGAACAGCAATATAGTGAATTCTCATATTGCTGACAGTTTGAGGGCATCAAGCTCAAAGTCGATGGTGGTTAAGAAGAAGTAATAACATTGTATTATCCAGATAAGTTTGGTTCATAATTTTCAACAAAAGTAACCTTGAATTGATGTAACACAAGATTATTGCTAGAAATTTGGAGTATATCACTGGGGTGAATTAAGCAACAAAAACACTTAAAAATATGGACTGACCTATGATTAAGCATAAGGCAGAGTGACAAAGGTATACTTTACCACACAATGATGCCTATTATGATGGTGATGAATTACTGCGTTTGATAAGTTTAAGAAAATAGGAAAGAGGGTTCCTTCATCATTGAATTTGTAATTAGTTTGAACCTAGTTCCATCTTAAAAGTACATTGCCTTTCTGAGCTTTTTTCAAGTAGAAATATTTTGGTACAACATTCCAGAGGGTTTTAAAATATCTCACAGAATACTGTGATGTATGATGAGATATCTGTCTTTATAGTAGACTAATATATGGTTCTTTGTAGGTTATGAGATACTGCCACTTGAGATCTCTTTAAGTATAATTGAAATGCTTTCATAACTATATATTAGGTTTAGCAGTGGTAGCTGCTTGAAGTAATTGAGTTTAAAATATTAGAAGTATAACAGCCGTAGCAGATTATTTAGAAATCTATTGTCAGGTGTGTGTGTGTGAAAGTATTTATCAATAAGAATTTGAATTCCATGGCTCAGACTTTTAGTGCCCACCCATGTTAACCTTGGGCCCAGCCAAAAATTCATTTCTGGCTACGCCACTGCTCTGCCCATGCAAATTAGCAGCACAATTTCAGTAAATTATATCAAAAGACAATAAACCTCACACAAGTATCTTAGACCTTTGATACTTACATATTGGAAATAGTTTTATAAGATGTAATAAAGCAGAACTGTAAAGCATAGAAGCAGGGATAGGTCAATGCCCGACTTGCTTCAAACTTAGGTTCAACTAGGCAAATACAGGACTTAACCCAAATTTTCTTATACATTCAGTGTGATCATCAGCTCCTTTCAAATATGTTATTTTTTTTCTATGCTCTTTATGTTGGTAAGTCTGCATGCCTATCAACATAAGTATTCCCAAATAAGATCCTCACCAAATGAATATAACGTATCACACCAATAACCCCACCTGGTGTCTTTATTTTTTATATGGGTTATTTTCTGTACACTCGCTCAATATTTACATTCATTAATGTTCATCAAAAGTTGATTTCTTTTATTTATAGTTCAAATTTATTAGGAGAGCAGGGGATGGTTTCATATGTTAATTGTCTACCTTCCTGGTGCCATAGTTGTTTTAATCATTAACACACCCTCCAGCCTCCGATTATTTATTCAAACTTTATATTGTTAAAAATATATTGAGCTGGGCTGCAGAAAAAAAACCCTTTTTTTAATATATGTGTATATTTTATTTATCTTTTACGTATTTCTTTAATAAAATCTTTCCTTCCGTGACAAGCACCTTGCAGTTATTTATATAGCCATCAAAAATAGTATACTTGTACTTAGCATAAAGAATGTCTCAATTGATCCCGACTTGCGCAAGTTTTGACAATTACTCCGTGTTCAGTCAATTCCTGACGGAGGTTCGATCGAGCACCGGAGAATTCAAAGAATACCATCATGAAAAAGGATTAAAATAAGAATGACAGACCCTGAGGAAGACAGTAATTGTCGAAACTTGCGCAAGTCCGGATCAATTGAGACATTCTTTAAGCTAAGTACAATTATACTATTTTTGACGGCTATATAAATAACTGCAAAGTGCTTGTCACGGAAGGAAAGATAAATAAAAGAAATCAACTTTTGATGAACATTAATGAATGTAAATATTGAGCGAGTGTACAAAAAATAACCCATATAAAAAATAAAGACACCAGGTGGGGTTATTGGTGTGATATCAACATAAGTAGCCTAGTGGCTAGAGCAGTGGGCTATGAACCAAGGAAACCAGACTTCAAATCCCACAGTTGCTTGTTGTAACCTTGCACAAGTCTGTTTCTCCTCTCTTGTTTCACTTATAAAATTTAGATTCTAAACTATAATACCTAAATATAATCTGCTTTGAAGTGCAAAAATAATAAGCAAAATGTTAAAATCTAAAATAAATAAATAAACATCCATAATTAATAATGCACAAATAAAATCAACACCACCCAAGAAAATAGAAGCAGTTGGAAAAGCATCACATTAAAACAACAAATATTAAAACATTAGTGGATTCAATAACAGTTGAGCAGCTAATATAGAATAAAAAAAATTCACATAAATTAATATCAGGCTAGGCTATTGAACTTTTTTTTTTTTTAAAGGCTTGAAGAAAAAGGAATGTTCCCTACAATCTCCCAAAAATATCAGATTTATTTGAATTTGTCCTGGGTCCAAAAGATTTTAAAATATTTTAAAATATTATACAGGAATGGGATTGTGCATGGATTTGTGTGTTTTGTGATATACCCAGGTGGATCTGAACCATCATCCCTATTCCCTTTACCCTTCCCTCTTATATGGGGAT
Organism: Rhinatrema bivittatum; assembly: GCF_901001135.1. Lineage (NCBI taxonomy): Eukaryota > Metazoa > Chordata > Amphibia > Gymnophiona > Rhinatrematidae > Rhinatrema > Rhinatrema bivittatum. Next base: position 264,141,133 of record NC_042616.1, read on the forward strand.
GGTAATGCAAACAGGATCCAAACCAAGTCACCCAGTCCCATGACTATTTAAAAATGCACTGAAAAATCTTCAAAGATGATGATGCATTAAGGGGTAGATTTTAATAAAGTACGCCTGCGCATACTTTTTTTCGCGCACCAGGCACAAACAAGAGTATGCAGGGGTCGGTGCGCGCAAGGCTACACAAAATTGGCAGCCTGTGCACGCTGAGCCATGCAGCCTGCCTCCGTTCCCTCCGAGGCCGCTCCGAAATCGGAGCGGCCTCGGAGGGAACTTTCCTTCCACCCCCGCACCTTCCCCTCCCTTCCCTTCCCTAACCCACCCCCCCAGTCCTATCTAAACCCCCCTCTACCTTTGAGGCAGGCGTAACTCGCGCACGCCGATTCCCCGGCCTGGGAGCAGTTTCTGAGGCCTCGGTCAAGCCCCCGAAACGCCCCCGACATGGCCTCCCAGGAAAGCCTTACGCGCATCCTGGGGCTTGCACGTGCCGCTGAGCCTATTCAACATAGGCTCGGCGCACGCAGGGGGAGCTTGGGGCAGGTTATCGAGGGGTATGTGTGTATCTTACGCACGTACCCCTTTGAAAATCTGCCACTAAGATAAGAGACATCTCATATCCATCATCTCCTTATCAAGAGAGGATAACTTATTTGGGATGTACTCTACTAATAGTGCGATAGAGGTGGATTCACCGTTTTTATTGAAAAATTTGATGCTGATTTCTTTTATGGAATTTAAATTGTTCACTACTGGAAAATTGGGCATCCAAATGGCAGATGAAATGTAATGTGGATAAATGCAAGGTGATGCATATAGGGAAAAATTATCCATGCTTTCATTACATGATATTAGGTTCCATATTAGGAGCTACCACCCAAGAAAGAGATCTAGGTGTCATAGTGGATAACACATTGAAATCGTCGGCTCAGTGTGCTGCGGCAGTCAAAAAAGCAAACAGAATGTTAGGAATTATTAGGAAGGGAATGGTGAATAAAACGGAAAATGTCATAATGCCTCTTTATCGCTCCATGGCGAGACCACACCTTGAATACTGTGTACAATTCTGGTCACTACATCTCAAAAAAGATATATTTGCGATGGAGAAGATACAGAGAAGGGCGACCAAAATGATAAAGGGGATGGAACAGCTCCCCTATGAGGAAAGACTAAAGAGGTCAGGACTTTTCAGCTTGAAGAAGAGACGGCTGAGGGGGGATATGATAGAGGTGTTAAAAATCGTGAGAGGTCTAGAATGGGTAAATGTGATCAGTTATTTACTCTTTTGGATAATAGAAGGACTAGGGGGCACTCCATGAAGTTAGCATGTGGCACATTTAAAACTAATCAGAGAATGTTCTTTTTTGCTCAGCGCACAATAAAGCTCTGGAATTTGTTGCCAGAGGATGTGGTTAGTGCAGTTAGTGTAGCTGGGTTTAAAAAAGGTTTGGATAAGTTCTTGGAGGAGACATCCATTACCTGCTATTAATCAAGTTGACTTAGAAAATAGCCACAGCTATTACTAGCATGGGATATACTTAGTTTTTGGGTACTTGTTGCCAGGTACTTTTAGCTTTGATTGGCCACTTTTGGAAACAGGATGCTGGGCTTGATGGACCCTTGGCTTAACCCAGTATGGCATGTTCTTATTCGGTCTTTCCTGGACCTGTGTCCATCTTATTTGATAAGAGTTTTACCTGATTCGATTCTGCAAGGTTTGTGGAAATTGATTAATTTTTCTTTAACAGAAGGTAAAGTCCCAGGTATTTTAAAAACTGCAGAGATAACCCTAATTTTAAAGAAAGATTTGGATCCTAGAGATTGTGCTAATTATAGACCGGCTGCAAACCTTCCGTTCATCGCCAAGATTGTGGAAAATATTGTAATGTCTCAAATCTATGTACTCTTGGAATCAGGAAAGAAACTGGATATAGCACAGGTTGTGTTTAGACTGGGGTGCAGTACCAAGACAATTATGGTAGATCTGTTGGATGAAATTCTGCAACAGTTAGATAAAGGTTTTCACTACCCTGCTTGTTTTCCTGGATTTATCTAGCATGTTTAGTGGAGCATGCTATATTGCTGTCTCATTGTAAAGAACTTGGGATAGTAGGTATAGCCTTGCAGTGGGTATCAGATGTTTTGAAGGATAGGTAACAGATTGTAAAGACTGAGGGTGTATGTTTTGTATTTTTATGTATTTGTATGTATTGTTCAATGTAACTTTCTTGCTCTCTTTCTGATTATAACTTATTGTTCCGTTTTTTGTTACAAGTTTCTATCCCTCGTTCGATGTAAACCGATCTGATATGGTATTCAACCATGAAGCTCGGTATAGAAAAATGTGAAATAAATAAATAAATAAATAAATAAATGTTTATCTTCCCAGAAGGTGGAAATGGGGGTCCCGCATGGTTCCTCCCTTTCACCATTACCGTTTAATATTTATGTAACACCAATAGGAGCATTGATTTAATCATTTGGATTTTCTGAATATATACTGTATATCTGCAACAATTTGTGTTTTTTATGAACTCTGTTAATTGCCTGCTTGAAAAAAAAATGTAACTTAAATTCAAAAAAGACAAAGGTGTTACAGATTGGAGAGACATTGCTTATCATTTGAAGGAGTAAAAATAACTGTAACGGAGAGAGTAAATAACCGATTTACATTAACTTGTTCATGCCCTTCATGATTTTGTAGCCTTCTGTCATATCCCCCCTGGGTCGTCTCTTCTCCAAACTGAACAGCCCTAATGTCTTTAGCCTTTCCTCATAGGGGAGCCATTTCATGCCCCTTATCATTTTGGTCGCCCTTCTCTGTAATTTCTCCAAAGTAGCTATATGCTTTTTGAGATCCGGTGACCAGAACTGCACACAGTATTCAAGGTGCGGTCTCACCATGGAGCGATACAGAGGCATTATGACATTTTCCGTTTTATTCACCATTACCTTTCTAATAATTCCCAACATTCTGTTTGCTTTTTTGATTGCCACAGCACACTGAACCGATGATTTCAATGTGTTATCCACTAGGACGCCTAGATCTCTTTCCTGGGTGGTAACTCCTAAGGTAGAACCTAACATTGTGTAACTATAGCATGGGTTATTTTACTCTATATGCATCACCTTGCACTTCTCCACTTTAAATTTCATCTGCCATTTGGATGCCCAATTTTCCAGTCTCACAAGGTCTTCCTGCAATTTATCACAATCTGCTTGTGATTTAACTACTCTGAACAATTTTGTATCATCTGCAAATTTGATTACCTCACTCGTCGTATCCCTTTCCAGATCATTTATAAATTTATTGAAAAGCAGTGGTCCAAGTACAGGTCTGTAGTTTTCCCCTTCTCGCAGCAGCAACAGACATTTGTTTTTAGCCATGGTATTTTTTTCATTGATCTCCCTGACCATGGAGCCAAGTGAAAGAGATACGACCAGTGCTGGGGTCAGGACTCACCACACTCCTTGAGTCTCAGGAATGGGGCAGTCCTAAGAGAGAACAAGGCAGAGCCATAGCATGCCTATGGCCAATATGGCCTCGGCGATAGGTGCCACTACCAAAAGCACTGCCATGTGCAAACGAGAGCAGTACAGCCGGAAGGTCCAAAGCAAAAGAAAAAGCAGTGTGGCCACAGCAAAATAGACAGCGTGGTCGACGTGGCCTTAGTAAGTGGAAAAGCAACAGAGCCCCACTGGCAACACTGCTAATTTTGGCAGGGCCATGCTGCTTTTCCACTTACTAAGGCCATGTTTACCATGCTGTCAATTTTGGTGGGACCATGCTGCTTCAGAGGAGAAGGAGGAGTGCACCCTGCCGGAAGAAAGTCCAATACTAGAACTGGCTGGAGCCCCGTGGCCAGAAGTTGTTCCCTTGTCCACGGGGGCTGAAGAAGGAGACTGCTGATGCCTACTAAGTCAAGGAGGAAGTGAGTGAGAGAGCATGTGTGCTTGTGTATGGGCTTGTGTGTGGAAGAGTAAGAGAGCATGTGTATGGGATAGAGAGAGCATGTGGGCTTGTGTGAGAGAGAGGGAGTATATATGCGGGAGAGAGAGCGCATGTGTGCTTGGGTGTGGGACAGTGAGAGCATGTGTGTGGGAGAGTGAGAGACAGCATGTGTGCTTGGGTGTGGGAGAGTGAGAGCATGTGTGTGGGAGAGTGAGAGAGAGCATGTGTGCTTGGGTGTGGGACAGTGAGAGCATGTGTGTGGGAGAGTGAGAGAGAGCATGTGTGCTTGGGTGTGGGAGAGTGAGAGAGAGCATATGTGTGAATGAGAGGGAGCATGTGTGTGCTAGAGATGTGAATCGTGTCCTCGATCGTCTTAACGATCGATTTCGGCTGGGAGGGGGAGGGAATCGTATTGTTGCCGTTTGGGGGGGGTAAAATATCGTGATAAATCGTTAGAATCTCTATTGTATTGTGTTTCATAACGTTTAAGACGATATTAAAATTATCGGACGATAATTTAATCGTCGTAAAATGATTCACATCCCTAGTGTGTGCACAATAACCACAGAGTCCATGTCAATTTCAGGGCATCTGGAAATCAAATGTTCCAAGGTATGGGTAACAGGGAATTTTTTTAAATCTTAATTTTAAATGTTGGGTGCTATTTGATGTATCTGTTTTGAAATATTTTATTGATGTTTGGAAGATGTTTATATGACTTTTTAATTATTGAATGTTATTCTATTCATTAATTGTTTTGAATTATTCTTTTTATTGGTATGTTTTTACAGATTTTGTATTATTAGGAATGGTAATGTTTCTGTTTTTTACATTGTTGCAGTGCATCCAGAATTTGGCTTGTTGCAGTTTCCATTTCAGGTTTTGTACATAAGAACATAAGAAATTGCCATGCTGGGTCAGACCAAAGGTCCATCAAGCCCAGCATCCTGTTTCCAACAGAGGCTAAACCAGGTCACAAGAACCTGGCAAGTACCCAAACACCAAGAAGATCCCATGCTACTGATGCAATTAATAGCAGGGACTATTCCATAATTAAACTTGATTAATAGCAGTTAATGGACTTCTCCTCCAAGAACTTATCCAAACCTTTTTTGAATCCAGCTACACTAACTGCGCTAATCACATCCTCTGGCAACAAATTCCAGAGCTTAATTGTGCATTGAGTGAAAAAGAATTTTCTCTGATTAGTCTTAAATGTGCTACTTGCTAACTTCATGGAATGCCCCCTAGTCCTTCTATTATCCGAAAGTGTAAATAACCAATTCACATTTACTCGTTCAAAACCTCTCATGACCTTAAAGACCTCTATCATATCCCCCCTCAGCCGTCTCTTCTCCAAGCTGAACAGCCCTAACCTCTTCAGCCTTTCCTTTCCTTTCAGCCATCCCCTTTATCATTTTGGTTGCCCTTCTCAGTACCTTCTCCATCGCAACTATATTTTTTATGAGATGCGGCAACCAGAATTGTACACAGTATTCAAGGAGCAGTCTCACCATGGAGCGATACAGAGGCATTATGACATTTTCTGTTTTATTAACCATTCCCTTCCTAATAATTACTAACATTCTGTTTGCTTTTTTGACTGCTGCAGCACACTGAACTGACGATTCCAAATATTATCTACTATGATGCCTAGATCTTTTTCTTGGGTGGTAGCTCCTAATATGGAACCTAACATCGTGTAATTACAGCAAGGGTTATTTTTCCCCTATATGCAACACCTTGCACTTGTCCACATTAAATTTCATCTGCCATTTGGATGCCCAGTCTTCCAGTCTTGCAAGGTCCTCCTGTAATGTATCACAATCTGCTTGTGATTTAACTACTCTGAATAATTTTGTATCGTCCGCAAATTTGATAACCTCACTCATCGTATTCCTTTCCAGATCATTTATATATATATTGAAAAGCACCGGTCCAAGTACAGATCCCTGAGGCACTCCACTATTTACCCTTTTCCACTGAGAAAATTGACCATTTAATCCTACTCTCTGTTTCCTGTCTTTTAATTAGTTTGTAATCCATGAAAGCACATTGCCTCCTATCCCATGACTTTTTAGTTTTCTTAGAAGCCTTTCTTGAGGGACTTTGTCAAAACCTTCTGAAAATCCAAATACACTACATCTACCGATTCACCTTTATCCACATGTTTATTAACCCCTTCAAAAAAAATGAAGCAGATTTGTTAGGAAAGACTTCCCTTGGGTAAATCCATGTTGACTGTGTTCCATTAAACCATGTCTTTCTATATGCTCTACGATTTTGATCTTTAGAATAGTTTCCACTATTTTTCCCGGCACTGAAGTCAGGCGCACTGGTCTATAGTTACCTGGATCACCCCTGGAGCTCTTTTTAAATATTGGGGTTACATTGGCCACCCTCTAGTTTTCAAGTACAATGGATGATTTTAATGATAGGTTACACAATGTTGGGTTCAATATTGGGTGCTACAACCCAGGAGGGAGATCTAGGTGTCATGGTGGATAACACATTGAAATCGTCGGTGCAGTGTGCTGCGGCAGTCAAAAAGGCAAACAGAATGTTGGGAATTATTAGAAAAGGAATGATGAATAAAATAGAAAATGTCGTGATGCCTCTGTATCGCTCCATGGTGAGACCGCACCTTGAGTACTGTGTACAATTCTGGTCGCCGCATCTCAAAAAAGATATAATTGCGATGGAGAAGGTACAGAGAAGGGCTACCAAAATGATAAGGGGAATGGAACAACTCCCCTATGAGGAAAGACTAAAGAGGTTAGGACTTTTCAGCTTGGAGAAGAGACGACTGAGGGGGGATATGATAGAGGTGTTTAAAATCATGAGAGGTCTAGAACGGGTAGATGTGAATCGGTTATTTACTCTTTCGGATAGTAGAAAGACTAGGGGGCACTCCATGAAGTTAGCATGGGGCACATTTAAAACTAATCGGAGAAAGTTCTTTTTTACTCAACGCACAATTAAACTCTGGAATTTGTTGCCAGAGAATGTGGTTCGTGCAGTTAGTATAGCTGTGTTTAAAAAAGGATTGAATAAGTTCTTGGAGGAGAAGTCCATTACCTGCTATTAAGTTCACGTAGAGAATAGCCACTGCCATTAGCAATGGTTACATGGAATAGACTTAGTTTTTGGGTACTTGCCAGGTTCTTATGGCCTGGATTGGCCACTGTTGGAAACAGGATGCTGGGTTTGATGGACCCTTGGTCTGACCCAGTATGGCATTTTCTTATGTTCTTATGTTCTTATGTTCTTATGTTCTAAATTTTAACTAATAGATCAGAAATTTTATTTTTGAGTTCCTTCAGTACTATAGAATGCATACCATCTGGTCCAGGTGATTTGCTACTCTTTAGTTTGTCAATCTGGCCTACTAAATCTTCCAGGTTCACAGTGATTTGGTTCAGTTCTTCTGACTCATCACCCTTGAAACCACATCCGGAACTGGTATCTCCCCAACATCCTCTTTAGTAAACACGGAAGCAAAGAATTCATTTAGTCTTTCTGCAATGGCCTTATCTTCCCTAAGAGCTCCTTTAACCCCTCGGTCATCTAATGGTCTAACTGACTCTCTCACAGGTTTCTTACTTTGGATATATTTTAAAAAGTTTTTATTATGAGTTATTGCCTCTATAGCCAAATTCATTTCAAATTCTCTCTTCACCTGTCTAATCAATGTTTTACACTTAACTTGACAATGCTTATGTTTTATCCTATTTTCTTCAGATGGATCCTTCTTCCAGTTTTTGAAGGATGTTTTTTTGGCAAAAATAGCCTCTTTCACCTCACCTTTTAACCATGATGGTAATCGTTTTGCCTTCCTTCCTTCCACCTTTCTAATGCGTGGAATACATAGAAACATAGAAACATAGAAATGACGGCAGAAGAAGACCGAATGGCCCATCCAGTCTGCCCAGCAAGCCTCACACATTTTTTCTCTCATTCTTATCTGTTTCTCTTAGCTCCTTGTTCTATTCCCCTTCCACCCCCACCATTAATGTAGAGAGCAGTGATGGAGCTGCATCCAAGTGAAATATCTAGCTTGATTAGTTAGGGGTAGTAGGGGCAGTAACCGCTGCGATAAGCAAGTTACACCCATGCTTATTTGTTTTACCTAGACTATGTTGTACAGCCCTTGTTGGTTTTTTTTTTTCTTCTCCCCTGCCGTTGAAGCAGAGAGCCATGCTGTATATGCATTGAAAGTGAAGTATCAGGCATATTTGGTTTGGGGTAGTAACCGCCGTAACAAGCCAGCTACTCCCCTCTTTGAGAGTGCAAATCCTTTTTTCCATTACCTCTTGTGTTGAAGCTTTGAGCGATGTAGGAGTCACAGTAAGCATGTGTATGTTTATTTAATAAGGGTATTGTGTCAATAGCCATCATTCTGGCGAGTCACCCACTCTTCATTGGCGGCCTCTTGACTTTATGGATCCGCAGTGTTTATCCCACGCCCCTTTGAAGTCTTTCACAGTTCTGGTCTTCACCACTTCCTCCGGAAGGGCATTCCAGGCATCCACCACCCTCTCCGTGAAGAAATACTTCCTGACGTTGGTTCTGAATCTTCCTCCCTGGAGCCTCAAATCGTGACCCCTGGTTCTGCTGATTATTTTCCTACGGAAGAGGTTTGTCGTTGTTTTTGGATCATTAAAACCTTTCAAGTATCTGAAAGTCTGTATCATATCACCTCTGCTCCTCCTTTCCTCCAGGGTGTACATATTTAGATTCTTCAATCTCTCCTCGTACGTCATCCGATGAAGATCCTCCACCTTCCTGGTCGCCCTTCTCTGTACCGCTTCCATCTTGTCTTTGTCTTTTTGTAGATACGGTCTCCAGAACTGAACACAGTACTCCAGGTGAGGCCTCACCAAGGACCTGTACAAGGGAATAATCACTTCCCTTTTCTTTCTCGATATTCCTCTCTCTATGCAGCCCAGCATTCTTCTGGCTTTTGCTATCGCCTTGTCGCATTGTTTCGCTGTCTTCACATCATTAGACACTATCACCCCAAGGTCCCTCTCCTGCTCCGTGCACATCAGCCTTTCCCCCCCCATCGAGTACAGTTCATTCGGATTTCCACTCCCCATATGCATGACTTTGCACTTCTTGGCATTGAATCTCAGCTGCCATATCTTCGACCACTCTTCCATCTCTGAGCTCCTCAATATCCTTGGATGAATCCCATCAGGCCCCATGGCTTTGTCCACTTTCAGGTTCTTTAGTTCTTCCCACACATTTTCTACTGTAAAAGGATTTTCATCTATTCCCCTTCCCTCCAGTTTCTTGTTGTTTAGAGATGGTCCTTCTCCAGGGTCTTCTTTAGTGAAGACAGAGCTGAAGTATTCGTTTAATATTTCTGCCATTTCTTCGTCTCTCTCCACACATTGATCATTACCACCTTTCAATTTCACTATACCACTTTGGACCTTTCTCTTTTCGCTGATGTATCTGAAAAATGTTTTGTCACCATTTTTTATCTCCTTGGCAATCCTCTCTTCTGCTTGACTCTTTGCCAACTTGATTAATTTCTTTGTCTCCCTCAGTTGATACAAATATTCTTCTTTGTGCTCCTCCCTTTGGGATCCTTTATATTTCTTGAATGCTGTTCTTTTAGCTTTAATTTTGTCAGCCACCTCCTTTGAGAACCAGATAGGTTCAGTTTTCTTTTGCTTTTCTTTACATTTCTAACATATAGAGCAGTTGCCTTGGTGATTGCTCCTTTTAGATTGGTCCACTGCTGATCCACATCTCTCTCGTTCTCCCATCCTTTAAGTTCTTCCTCCAGGTAGTTCCCCATTTCCTCAAAGTCCTCATCTGGACTGTGCCTTTACGATTGTATTTTAAACAATGTCCATGCCTGTTGAACACTTTTAACTTTTACAGCTGCACCTTTCAGTTTTTTCTAACTATTTCCTCATTTTATCAAAGTTTACCATTTTAAAGTTTTAGTGTTAGAGCTGTAGATTTACTTAATGTCCTCCTTCCAGTTATTAGTTTAAAGTTGATCATGTTATGATCACTATTGCCAAGTGGCCCCACCACCCTCTCACCCTCACACCAAATCCTGTGTTCCACTAAGAATTAAATCTAAAATAGCTCCATCTCTAGTTGGTTCCTGAACCAATTGCTCCATGAAGCAGTCATTTATTACAACCAGGAACTTTATGTCTCTAGCAAGTCCTGATGTTACATTTACCCCGTCAATATTGGGGTAATTGAAATCTCCCATTATTATTGCACTGCCAAATTGGTTAGCTTCCCTGATTTCTCTTAGTATTTCATTATCTGTCTGACCATTTTGTCCAGATGGATGGTAGTATACTCCTGTCACTATACTCTTACCCAACACACATGGGATTTCTACCCATATAGATTCTACTGAGCATTTAGTCTCTTGCATGGAAATCATTAGCTTCGGTGATTTTTTACATATAGGCACATGGACTACGTTTGCTTTTATTGGAACCTCTCTGTTGGGATGCCCTAACTCTCCTGTTTCATTAGTATCCTTCAAGGATACATTTCTCTGAACCATGCACTGCTGAGTGACTGCTGGCTTTCCCCCTTGTTCTAGTTTAAAAGCTGCTTTATCTCCTTTTTGAAAGTTAGTGCCAGCAGCTTGGTTCTACTCTGGTTAAGGTGGAGCCCATCCTTTTGGAAAAGTCTCCCCCTTCCCCAAAAGTTTCCCCAGTTCCTTACAAAACTGAATCCCTCTTCCCTGCACCATTGTCTCATCCACACATTGAAACTCTGGAGCTCTGCCTGCCTCTGGGGACCTGCACATGGAACAGGAAGCCTTTCAGAGAGAATGCCACCCTGGAGGTTCTGAATTTCAGCTTCTACCTAAAATCCTAAATTTGGCTTCCAGAACCTCTCCCCCACATTTTCCTATGTCATTGGTGCCCACATGTACCATGACAGCCGGCTCCTCCCCGGCACTGTCTATAATCCTATCTAGGTGACGTTTGAGGTCTGCCACCTTCGCACCAGGCAGGAAAGTTACCGGGCGGTCCTCATGTCCACCAGCCACCCTTCTATCTACATTTCTAATAATTGAATCACCAACTATTATGGCCGGCCTAACCCTTCCCTCCTGGGCAGTAGCCCTGGGAGACTTGTCCACAGTGTGAGAGGACAATACATCACCTGGAGAGCAGGCCCTTGCTACAGCATCACTTCCTGCTACTTCCTGCTACACCAGGGTGATGCTCTCCTACTGGGAGACCTTTCTGATCCAAGGCAGCACTGGGGCTGCCAGACTGGATTTGGGACTTGGCTACTATGTCCCTGAAGGTCTCATCAATGTACCTCTCTGTCTGCCTAGCCTCCAGAGCTCTTTGCACCGAGTGCACACATACAATCTCTCACCGGTGGGTAAAATATCATACATGTGATACTCAATGCAAAAGACTGGAAAGCTCCCCTCTTGCTGCTGGACTGCTGCGTTCATCTTAGTTTTATTGAGTTTCCTAATTAAGTTTAGGATACTAAGGGAGTTGGAATTAGATTACTTTAAATTTACAGGTGTATTTACTAATTAATCTGCTATTTAAGTTTAGGATACTAGGGGCCAGATTTTAATACCTACGCACGGGCGTAGATTTGTGCGCGCAACCCGGCGCACACAAATCTATGCCCGGTTTTATAACATGCGCGCACAGTCGCACGCATGTTATAAAATCCAGGGTCGGCACGTGCAAGGGGGTGCACACTGGTGCACCTTGCGTGCGCCGAGCCCTAGGGGAGCCCCGATGGCTTTTCCTGTTCCCTCCGAGGCTGCTCCGAAATTGGAGCGGCCTTGGAGGGAACTTTCCTTCCGCCCCCCTCCCCACCTTCCCCTCCAGTTCCCTACTAACCCACCCCCCAGCCCTACCTAAACCCCCCCTAACCTTTGTTCCGTAAGTTGCGCCTGCCTCTGGGCAGGCGTAGTTTGCGCGCGCCAGCCGAGTGCCGGCGCGCAATCCCCCGGCACAATCATTGTGCCGGAGGCCTCGGTCCCGCCCCCGCCCCGCCTCTTTCACAAAGCCCCACGAAATGCACGTGTCTTGGGGCTTGCGCGCGTCGTCGGGCCTATGCAAAATAGGCTCGGCGCGAGTAACCCCCCTACACACATAAATCCAGCTGAATTTACACATGTAGGCCTTTTAAAATCTTCCCCTAAGTGAGTTGTAATTAGAATACTTTAAATTTACAGGTGAATTTAATAATTAATCAGCTAGTGTCCTAGAAGAGGATGATTAAACTTTCAATAAGGGCTGGTACAATAGTATGATTTAGATAAGACTCTGATTTTTAATGAGAAAGTGTCTCTTGCCTAAAGATCAAGAGTTGAGTGGGTGGGAAAGAGACACTAGAATTAACTATCTCTAGCTTGCTTATTACCTCAGACACACACAAACTCTAAAGAATATATCCCTCTATTTCACCTTTCACCAAACTTATATAAGTCCAAAGATTTCCCAAAGCTATACTTACCAATCCTCTTTAACCACCACTAAATTGATCTTTACTCAGTTAATTGAAGGGTTTAATGGTGCGCGCTTCCAGTCCTCTTCTACTGCAAAGGGTGTGGAGCCTCTGGAAGCTGGGGCTGTGGAATTCAATCCCTGGATCACTTGTGGTGACCTCTGGACTCCTCTCCCGGGGCATGCTGGGAGCAGTATGCAGATGAGCCTTCCAGTCCTCTTCTACTGCTATTTTGGTTTCTTTATTCTGTATTTGAGGGTCTATCTGTATTTTGCATATGTGACTGAAGTGAGTTATTCCATTAGTGTGTAGTTTCTATGTAGGGATCTATAGCAGCTTGGATTATTCTGTTTTCCTTATAGGGGGTTTATTACTATTTTAGGACTGGTGTAATATTTATAGTATTAAGTTAGGTAGGGTTGTTGCTGTTTGAGTGCTGTAATTAGTGCTGTTTTTATATAGAAATTATTTTTTCTTGTGGCTCTCTGAGGGTCATGCCCATGATGCATTACAGTAGGCCTAATACCATATAGGTTCAAAATGTCTCTTGCTTTTTTGCAGGGTGTTCTGGTTGGCACCTCAGCAGTGCATGTAAATTTAATATACTTATTGTAAGTGATATTTTTACCTCGGAAAACTGTGCTTTGAATGTTCTTTTTCATACAGCAGGCCAGAAAGAAAGAGTTTCAAAAGAGAATTGAAAACATGGCTCTTTAGAAATGCATATGAACTAACATAAAATTCCAATATGCCAAAAACATCACAGACAGAGCCCTAGACTATGCTAACAGACTGAGCAATAAGCACTGAGTGATGGTAAATATATACTGAGTATAATATAAAGGATAATGAAATGGAAATCATAGGTTATAATTCTACATCAAAGCACCCTAATTACCTTTTACTTAATGTTGATGTATCGATTCAGAATACCCATTTGCTGTTGAGATGAATTAGATTATGTATAGATATGACCTAGAAAATGTATTTGCTGTTATACTGAGAACATTGAAACAGAATGGGATGTTTTACCCAGTAACTGAAAGCTGATTTTGTAAACCGTTGCGATCTTATTTTGGAACGAAGGTATATAAAACACCTAAATAAATAAATAAAATCTGTTATTATAAATGCATAATGTTTAATTGTGTGTGAGGAGGGTGTGATGGTTGGGGGGGGGGGGTGGAGTACCAGGCTGTAAAGTTTTCCTAGGGTACCTAATACCCTTCCACGGGCCATGGGCATTGCTGTACAAACCTTGAACAGAGTCTCCCAACTCGTGGTGTCGTGTGTAGCGAAATGGGCGAGGGCGCAGTTTTTCACTTGGGCCATAGGCGCCGAATTGCCTGGCCACGGCTCTGGGGCGAGGAGCCGAGATGAGTCTGCAGAGCTGGGTGCAGTATATTTTGGTGCTGGGGGCAGAGCCTGGAGCTCCCAGTGCAGCTGGGAGATGATAGAAAGCGGAGAGAGAGGGGGGGGGGGGGGAGGAGCTGAGGCCAGGGCTTGGTAACGGAAGCGAGAAGGTGCTGCCGGGGATAGGGTGGCTGGGAAAGACGAGGGTTTTGCTGTTGCGTCAGGAAGAGAGGGACCACTGGGGGAAGAAAGGAGGGCCATTGGGGATGGGGGAAGAGGGGAGGTGCTGGCGTTCAGGGATGGAGAGGCGGTTGGCTGTGCCAGAGCCGCCTCTGGTACGCAGGTTTGTAACGAGGAGGAGGGAGGTGGTGCGCGAGACTGAAAGTTCGCTTAGGACACCCAGCAACCATGCGGCGGCCCTGACGGAAGGCGGCAGAAGCTGCCGTGGGTGCTGCCTCTGGGGGAGTGAAACAGAAATCAGAATGAGAGGAGCCTTGATTTTGCTTTCATTCTCCTCTGAGTTGTCTAAGAGCAAACATCCATTGGCTAGGAGCGCCGTTTGAAGGCGGCCTGAAAGGGATCCCGCTGGGCTGAGTAAGGCACTGCCAGCGGCCGCCTCACAAATCAGCGGGAAGCGCGCCGTCTGAATCCGTCAGCTGCATTTCTACTATGGGCACAAAAGATTGATCTTTAGGCAGTCAACTGTACTGATATGAAATGCAGGAAGCCCAGCCGTTTCCGACATGGGCGGCACAAGTTTCGTATTTGCAAAGCGACTCTTACCTCAGAGGCCCCTCGTTATCTTTCTGTTTGATTCTGGCTCCTGGCAGCAAGGTCACTGGCAGCATTACAACCTGATTAGCTGCTTTCCAGAGTACATAAGTCAGGTCGCCTGAGAAGGTTTTAGCACTGCTTTCTGAAAGGTAGTTGACCTATTGCTGTGATAGTGGGTTTTCTATCTGCTTTTATAAGACTGCCAGGCCTCAGCCCTAGAACCTTCTCATGGTGAGGTCTATTGGAGAGGAAGGGTCTATGTCACAGGGAGGGTAAGAGTGCTGTGTCTTAAGCAGGGCTTGGGAGGCAGGAAGAACATGGCTATCAGGGCCGGTGCAAGGGTACCAGGTACCCTAGATGAACTTTGCAGCCTTGTGCCACACCCCACCCCGGTCCCACTCTTCCCCACACCCCCTTAAAAATTATGCATTTATAAGATCTGTTTATATATGAAAAAGGCCATTCGAAGGACAGTCTTCTGAGGTAAAAAAATAGCACTTCAGCAACAGGTATACAATATTTACATGCACTGTTGTGGTGCCAACCAGCACACCCTGTCTAAAAAGCAGGACACTGGGAACCCATATGGTATGATTAATTGTTCATTTTGTGTGTGTTTGTTTGGGGAACGGATTTGGGTTTGTAAGAACTATGACTGGATGGTCGTGTAGGCTTCTAAGTCACATCCTGTCCATCTCTATCACACAGAAGGAACAAAAGAAATTTTTCTCAGGGTAAAAGGCCAACTGAATTGAATTGTAATTTCTGACCTTTTCCTCATTGATAGCATAATGGAATACACTAGAACACCTTTTATCCAAAGATCCATTATCCAGCAACTCCCATTCTAAAAAAAGAAAAAAAAATTCACAGTCCCCAGATTACGATCCATTATTGGGATAAACTTCTATTATCTATTATTCAACAACTAAGAAAATATGTTGATTGTTCACAAAACCCTACTGTTCCCAACTACTATGTTAACTCCATTTGATTGTAAGATAATTGCATATGTTGGATGATAACTGCAGATTTGTAAACCGTTATGATGGCTCTACCGAATAACAGTATATAAAACCCTACAAATAAATAAATAAAATAAATCTGGAATTTTCGTGCTCTGCAGATGTTATAAGCAGTTTCATCCCTGCCTTGCTCACAAGCCGATGCAGCCATGGCAGATCAGCAGCATTGGTCCTCTCCTGTTCCTAGTGTTCCTGGCAGTGGTGGTCAGCCTAGCAGACAAGGAGCCCAAAGAGCTGAATTTATTTACTGCCAGCGCAGCAGTGGATGCTGAAAAAGGCATACGTTATCCGTTCAGCATTAACTCTGATGCTCATAGGGTTACTATTTTTTTGCCAACTTTTTGCCACTCAGCTAAACCTTCTTCATTCAGCCAATGGAGTCAAGGATGCTGTTCCAACCCAAACTCTGAAGAATGAGTAGCACAATATGTGATCTCCTACTATGTTCTTGGAAGAAGTTTCCAGCACCTCCCTGTTTTCTTGCCTTGTTTACAAGTCATCTGCTTGCTTTGCTCTTCATCTCTTGCGGAGAAGTTTATGGTGAGCAGCATATGTCATTCACTTTTTGCTAACCAAATGACTAACATGCCAACTCACAAACTAAGGGGGTTATTTTCTAGAGCTTTATCGCGTGCGTTAGGGCCCTAACGCATGTTACTAACATTATCGTCGGCAGTAGCGCGCCGAATAGCACTACCTTTCACGGTGGCGCTATTCGGTGCGAAGGCTGCGGGCTTTCACAGGCCCGTCCCCCTCTTCCCCCCCCCCCCCCCCCCATTTTCGCAGGATTCATCATTCTGCGAAGACTGATAAATCCAGGCCTAAATGTCTTGACATGTTGCAATACAGCTGATATGATTATAAAGGTAGAGAAAGACAACACAAGTGCAACCCCTGTTAAGGGCATATAAAATAAGAGTTCTGATGCTGTTGGTTTTCTGTCTTGGCGCCAGCTTTGTAGGTTAAAAAAAAAAAATGGTCGGATAAGATGCTGGATTGGACCTGGCTCAGATGGCAATGGTGTGTACCTTTCTTTTCAGGACAGGGAAAATGGAAGAAAACATTTTTCTGCTTTGTGACCATTGTAACCCCTGGGCGGGAAAACCTGGATACTGGACCGAAAGGCTCACATATCAGCTGTAGACCCTCTCACTGCACAGCTTTCACATCACGGTCACCTCTCTCGGAGTGTCCAGAGCTCTCTGCAGAGAGGAGCTTAACTGCAAGGCCATTTTATGTTGCTTGCTCTATAAACCACTCTTTAAAGCCCTTGTAAACTGCACTGAATCTCAGCCAGAATAGCAGCAATAATCACAATAGAAAGTACCTGGATTGTAAAAGTTGTAAAAGTGACTTGATGGTTCTTTTCAGCTCTAATTGAAAAAAATGTTTAACTGGTTTTTTACAAGATGACTTTTAATAAATTTGTGATCCCACTGTTCCAGCAACCTATCTTCTAATCAATGCAGCCAATTCCTCAGGTAATTTCGCTCTTATTTCTCCTCGGTTTAGACCCTAGCTCTTCCCCATGGCAATGGTGACAAAATCTATCCCATTTTGTTATTAACCATAAAAGGTCCCAGTTCTTATACCTCTCCTGTAGTCTTACAATATTCTCCCCTCCCTCAGTACCAGGTGGGCCCTGTATTACTTTTCCTTTCCCCTAAGGATTCTCCCCTGAATCCAAAGCAATCTCTTTTCTTCATAACTCCCTCACTCAGGAAATGGAAAGGAGTCCATTCCTATTCGATGACACCACTACATCTTCCGGTTCTTTCTAGGTGAAAGACGCTTCCTCCTCTGAATCCCAAAACTCTGGGTTCCTGGGCCCTAGGTTGCTCAGTCCATGAAAACAGACAGAAAAATTGTACTCAAAAAGGGAGAATAAATGAGAGATAGAAGGGTAGAAAAGCTTTCTTCAACAACCAAGGGTTTCCAAAAATATTGAACCAAAGAATAGGGTTAAGGTACTCTGTCTCCTCTGCTTTACCCAGGCCTCTAACAGAGAGAATCTCAGAGTCCTTTTCCCAGAAAAAAATTAAAAAATGGGGATTACACCAACAGGGCTGTCCCACCATAGTGTAACTTAAGGAAAACTGAGGTAAGAATCCATGACCTGAGATGGTAACAGGGGCCACGCACACCAACCAACACACCATCCACATCTCCCTCATGGGGGAGCCATAACTCCAAGCTCTACTCACTGATAACTCGGTGCCTTCTAGTAAGGAACGCTTTACACCATCTAACTGCTTTTCTCCTAAGTAGAACTCCAACACTCCTTTTCAGCCTTTCTTCAGAACACCTCTTCTCTGTCGAATGCACATCTTGGAATTCACAAAGGTAGTCTCACATCGTGAATTATGGTTCCAACTGATAAACTTTATTTTACCTTCTGGGGGTTTCCAGCAGTAAAAAAATTAGCAATAACCACCAATAAAAATGAGTCACAGGATGCTAACTACAGAAAATATCATTAGAACTTCAGCTCCAGTAATTAAAAAGGAGAAGAACACAATTTTTAGCTTGACCCCATGTTAACACCAGGTGGCAGGTATTACTCACTAATGGGCATTGGCCCATCAGCAGGGGCTTCTTTCTGTTTGGATAGATAGCTGTATCCAAGATCCTTCACAGGCTCTTGGACAAGAGACTAGGAATCAGTGCCTGGGGGGTAATCCTTTACTATTCCAACCTCTAAGGTCAAAAAGGAGAATCCACTTCTGGATTGGAAACCAGATGGCCTTAAAGGATATTGCAGAATCCAGGGATGGGTCCAACTTCCTTGTACTCCTCCTCAGACTTTATCTCTTCAGCTCCTCTTCTGCCCACATAGAACTCAGTCCTCTAGTTCAGAGCATACCCCCTCTGGAAGCAATCTCTCCATGCCCTTATGTAAAGGCCCACAGAAATAAGTGCTATCCTATACTGCAAAACTATCCTCCCCTAGAGACTAATGGCAGAGGTTAGACAGCACGGAGGATGTTCCCTACTGGTAGACCAGAAAGTTCCCACTTTGGGAGCAGGGCCGCACACACACACAAAAAAAAAATGTTTGTGGTTGCTGCTGCTTATTTATTTTATTTATTTATTTATTTAGAGATTTTTATATACCGCAGTACGTAAGAATATACATCACCGCGGTTTACAATTAACAATAAATTAGCAACAGGCTTTACAAATAACAGTATTAATTAGTATTAATTACAAATAACAGGATTGATGGAAAACAGGCTGTACAGACCGTAAACCATCAATTAGTAGAATGTTTAACATACAAGAATGAATTTGAAGTAACTAAAAATCATTTACGAACCAACACCAAAACCATAGAGCATATAATACAATAACGGAGCTGAGAGGGAAAACAAGTTCTATATTGAACAGAGTATAATTCTATTATTTAAAACCAATTGAAATATCATAATCAGGGATAGAGCGGGCGTAAGGGAGAGGAAAAAATTTGGGGAATGATAATGGGTAATAGGGACATGGAGAAGGGAGTTAATGGGAGTAGCAAATTAAATGGCATTTCAGTTTAATTGGATATCATTGTGCGAACGCTAGTTCAAATAACCACGTTTTGAGGCCTTGTTTGAATTTCTTATGGCAGGGTTCCAGACACAGGTCAGTGGGCATCTTGTTCCATAAGTTAATTCCCGCTATGGAGAAAGCGCGGTCTCTTGTGGTAACGTGTTTGATATGTTTAATTGGCGCAGCTGCAAATATAGCTTGATGGATATTTCTTATTGGTCTCTTAGAGGTACGGAAAACAAACTGCTCCGAGAACCATTGCATCTCTTGGTTATGGACCGACTTATGAATAAGGGAGAGTACTTTAAAGATAATCCTAGATGCTACTGGAAGCCAATGCAAGAACATGAGAGCTGGTGTAATGTGATCATGGTGGCGGGTATTGGTGATTAATCGAGCTGCAGCGTTCTGTAACATCTGTAAAGGTTGAATTGAGTTTTTAGGGAGACCTAAAGGTAAAGCGTTACAGTAGTCGATTTTTGGTAGTATGGTAGCTTGCAACACTGTCCGGAAATCTTGTGGATGTAGTAGAGGTTTAATTAATTTATGATGTGTTTACTCAGGGAAGTCCCCTTCTTCAGTGGGCCCATGACGTAAGAGTCCTCCCACAATACCTCAGAGGCTGCTCATCACGCAAAGCTCAAATTCCCAAAGTATTCACCTGGGTAAAATTTGGCCTGACTGCAAAATACCCTCCTATGTTCTGCTAAAAAGACTGTGTGGTCTTCCACACTTAGCTGGATTATAAAGAAGCATTCCTGGGGGTGAGGGTTTGTTTAGGTCTGAGGAGAAAAACAATGCACATGCATTTTATTTTCAAAGGTACATGTGCTGTTTTGCTCTTTTTTTCTGCAGCACACAGAAATGAGAGGAATAAAGGGCAATGGGCCATTTCTGTGTACATATTT
This sequence comes from Rhinatrema bivittatum, assembly GCF_901001135.1. Taxonomy (NCBI): domain Eukaryota; kingdom Metazoa; phylum Chordata; class Amphibia; order Gymnophiona; family Rhinatrematidae; genus Rhinatrema; species Rhinatrema bivittatum. The sequence continues at coordinate 264,161,154 of NC_042616.1, forward strand.
TTGCATAGCACGTTTTCAACAGGAAGTTGCCCGAGTAGTTATCATTTGAAAACTAGCAGGCAAACACATGTGTACAAACGTCTGAGAGTCCCCGGCAGTTAGGCAGCTGTGGGAGATTGGGATGGGTGAGCATTAGGCCAGACACACCACAAGGGTTCAATGTAATTTATTTGCAAAGTGCAGGAATGAAAACTGCAAGCGCATGGTCCTTTACGTGACCCTTGTTTCAGGTCTACAGGATGAGGACCCAGCCTGCCCCTGGAGTACAGTGGAAAAAGTACCTGCACGTTACATCAGCATTTATATCGGCTTGTCATTAATCCAAATATCAAGGCAAGGAGTGCTAACCTGTCCTACAAGTTCATCATCCTCCAATTCACTTCTGTGGTAACATCTGGGTTACACTCCACTCTGGAAAGTGGGTGCAGATCCTTATCTTTCTGGCTACAGCAATATAAGTAAGGTGGCGAGTGTGTACACACCGTGCAGGGCTGGCTCTTGGAGGGTTATGATGTGCATCCAAACAACATGCCAGCCTTATGGTGCCATGGGCCCGCAATCATGCTGCTGGCTGCATCCTCCATCTTCCCTTCCCCCGAGTATGATCCTCCCCATGACTCTAGCACACCTCACTCCCCCTCAGCATGATCCCCTCCTGCAGACAGGAGGAGAGCAGCTCTTCTTAACTATAAATGCCTCCTCCTCCTCCTCCTTTGCTGGCTTGACTTTGAAGTCTGAACCACTCAGGGTTTCATAGTCTTCAGGGACCTGCTGGCCTCGCATGGTTTAAACTTCATAGTAAAGCTGGCAGAGAAGGCAAACGCCGGTAGGAAGCGCTGCTCTGCTCCTGCCGGCAGAGGGGATCTTACTGGGGGCTGGGGAAAAGACATGATTGCGCCAGCTGGGGGAAGGAAGAGCGGATGACGTGGGTTCTCACGCAGGGCGTAGTTTTGCTTATGGCCAGCCCTGGCACAATGTGCCCGGGAGTCAGCACTGCACTGAATGTCTGTGAGACAGTGAGGGCATGCGCACCGTGTCTGAGGCAGTGTGAATATGTGTGTGATGGGGCCCCAGAAAAGGGCTCGGTCACTAGATGGGCCTTGGAGAAATTCTGGGGAGGGGGGCAGAAATGCACTTGGCCTCTAATGGTTGAGTAATATATCATTTTGGCAGGAGGTATATTAAAGGTATGGTATAACTCTTTAAGTGGTATTGTGTGGGAGACCCTCTAGGTGGGGTGTGTGTGTGTGTGTGGGTACAATATAAGCTGGTGCACAGGGGGTTTGAGGAAAGCACAGGAGTTTGGCGGGAAGCTGGGGTGAAGTCAAGAGGGGGGGATTTTTCTTCCTCTTTCCTTGCAGCTAGTCATCAGTGTCCAGCAGGCAATGGCTCCATGAAATACAGAATATACTTCTGGGCAGGGCTACTAAGCCACCTGGCAGGAATCATGGATTTTAAGTGCGGGGAGCTCCTTCCTGCGACCAGGGAAGAAGATGTAAAAGGATTTGTGAGTACCGAAAGCTATTTCTCTCAGAAATTCTTGGAGAACGTGTGTTTGTTGTTGTTGTTGTTGCTGCTACTAATGCAGTAAGAAACCTGTGTACCCTGAGAAATCAGTGATTTTCTGTGAATTTTACTCTGACTGCTGGTACCCCCAGAGCTGTGAAATAAAAAGTGTTGTCTGAAGAATCCCTTTTGGAGTGAGACCTTCCTTTATCCCAAGGTGTGGATTCGACAGAGGCCATTATCAGATTTGGAAGGAGTTGGGAAACAGTCAGAGAGAGTCACAGAGGTGAAAGAGGCGCTCGATGAAGCCATCCTTATCCAGCATGACTAATGTAGCCCTCGCCTCTGAGCCAGGTCCACTATATCATCTGCTCAGCCATTTTTGGTTGGAACCCACATAGAGACCGCGGTGTTCAACACACAAACAGGCATCACACCTTCATTTTATGTGCCCCGAAAGGGAGTTACATGTGTTGTTATGTAGCACAAGGCCTGATTTACTTAGGCTTTTCTCCCATTCTGTGACTATGGGAAAAAAGCTTGGTAAATGAGGTCCATAGTTCTGTATGTGTGCATAGTTTATCTGTAAAACAAAGTGTGTGTGTGTGTGTGTACACCTCACATTCGGGCCGATACAGTATAGTGCGCTCCGACGGAGCGCACTGTTAACCCTCGATTGGACGCGCGTTTTCGACACGCTAGCGTTACCCCTTATTTAATGAGGGGCCAAAAACGCGCGTCCAACCCCCCCCCCCCCCCAAACCTAATAGCTCCCGCAACATGCAAATGCATGTTGATGGCCTATTAGGTATTCCCGCGCGATTCAGAAAACAAAATGTGCAGCCAAGCCGCACATTTTACTTTCAGAAATTAGCGCCGACCCAAAGGTAGGCGCTAATTTCTTCGGGCACCGGGAAAGAACACCCTCCGTCTTAATATCATGGCAATATTAAGTCGGAGGTCCCGAAAGTTACCAAAAGTAAAAAAAAAAAAAAAAATTGAAGTCGGCTCGCGGGTCGAAAACCGGACGCTCAATTTTGCCGGCATCTGGTTTCCGAACCCGTGGCTGTCAGCGGGCTCGAGAACTGACGCCGGCAAAATTGAGCATCGGCTGTCAAACTCGCTGACAGCTGCTGCTCCGGTCCAAAAGGAGGCACTAGGGACGCGCTAGTGTTCCTAGCGCCTCCTTTTACCTGTTTTTACCGCCGGGCCTAATTTGCATACTGAATCGCACGCACAGGAGAGTGCCCTGTGCGCGTTCGCCCGCTCTCCCGTGGACTTTACTGTATCAGCCCAATTATGTTTATAAGACAGTGATTGAATGAATAGAAGAGGAAAGGAATACTGTAAGTATTCTGAAACAAGCCATGGAGTTCTGTTGAAGGCATAATACTCAGAAATGCTTCATTGAAACAGGGATGGTGTCCTGAATCACTGAAATTTTTGGTGGTCCAGCACATTCACAAAAAAACCCATGCTAGGTGCAGACAGACTTAAATAATTGTCAGCTTGTATCCAACATTCTGTTTTGGAGAAAGTAATTGAGATAATCAATTAACATAATTTTTAACTAAACATTGGCTAGACCAGTGGTTCCCAACTTGTGGTGTGCTGACCCCTAGAGGACTGCCAAATAATAATAGGAGTTCAGCGGGAAGTGAGCTGTGTGAGGAGATGAGAAAGTCCGTGAAAGAAGAAGCCCAACAGGCCACCGCAGTCCCCATTCCGTAGCGGCTGCAAAAGTGGAGGCCCAATAGGCTGCTGGTAACCCCAGCCCACCAGTGGCTGAAAACTAAAGGAGGCTGTGGGGCTACCATGCACTTTAACCCACTAGTAGCTGAAGATTAAAGTAGACCGTAGGGCTGCCAGTGAATCCCAACCCACTGGCAGTCTGAGTGAGGAGGAGGCTGAGGAATCCTGTCTCCCCCTGTAGATTCCAGTAAAAAGAAAAGGAGAGGCCTGGGTAAGAGAATGAGAGTGTGAGCATGTGTGAGTGAGAAAGAGAGTGCTTGTGTGTGTGTGACAGCCTTCATGTTTGAGAGAGATAGAGTTTGTGTATGAGAGAACTGTGTGTATGAGAGAGAGCACATGTGTGTGAGAGAGAATGCATATGTGTGTGTGTGAGAGGGAGGGTATATGTATATGTGAGCATGTGTGTGAAACAGAGAGAGAGAAAGGGAGCATCTGTGTGTGAATGAGAATGAACGTGTGCATGTGTGTGTATATGAGAGAGAAGAGAAAGTTTGTGTGTGCCCCACCCTCCCTACTCCTACTATTCCACAGCAAGCAGAAGTTCCCAGGTATGGGGAGCAGGAAACTTTTTAATCCTTATTAATTGTGTTATTTGATGTCTGGTTTTGAAAGGAAATTTTAAAATAATGTATATGTGTTTTTCACTATTAGATGTTCTATATGTCAGGTGTTTTGAAATATTCTTTTTATTAAAATGGTTTAACTATTATTGATATTTTATATTTCTTGATTGTATTGCTTTATGAGGAATGACAATGTGTCTGGTTTTCCACAGAGTCTGGTTTCTTGCAGTTTCCAGTTCAGTTTTTGTCTGCATGTTTGTATTTATACTTTATGGTCTTTTTACTCTATATTTGGCAAGAGTCTGTCTGTCTTATGCAGGTATGATTTATGTGAGGTATTCTACTAGCATGTAGTTTCTGTACAGGGGCCTATAGCAGCCTGACTTGTCCTGTTTTCTTAATAGGAGGTGAATTGGTGTTTTAGGGCCTGGTGTAATACTTGAGGTGTTGCCTTTTCATAGGTAAGATTGTTACTGTTTGAGTCTGGCAGTAAGGATATTATGGTATGGCAGGTTTCCATAGGTTTTGAGTATATTTTTTACAGGATTTTATATTATACAGTCTTCCTGGTAGTGGAGAGAATTAGTGTTGCTGTTACTGAGTAATACTAGACTGTGAATATTACTTTTTTATGGTGAGTGGTAAGGGGAAATGCCCTTGTTCTGTTCTGCACCCTTTGTTGGGGGAGTTTCTGTGAACCCTGGGTATTGTAGAACTTAAGGTGCAGGTTTTATATTGGAATTATGTCTCATCCCCATGTAGATTTTTATTGATTGAAGCTGTTGAATAATTTTAGTGTGAGTTTTACCAGATGGCTGAAACTAGCCAGGGTTTCTTGGTTACTTAGAAGGTTCATTTGTATAGAGATGCCACTGATATGCATGCCGATAATAGTGCAAAATGTTTGTAGCAGTGCCTCTTGCTTTATGAGCGGGGTGTCCTGTCTCTGCATGAATGGAATTTGGTAAGAGGCAGGTGTGCAGAGAGCCATTGGACCCTCGCCAAGATCAAACTAACAGGGTGGTTTCAGATGATTTTCTTAAAAAAAAAATAATAATAATAATAATAATAACATGGGGGGGTTGGGAGGGAAATATATGCACCAAACTTCGGTCCACGTCTCCCTTTTGGTGATGTGGATCTGTCTCAGACATCCCTCCTTCCTCCTTCCCCAATAGTCTCTCACTCTGTCTCTGCTCCACAGTGCATCCCAACCAGCCCCCCTCCACCAGTTCATCCCTGCCAGTTGCTTTCTCTCTCCCTTCACCAGTCTATCACACTCTCTCTCTCCACCAGTCCCTTTCTTGCCAGTCTGTTTCTCATTCTCCCTCCACCAGTCCACCCTGATCAGTCTCTCTCTCTCTCTCGCCCTCCACCAGTCCATTCCCCCAAGTCACTGCAGATCCAGACAGATCCAGCTGTGTGGCTGCCTGAGATTTAAACTATATACTCTACATTACTGAATGGGAGTACATTTTTGCACATTTACTGCTGTGCTTTGCAATTATATGTATTCAGTTTATATCAGTAAGCATTATTTATTTAACAAGCTTTATATAGTATAAATGAGTCCGGTATGCATATTATTATTTCTTTGTCAAATCCAGCTAAGACAGAAATATTGTGGGTGAGCAAAGAAAAGATTTATAAATCAAAGTTTGTTGATTTTAGCCCACTGCCTTGACGTTTGGGTATTATTTTAGTCTCAAAGGGGCAATTTTCCAGACTGGGCATTTTGATGCAAAGTCTCTGGGTACTTGTTACCTGTGGGCTTTGCACCAGTTTTCAAAGATAAAGTACGCACATTCTCCCCCTTTAAAAACTGGCCAAGGAAAAAGGGCCTATAGAGGTTTGCATCTGCTTTTTCTGCAGCTATTTTTTACAGGAGGCCAGAATTCAAAAGCCATTTAGACTGATAACTCAAAAGTTATCCATCTGCGCGTGAGTCCTTCATGCTGCGGCACAGTTGACGCTGCCTCGGGGGCAAATCCGCGAGGCCTGCACCGACAGCTGGAAAGCGCACCTGCATCAACTGCCTTCTCCGCTGATTGAGCCCTTGGATTACGGCAGCCGGCAGGACTTCGGCGATTTGAGAAACAGAGTTTAGTAACAGGCCAAGAGTCAGGGTGGGTGACAGACAGAACTTAATCAGGGTCCAAGACTGAAGACAAGGCTCGCACGAGGCAAGGCTGAAGCCAAGACGGCTTGGATGAGGCTTGGAACCCAATACTGAAGCGCCGCTGGAGCGTGCAATTGGGGGATTATGTATCCAGCTGCATGATGTCATCCGAGGGTGCCGGCAAGGAGATTCCTGCTGCGGGGCCTGCAAGTGGATATGTGCCTCCCACACACACTCCTAAATAGGCCCTGTAGAAAGCAGCATGACATTGGCGGGATCCTTGCTGCCGGAAAGGAACATGGAGGTGGCTTGGCAGTGCCGTGGGTAAGAGAAGCCAGGCAAGGTGACCTGCTGTGACTGGCAAACGTAATACCATCTAAATGGCAAAATAGGCATATTCAGTCACTTATCCAGCTAAATTATAGCCGGATAACTACTTATCCGGCTATAATTTAGCTGGATAAAAAAGGAGCGTTCCGGGAATGGGTTGAGTTATCCGGCTAGCTTAGTAAATATCGCTTATATCTGGCTAAGTTATCCAACCTTGTGTGGCCAGATAACGGGCTACTTAACCGGATACATTTAAAAGCAGTGATGTCATTAGGAAGCAAAATCAAGTAAATACAAGGGTCAGCAGACCAATCTCCCCCCCACCTCCCAAAACATCCTACAAAGGCTCTGTCGGGCCTTGTTCTCCATACCCCCTAAACCTTTTAAGTGAGTAGAGACCCTGTCCCAGTTTTTTAAATAAATGGAAAGAGCAACCTGCCCCACCTACCTTCCCTCCCTCTCACCCTCCCACAAGGATTATAAATCCACGGACTACCCCCTTCCTCCCTCCCCGAGTCTCCCTTATACCAGGAGCAAGAAACCCTCTGCCCCTTTACTGGCACCTCCGGCGCCACTCTAAGGGCAGCGCTAGAGGCGTAAGCTTACATCGCAATGTACTCTTCCAGCCTCTGTCACAGCCCCACCAGAGGCGCCAGGAGCGGGGCAGAGGGCCCCTTGTTCCTGGCTCACATCAGAAAGGTAATGGGCAGTGTGGGGAGGGTCTGGGGGTGGGGGCTCCAGGATTCTTCTTTGTGGGTGGGTGGAAGGGAAAGCGGGGAGGCAGCCCCTTGGCAGGTTTAACACTCGAGATCGGGGCCTGGTGTTAGAACGCTGGGCACTTCCTCAATCTTTAAAAAGGTTTTATTTCTTCACGGAGAGGGTGGTGGATGCCTGGAATGCCCTTCCGGAGGAAGTGGTGAAGACCAGAACTGTGAAGGACTTCAAAGGGGCGTGGGATAAACACTGTGGATCCATAAAGTCAAGAGGCCGCCAATGAAGAGTGGGTGACTCGCCAGAATGATGGCTACTGCCTGGACACAATACCCTTATTCAATAAACATACACATGGTTACTGTGACTCCAACATCACTCTAAGCTTCAACAGCAAGAGGAAATGTGGAAAAAAGGATTTGCACTCACAAAGACGGGAGTAGCTGGCTTGTTACGGCGGTTACTACCCCAAACCAAATATCCAAATTACTACCTCCACCTTCCTCTATTCCTGATGCCTTTCAACTAGCTTGATCACTCCATTCTTATACTTCACTTTCAATGCATATCCAGCATAGTTCTCTGCTTCAACAGCAGGGGAGAAGAAAAACTGTTACTTCACACATCCAGCAGAGCTCTCTGCTTAAACGGCAGGGGAGAAGAAAAAAGGGTTCGCACTCACAAAGCGGGGAGTAGCTGGCTTGTTACGGCGGTTACTACCCCAAACCAAATGTACCTGATACTTCACTCTCGACGCATATCCAGCATAGCTCTCTGCTTCAACGGCATGGGAGAAAGACTGATACATCACGAATTTCCAGCATAGCTCTCTGCTTCAACGGCAGGGGAAAAGAAAAACTGATACTTCACGCATATCCAGCATAACTTCAACGGCAGGGGAGAAGAAAAAAGGATTCACACTCACAAAGCGGGGAGTAGCTGGCTTGTTACGGCGGTTACTACCCCAAACCAAATGTGCCTGATACTTCACTTTCGATGCATATCCAGCATAGCTCTCTGCTTCAACGGCAGGGGAGAAGATAAACAACCAAAAAGGGCTGTATAACATAATCTGGGTAAAAACAAATAAGCATGGGTGTAGCTTGCTTATTGTGGCGGTTACTACCCCTACTACCTCTAACTAATCAAGCTAGATATTTCACTTGGATGCAGCTCCATCACCGCTCTCTACATTAATGGCGGGGGTGGAAGGGGAATAGAACAAAGAGCTAAGAGAAACAGATAAGTATGAGAGAAAAAATGAGGGAAGCTTGCTGGGCAGACTGGATGGGCCATTTGGTCTTCTTCTGCCGTCATTTCTATGTTTCTATGTGTCTATGTTTTGGGGGAGTAGCAGAATATGACCTGACAGGGCCTTAATATCATGCTTTGGGGAGGAGGGAGAGGATTGGCCGCTCTCTGAATTTTAATTTACTTAACTAATGACATCACTACTTTAGCCAGATATTTTTTAAAGATACCCAGTTAAGAGGCACGTTATCCGGCCTTAGACCTGCTCAGAAGCAAGTCTACAGTTATGTGGCTAATCTAGCTGGATGTACCCGATATTCGGCTAGGCTAGCTGGATATCTCCGACTCTCCCTGGAATGCCCCCAAAGCGCCCCTTTTTTATTCAGCTATAATTTAGATGGATAAGTGGCTGAATATGCCACTTTTGCTATTTACATGGATATCGTTTGAGTTGGATCTCATGATGAATATTTATTGTGTGCATATTGCAAGCCAGGGCTTGTTTGCGGATCTGAGATTAGTCTACATATACACAATGTTTTGCAGACTTTTCTATGTGTAACGTGCACAAGGGAAGATGTGCTAGTATTGGCTATGAAGTGCAGTGTCAGTGTACGTTGACACTATGTGTGTGAATAAATGATGTGCATTCAAAAGTCTTTAATGCAAGGCTTTCCTCTCTTGCAGAAGGCACACTGTAATATTAACGCCATCCCTACTGGACTCTAGCCACCTTTTGTCTATCTTAGGAGCTTATAGACAATTTGTTATAGCCACTATTTTTTTATTGTGCATTTTATTTATTTATTGAAATTGATAGTTCATTATTCCTGGATGCATCTCAGCAGATTACAATCAGACATTCCATAGTACCCAAAATGTCCCTGCTCTGATCTCTCCAAAGGTAGCAGCACATTCATTGACAGGCTTATTTAGTTAAAAAGTGATATTTTAACTTCCTTAAGATTGCAATAAATATGCAAATATTCTGTAAATGAACTCTAGCCTCAGTGGTTTCTATTTATTCTTTGTAGGCGGATTGCCCTGAGTCTTTTGCCTTTTCTTTCAAAATTTGCAACCATCATTGAACTTCTTTGAGGCAAAATATCTTGTTAACAAGCGGATCTAAATCAAAAAAGAACCTCAAAATGTGAGAAAAACTAAATTACAAAAAAAGAACACAGATTTCTCACTAGATAATGGACTTATGGTTTTTTGAAGTTGATTATGTGAATCCAGCAACCATCATACTGCACAGGGTTCTTGATTTAATATGAGCCAGGTAACCCGTAAAGAGCTATGTAGCTTCTATGTGCTTACTAGAGCTTAATCATCAGTTGCTTATGGATTCAAAGTCTCTTGTTTGTAAGCTAGCAATATACTTAGCTTGAAGGCTGGAATGATCTACAAACTGAGGATCATTTGACAGCGAGCGAAGGGGAATACCAGAAAGGCACCTTATAGCAGGACGTTTATTTAAATAGCCCACCTGGGTATCAAACAACGTACCTGAAAGGCATTCAACACAGCGAAGCTTTTGACTCTGTCTACAAGATGAGAATCATTCCAGCCTTCAAGCTAAGTATATTGATAGCTTACAAACAAGAGACTATTCAATAGATCACTATTGAAATGTATATAATCATATAATCATGTTTTTCGGTTCACTGTAAGCTCCACTAAGTTCCTCCTTGCGCCTTGCATGTATCTTGTTAACTGTTCAGCAAATATCTACTAATTGTTAATTGTTTAATCTGTTCAATGTAAACCGCTAATGAGGCGATTGTTCTTGTTCCTTGTAAACCGGGGTGATATGTATATTATACAGGAACATCCGGTATATAAATCCTATATAAATCCTATAAATAAATCCATAAGCAACTGATGATTAAGCTCTAAGCACATAGAAGCTATATAGCTCTTTATGGGTTACCTGGCTCATATTAATCCAAGAACCCTGTGCAGTATGATGGTTGCTGGATTCACATAGTCAACTTCAAAAAACCATAAGTCCATTATCTAGTGAGAAACAAGCGGATCTAAGCATTACATAACACAGTTTTAATACAGTAGATGATGTCAGAAAAAACACCATTGGTGCATCTAGTGTGCCCAGTTATTCCTGTCTACACTGCTCAGGAAATATCCCAGGGGTCAGCCAGAGAAGCCTGCCTGCTTCTAGGACATCACTCCTTATCTAAGCCAATTTTTGCTGTCTTCCTGTTTGGTATTATGCCGTCCTGGTCAGATGATCGTACAAGTTTTCATACTTAATCCAATCACCAGGTCTTCTTAATCTCCCACCCACCCTCCAGTGCCATCCTGCCAAACATTAGAATAATCTAAAGAGCTATCAAAGCTAACGAGGCTGTTGCCATAACATCCAGCCTCCTAGGTCCCTTTGGCCTTGCTAGATGGTACTGGCCGCCAACAACCTGCCAGCAGTGACTCGGTTGGTTTCTGGAGAGTTTTAGCCTGCTGATTTTGACCCAGCTGCCTCGTGGGCTGCAGTGTCACTGGCTTGTAGTTCCTTTACCCCCCTGCCTGCTGTTCTTCTTATCACCTCTTCCCTGGTCTCTGTTCCTGAGGGAGTGAGGAGCAGGTTGTGTGCAGTACTCCAGCCTTCTAATCTGGTTCCTACCACTGTCCCAAGCATGCTTGAATCCTGTCATGATTTTGGGTCCCTCTGCCTCTGGTGATAGGCTATGCCGGTCATCTAATGCTCTCTCAGTAAAGAGAGATTTTCTCATCTTTCCTCTGAACCTTTCTCCCTTGTCCTTGAATCTTCTTTTCCACGTGGAACCTCTGGACTGAGATCCTCACTGAGGAGCCCAAGGGCCACGCCAGTTCCAAGGGCTTAAGATGTCCAAACTTAACACCTTCCACTGTTTTCCAGGATTTCCGGGCGGGAGAAGATTTCTCTCCAAGGCCCTGAGCATAGCTTTAACAGTTTTTAACAAGCACAGTATTAATCATGCTGGACAGTGAATGTGATTCCAACATCATTTTACTGATAATTGATTGCAAGTTAAGGTGAATGACAATTTACAAGTCCTTGTTCAATGTAGTTTATTACATTCTCATTTTCCAGTAAATATGACTCTGTACTGATGATCTAATCCAATCTTTTGTTTTCACATTCCATCTCTGTTTCAGGGGCAGTTTTAGAATGATGTAGGGAGGGCGTGGCTCGCCTTTACAATGACGTAAGTGGGCGAGAGTCCCCTGCTGATGATGTGGTTGCCAGAATTCTCCCTTCAGGCCACATAGGAGCTGAGTCCTGCCATCGCTGTAATGAAAGCAACAGCAGTGTGGCACCCGCCCATCTCACCCACCTCTTGTAATGGCCTTGCCTGCATTGTGCCCTGAAAATAATAAATATATTTTGGGGATTTTTTTAACCCACCTTTTCAAATGATGCTCAAGGCAGCTTGCAGCATTATTAGAATTCAAATACAATCTGTCCCTGCCTCAGAGAGCTTGCTGCCTAAAGGGGTATCTGAGACAGCAGGAGATAAAGGCCCGGATTTTAAAAGCCCTACACGCTGGGCCTTTTTTTTAGAAAGGCCCGGCCATGTGCGTAAAGCCCCGGGACGCACGTAAGTCCCTGAGCCGAAGAAAAGGGGTGGGGAGGTCTGGGTGCGGGGGTGGGGCTCGAGGCCCCCGGCACAGCGGACATTTGCCGCTGTGCCGGAGGATTGCACGCCGGCGGGGTGCCGGCATGTGCAACCTGCGCCTGCTTCGAGCAGTCGCAAGAGGTAAGTTAAAACTTTTGGTGGGGGCTAGATTAGGGCTAGGGGGCGGGAAGGTTAGGGGAAGAGGTAGGAAGGATAGATTAGGGGATAGGGAACGGGGGGAAGGCTGCGGGCGTCGGCGTGCGGTGCCAGTTGCACTAACGTGCACCCCCTTACGCGCGCCGACCCCCGATTTTATAACATGCGCATGTCCATGTGTGAGCGCCGTGTAGCGCGTGCACATGGGCGCGCGCGTGTACTTTTTAAAATTTACCCCAAAGTGACTTGCCCAAGGTCTCTGGGAGTGTCAATGGGGATAGTGGGATTTGAATCCTGGTTTCTCTGATTCCCATCCCATGGCTCTAACCACTAAGCTAACATCTTTGAATACCTTCTCTGGACAGTAAGCAAAACTGGAAAATGTGAAGTACTAATTTTAACCAGTACTCCTAGACCTGCTATTGAATACGAGAAACAATCAAAATAATAAAGATTTGACTATAAAAATAGAACTCAATAGATGATGGAGTCTAGCAACCGTCATACATTGCCACAGTGTATTCTGTGGCTTATGTCATCAAGCCCGTGAAAACACTGGGTTCATCTAATCATAGGTTGCTGAAAGACAACGAGTGCTGGCACGGTGTAAAAAACTACTATGCAAGCACTTATCTTGTTCCACCAATGACAAGGTAGTATATGCAGTCCTGAAGTGATGCTCCAGTATGACGGTTGCTAGACTCCATCATCTATTGAGTTCTATTTTTATAGTCAAATCTTTATTATTTTGATTGTTTCTTATTTTTGACTAACATTGAGTCTTACCTACAGTACTACTGAATACAAGAAAGCATACACAGACAAATTTCAAATATACAAAGACAAAATGAGGTCCTCCAAAACAGATGTAAATAAGTCTGAAAAGAAACATAAAAATAGTATATTTTTTTTAAAAAACTGCACAAAATATCATTGAAGATTTATGACTTGCTCAGTTTCAGAGCAGGTATTTTACTTCATGGGCCTGACTTCTGCTCACTGGGCCAGCAGAAACTGGGAATGTGCAGAGGTCATGTTCACAATCCCTGGGGGGTGAAGAGGGAATCTCAGCCCTTGGTGACACGGAAGGGTGGGATCCAGGTTTCAAAGGTAGCCACGATCTGTGGCTCCTACTGAGCACTGCTGCTGCAGTGGCTGAGCTGTTAAAGGAGGAAGGTGAGAGAATACAAGTGAGGGGAATCCTCTGGTAGTTATCAGTAAAAGAAGGCTTGCGGTGCCCTAACCACAGCTGGGGCAGATCCCGACAGGTTCCCAGCAGGTGCACTTTAACATGGATCACAGAGCAAATATATGCAAATTTATCTAATGAATATTCATTGTGGATAGCCTGAAAACTAGACCTGTTTGGTGTGGGGATGGTGAAGGAGTTTGAGGACAGGAGTTGAGGCTAAAATAGTGTTCTGTGCCCCTTTTAATTACATACGGACCGATACAGTAAACGTCGCAGGAGAGCGGGCGAACACCTGCTCTCCTGTGCGCGCGATTCAGTATTCAAATTAGGGCTGGCAGTAAAAAGAGGCGCTAGGGACGCTACCGCATCCCTAGCACCTCTTTTTGGCCCAGAGCGGCGGCTGTCAGCGGGTTTGACAGCCGACGCTCAATTTTGCTGGCGTTAGATGATCGAGGGGCTAAAGGGGCACTTAGAGAAGATAAGGCCATCGCGGAAAGATTAAATGATTTCTTTGCTTCGGTGTTTACTGAAGAGGATGTTGGGGAGGTACCCGTAATGGAGAAGGTTTTCATGGGTAATGATTCAGATGGACTGAATCAAATCACGGTGAACCTAGAAGATGTGGTAGGCCTGATTGACAAACTGAAGAGTAGTAAATCACCTGGACCGGATGGTATACACCCCAGAGTTCTGAAGGAACTAAAAAATGAAATTTCAGACCTATTAGTAAAAATTTGTAACTTATCATTAAAATCATCCATTGTACCTGAAGACTGGAGGATAGCAAATGTAACCCCAATATTTAAAAAGGGCTCCAGGGGCAATCCGGGAAACTACAGACTGGTTAGCCTGACTTCAGTGCCAGGAAAAATAGTGGAAAGTGTTCTAAACATCAAAATCACAGAACATATAGAAAGACATGGTTTAATGGAACAAAGTCAGCATGGCTTTACCCAGGGCAAGTCTTGCCTCACAAATCTGCTTCACTTTTTTGAAGGAGTTAATAAACATGTGGATGAAGGTGAACCTGTAGATATAGTATACTTGGATTTTCAGAAGGCGTTTGACAAAGTTCCTCATGAGAGGCTTCCAGGAAAAGTAAAAAGTCATGGGATAGGTGGCGATGTCCTTTCGTGGATTGCAAACTGGCTAAAAGACAGGAAACAGAGAGTAGGATTAAATGGGCAATTTTCTCAGTGGAAGGGAGTGGACAGTGGAGTGCCTCAGGGGTCTGTATTGGGACTCTTACTGTTCAATATATTTATAAATGATCTAGAAAGAAATACGACGAGTGAGATAATCAAATTTGCAGATGACACAAAATTGTTCAGAGTAGTTAAATCACAAGCAGATTGTGATAAATTGCAGGAAGACCTTGTGAGACTGGAAAATTGGGCATCCAAATGGCAGATGAAATTTAATGTGGATAAGTGCAAGGTGATGCATATAGGGAAAAATAACCCATGCTATAATTACACAATGTTGGGTTCCATATTAGGTGCTACAACCCAAGAAAGAGATCTAGGTGTCATAGTGGATAACACATTGAAAATCGTCGGTTGCAGTGTGCTGCGGCAGTCAAAAAAGCAAACAGAATGTTGGGAATTATTAGAAAAGGAATGATGAATAAAACGGAAAATGTCATAATGCCTCTGAATCGCTCCATGGTGAGACCGCACCTTGAATACTGTGTACAATTCTGGTCGCCGCATCTCAAAAAAGATATAATTGCGATGGAGAAGGTACAGAGAAGGGCTACCAAAATGATAAGGGGAATGGAACAACTCCCCTATGAGGAAAGACTAAAGAGGTTAGGACTTTTCAGCCTGGAGAAGAGACGACTGAGGGGGGATATGATAGAGGTGTTTAAAATCATGAGAGGTCTAGAACGGGGTAGATGTGAATCGGTTATTTACTCTTTCGGATAGTAGAAAGACTAGGGGGCACTCCATGAAGTTAGCATGGGGCACATTTAAAACTAATCGGAGAAAGTTCTTTTTTACTCAACGCACAAGTAAACTCTGGAATTTGTTGCCAGAGAATGTGGTTAGTGCAGTTAGTATAGCTGTGTTTAAAAAAGGATTGGATAAGTTCTTGGAGGAGAAGTTCATTACCTGCTATTAAGTTCACTTAGAGAATAGCCACTGCCATTAGCAATGGTTACATGTAATAGACTTAGTTTTTGGGTACTTGCCAGGTTCTTATGGCCTGGATTGGCCACTGTTGGAAACAGGATGCTGGGCTTGATGGACCCTTGATCTGACCCAGTATGGCATGTTCTTATGTTCTGTTCTTGAGCCCGCTGACAGCCACGGGCTCGGAAACCGGACGCAGGCAAAATTGAGCATCAGGCTTTCAAGCCACGAGTCGCGGGCCAACTTCAATTTTTTTTTTTTTTAACTTTTTGTAACTTTCGGGACCTCCGACTTAATATCGCCATGATATTAAGTTGGAGGGTGCACAGAAAAGCAGTTTTTACTGCTTTTCTGTGCACTTTCCTGGTGCCCGGAGAAATTAACGCCGACCTTTGGGTCAGCGCTAATTTCTGAAAGTAAAATGTGCGGCTTGGCTGCACATTTTGCTTTCTGAATCGCGTGGGAATACCTAATAGTGCCTGCAACATGCATTTGCATGTTGCGGGCGCTATTAGGTTCAGGGGGGTTTGGACGCGCGTTTTCGACCCCTTACTGAATAAGGGGTAACGCTAGCGCATCAAAAACGCATGTCCAATCGCGGGTTAACAGTGCGCTCCGCTGAAGCACACTGTACTGTATCGGCCTGATAGTTACACCTAAACAGATATTCAGGCAATGAGCTGATCAAATTAAGGAAAGCCGGAAGAGCTTGAATTCAGGGGTATCTGCCTTTCCAACAGTGTGTGCTGAACAAAAGCAGCCAAGATGGTGACTGCTGATATAAATCTAGCCAGGGGGGTACCAAGTTAAGAACTCAAATGAGATGGATTATTGCTGAATGTTAAACTCATTTACATCAATTACTTCAATGACTGTATTCATTTACAGTGTCGTGCTAGGCATGACCAATAGAGTCCAGTAAAAGGAATGTTAATACCGAGGATTACATTCCCAATATTAGAATTTCTGTTGTTGTTACATCAATATTTTAGCTTGCTTTAAAGGTGAAAAGAAAGGAAAGGCTTCATTCTGAAAAGCTGTTTTTGACTCAGCAAGTCTGACAGAGGTGATTTCAAGGTCAAACGCAGATTCTTGCTTCTGGAGAAAAAGCCTAGAATGAAAGAGCCTAGGAGAGTGCAGCAAAGATGGTGCGGAGCTGGTTAGCCAAGAGATCTCTGTTTTATTAGCACATTTCTTTCTTTGTCTCGCTCACTCACTGTAATTAAAGATATATAAAGATGGTTTGTTACTGAAAAAACCTGAGGGCACAGCATGTTTACATCAGCATAATTTATGTTTTTAGAAAGATAATCGCAGTTATCGCGTGATCTATTCAGCAAAGCATGTCTACTGTTTTCTGCAAACAAGAAAATCATATGATAAGTCTTGCCATACTGGGTCAGACCAAAGATCCATCAAGCCCAGTATCCTGTTTCCAACAGTGGCCAATCCAGGTCACAAGTGTCTGGCAGGATCGCAAAAGGTTGACAGATTCCAAGCTGCTTATCACAGGGATAAGCAGTGGATTTCCCCCAAGTCCTCCTTAATAACGGTTTATGGACTTTTCTTCCAGGAACTTGTCTAACCCTTTTTTTTTAAACCCATTTACACTAATCCTGCACTGACCCAGATCAAAATGACATGGGGGCATGAAGATGATACAGTGCACACACGCACTCATAGACCAATCCTTCGAGCTACAGCACAAAACAGTGCTAGGTTTTTCTGAGTCAGAAAAGGTTGCAATTGGTGGACTTAACACCACTGCGTGCATGCTGTTTGCATTATGGCTGATGTTTGAGGGATCATAATTATTGGTTAAACCAGTGTTGTTTGGGTCACTTCTAACCATACCTTGCAGTAGTAAAAGTCCTCTTTTGGCAAGTTCCTGTGGTTTAAATACACAGCACAGAGCGGTCATCTGGCTGAGAGTGTAGAAATGGCAAGTTCAAAAGGCACTTTCCTCTCCTTATGAAGTGTGATGGAGAAGCACAGACTGAGAAACAGAGAAGAACAATAGTATTTCAGATGGGTCACATTAGGCAGCAACTAGACTGTTACTGATTAGTCAGTGTGAAAATGTCAGGAAACATAAACAGCAGGCTCACACCATTTCACACCTTGAGCCAGAGTACAAGGGTATGTCTGCAGGGGCTGGTATCCTAACTGGCGGTTAGGATTCTCACTAAGATCTGTTATTTGTTACCCATTAACAACTCGAGCCCCATAGGTTGGTACGAAAACTATTGCAATGCTCACACCCACTATTGCAATTGTCACCATGCAATATTTAATTGAGAAATCCAGCAGAAGCATCAAGTCAGCTGCCATGCCGGTTACCTGGCCCACAAAATAAGAAGGAAATGTTTATGCAAATTACCCTACCACATTTACAGGCCAATGCAAGACCATGCACTGCGGACAGTGCATGGCTCAACACGCAAAACAGAGGTTAGCGCATCCAAAACACACGTCCAATCGAGTGTGTAGCTAATAGCGCTCATCACATGTACATTCATGTTGATGAGGCTATTAGCTATTCCCCCCCCCCCAATAAAAAAAAAAGTGTGCCTGATGCACACATTTTTACTTTCAAAAATTAACATCTGCCCCAAAGGTTTACAGAAAAGCAAAAAATAGTGCTTTTCTATAGTCGGAGGAAGCGAAAAAGGAGAACCATTAAAAAAAAAAAAAAAACATCTGCCGGTGGTCAGGTTAGGAAAACGGATGCTCAGTTAATGAGCATGGCTGTGCCCAGGTTAGGAAAACAGAAGCTCGTAAAATTGAGCCTCCGTTTTCCTAACCCGCTGACAACCACCTCTCCTGGGCGCTCAACGCCAAGGAGGCAATAGGGACAGAAACTTTCCCCTAGTGCCTCCTTTTTACCGCAGCATCCCATTTAAATATTACATCGGGCGCCTGGGAGAGGTGGATCGGCCTGCGTTAGGAGAGCGGGTGCTCCATCATGAGCACCCGTTTAACGCCTGCCAATATTGCATCTGCCTGTTATTTTTGAGGTGGAGCAAGGGAGGGAAAGGAGAGAGCTATCGTTCTTGTGTCTCCATTTTTCAGTGCCTTAGGTACAACTGCTTTGTTACAGTATTGTATTTTATTAAGCATGCTAAATGAAGAATCTGCATTTGTTTTGACTGGCCTCTAGAACTGGCCTCTAGAACTCCGTCTATACTTTGTACTCCTCTACCCACTGTTCCTCGATGTCCTTTGTACGGTGGAAACGTTCCTTTCTGAATGTTATCCTGGTTGTTGGGGGATCCTTAGATTTTTGCCCATTGACTTGAATAGGTCAAAATCTTCCAAGCTTGCTCCTCCCTTCCCCCACCTCCAGAGACTGGAGAGTGCTTTGGTTTCACTGCAAAGCCAGATACCACTACGCACGCACCAGTGACAGTACCACTGAGATCAGAGCCCATCAGCTTTACTCTGTATGGAGGAGCCGGAGGGATAGTTCCACAAAAAGCAGATGGGGGTTTTCCACTGCAGTTTGGAATTATTTTTAACCCTGACAAACAGCTACATTTAAAACTGAACATTTACAAACAAGGTTAAGTTCCAAGTTGTAAAAAAAATAAAATAAAATGCTTGTGAACCTAAACTTGGCAGCACAGGATTGCACCTGTTGGTAAATCTGTTTTAGTAATGTTCATTGTGATACTTCAGTCTAGCACTATGGGAGGTTTATCCTTGCATTGTATGTAACTGATAAAAACATTTAAATAATGAGAAGTGAAAATTGTACTTGTACCTACAAATGTTTCCTTCACATTAAAACAAACAGCTACATTAACGGCATTAAACCATATTGTGAACACTGATAAATACTAACAAATTCCAAGTAATATATGCAGATCGAGATGATATTACAGTAGTCACTCAGTGAGGCATGAAATCAGTAGTTGTATGGGAGGTCTTTGTAATGGCATAGGTCCTTAGCAGGTGACTCGGGCTGTCTCCATCATGCGTACCCTTCCCAATTCACTATCTGTATGTAACCAACTCTTAGCAGGATCTTGGCTGCTGCTTCAATAGTAACAATTTTCACGTTGAAACTTCCTATGAGTGACTGCCCTCTGGTGGCAAGACGGAAGATGGCAGTCTATTTCTGACAGCTCCCTGTTAGCTTAAAAGCACCCCAAACTCCCAATGAATGACAGAAAGCATATCAAAACCGATTAGAAGCCAGGATTTCCTGCTATTCAGGGGGCAGGACTAGGAAGCACCCTCCCTGGGCTCCAAGGAAGCTTTAAAGCAGAAGAAGGAAAACCAATGCATTTTAACTTATAAGAGTGCTCTGAGGAGATCATTTCCAGAAGAATGTTGTATGTTTTGTTAAAAAAAAAAAAAAAAATTAGAATGTGGCTTAAAGAAATCAGGGCTCCAACCTTCCTAGAATCAATATCTAAGTGAAAATAAAGGCACCATTGCCGCTGCTAGCGCCTGTGTATGTTCTTTTTTTTTTTTTTTTAATTTATATTTTATTATTTATATATATTTATGACATACACAGTCATTAATAATACAGATATCCATATCATAAACATCCATTATCAATCCTCTAATCCATTACAAAAATAATATACTAATGCATAGACAGGATATCTTAATTACCATGAAATTGAGACAGATAACCCTTAATCAATAAGGAGCTTACTTAGGAAAAAAATTTTTCAAGGAAAATGAAAGTGTAAGCTTCTCAACATTCAAAAATTGACAACTGGAATCTCACTCTGCTTTATCACCCATTAACTTTTTTTTTTTTGCTTCTAAGAAAGATTTTAAATCTTCTGGCTCAAAGTATATATATCTATTGTTATCATAATTTACTAAGCATTTGCACGGATATCTAATTAACAAGTGAGCACCCACTTGTTCAGCAAGTGCTTTCATGTCTAGAAATTGCTTTCGTCTCGTTTGAGTCGCTCTTGTGATATCAGGGAAGATCCAAATCTGATGGTCAAAAAAATTTTTTAATCTATTTCTAAAAAACAATTTTAGAACATTATCCCTATCTGAGGGGAATACGAATTTGACCAAAACCGTCCCTTTTCTTTCTACCACTTCTTCACTGGAGGATTCTAATATCTGAGAAATATCCAAGGGTGCAGTCTGTTCCTCCAATAAATTAGTTGACTTTATGAAGTATATTTTAGATATAGGAGGAGAGGCTTCAGATGGTATTTGTAAAATTTCCAACATAAACTTCCTAAACTGATCTTGTAAAGATGAGAATCTAATTAATGGAAAATTTATAACCCTTAAATTTAGGTATCTCATCTCATTTTCCATTCTTTCTTGATTCCTAGTATGTAATTTCTCCCCCTGTATTAAATTAACTTGTACCTTTTGTATCTGAGACACCTTTTGTTCAACATCTACCAATTTCTCATTATATTTCTTTACATTTTCCTCATTTAATTCAATACGATGATTCATCTGTAAAGTAATGGTAGTTAATTTTGAAATAGCATTTTCTAGTGCAACAATAGCTGTCCAAACTGAGTCCAGTGTTATCACGGATGGTTTCTGTAAATTCTTCATGGGGGATATTGCAGATGAGTCTATCAACCCAGATTTCATCACTTCTTCAAGTGTACTGGGTTGTCCGACCAATCCTCCCTTCAAGGATGGTTCTTCTCTCTCTGCTGAAGATATATTGGAAGATTCTTCCAATACTCCAGTAGTGGTATTAGCAAGCGGTGGTGTGGCTTGCGACAAATCCTGACAGGGTTGAATTGGAGTTGCCGGGGCTCCCGGACTAAGGGATATTAGCGAAGCAGGCGAGTCTAATCCGGGCTCCTCCGGATGACTTGCAGCGCTTCTCTCGGGAGTATTTTCTGAAGCTAATCTGAAGAATTTCTCAATTTTGGGAGTTGAGGAAGTCGAGGGAGTTGCAGTTGCCATCTCCCTCAGGCGTCCTTTCCTCTTAGTATGCGGCATTGAGTACTAAATATTATGTCGATGAGATTTTTCAGCACTTTCAATACTGTTAGTATAGGATACTGTCTCAAAAATGGAGGAGAAGGTAGTGTTAAGCAAAATGACATAGAACCTTATTTTACTTACATAAGGAGAGGTGTAGAGGGATCAGCCGCTCAACAAAGCCGCGCGCGCCCCTTAGGCGCGCGCGGCTTGGGCGACGCGCGCCAACGTCGACTGCGCGCCGTGGGCGGGTCGATTTTATAGTCCCCACTGGATGACGTCAGACGTGGAAGTGTACGTGCCCAGCGGGGCAAGACGAATTCTCACCCTCTCCGGCTTCGAATTGCTGTAATTGCAGGTAAAATCAATAAGGTCCTGCGTTTCCAGACCTCCCACGGGCTTTCCTTCACTCCTTCTCCTCAGCTAGGCTCCGGTGGGCGGGTCGATTTTATAGTCCCCACTGGATGACGTCAGACGCGGAAGTGTTCGTGCCCGGCAGGGCAAGACGAATTCTCACCCTCTCCGGCTTCAAATTGCTGTAATAGCAGGTAAAATCAATAAGGTCTTGCGTTTCCAGACCTCCCACGGGCTTTCCTTCACTCCTTCTCCTCCGCGCCTGTGTATGTTCTAAATGATATAAAGATCAATACAGACTTTACTGCAAACTTACAGGTACCAGGTACCTTCACTTGTCACCGCCAACAACATAGGCAGTACTGAGCATTCTCTCTGAATAAATCGTTATTCAATTTAGCCTCCTTGTCAGAGGGATCCTGACTGCCACAGAGTCTTCTGTAATAAAATGGCACTATCAGGGCCAGATTAAGGAGGAAGGCGCCCATAGGTTATGGGGGAGAGGAGTTATCCTCCAACTCCTCCCTGCCAGGGTGCGGGAGGGAGTGTTGAGGATAATCCCTCTAGCCCAAATCCCCCTCCCCTCCCTCCTCACCTACAGTGCCATGTCTGTCCTCTAGGTGCAGAAAGATAAGGTGAAAATCAGCAGGGGGTCTTCAGCAGCCCTGATGCACTGACTTACCCTGTGGTGCCCCTTCCCTCACATGGGTTTCCATAGTAACAGGAAGTCTGTGGAAGAGGAGGGGCCATACTGCCATGGGGCCAGTCAGCAGGCCAGGGATACTGAAGACCCCGTGCTGATTTGCACTTCATCTTCCAGCGCCTAGAGGAAAGAAGCAGTGCTGCAACGGCAGGCTCTGATTTAGGCATGGCAGAAGCGGCAACGCTCTGGCGCCTATAAAAATTTCAATACTCCTATAACACTAGACTTATATTGGAGGAATATACCATTTACAACCAGACCTCATAACCAATATCCGGTGCTACAATGCACGGAATTAATACCACATATTTTGAATAAACTCATGTGTGGAATATTTTTAATCATTGGTCATTGGTTGTTGGATTCGATTATTTCTTTTCTTTTAAATGTTCATTTTTTACTTTTTTTGTCTTTTTAAATATTACATTTGTAAATTTGCATTTGTGGACAGCACTTGTCTTGAAAGATGATTTTGTATATATTTAAAATACTTATCTTAAACAATGTTTGCAGCTGAATGTCTTTAGATTTAGGACCGGAATACCGGGGAAAAAACCAACTACGCCCGACGCGGCTCGCGTTTCTTAACTTGCTTCTTCAGGGGCTCATAATAAGTTGTCTGTAAACACAAACATTGCGTCAAACATTGTAATTCAAAAAACACTTATAAAATATACTCGCTTTTTTGTCCATACATCAGTTATAGCGACTCATGTTTCCCGACTTCCACAGTCTGCAAAACAACTATGCCTCCATTTTGAAAAGCTAAACCGGCGGCTTTTCAAACCTATTACCGGCTCGGATCTCAACCAATCGGGAGAGTACAACTTCATAACAGCAGAATGACGTTTAACGTTGTATATCCTCATACGTTAAAACAGGGTGGTCCAATCAATGGCTTCATTCATTCCTCTCGGAGAAACTGCCTGCAATGTGAAGATCCATTTTTGTTCAATAAAGTTTAGTTGAAACGAACTCTCTCCGCTATCATCTGACCGGACTATTTGGTCCAAAATTGTCCATTTAAGATCTTGAAACCTATGCCCTTTATCTATACAATGTTTGACCATTGGAGCGTCCAGGTTGGACGTGTTAAGTCTACTACGATGTTCTCGGAGACGGACCTTAATCGCTCTTTTTGTCCGTCCAACATAGATTAAAGGGCAATTGCACTGGATTACATATACGACATTTGAAGATAAACAATTGGTCTGAAAACATTTCTTAAATTTCCGTCCGGTGTCTGGATGACAGCACTCTGGTCCTACTATAGCTAATTCACACATGTCGCAAGCCCCGCATATGTTGTGGGACCCTTCTCTAGACAAAACTGTGTGGGTGATGTTAGCCCGGACAATGTGTTCTTTAATATTTTTCCACGGGAGTAGGAAATTAGAGGTAAGTCAGAAAAAATGGACGGATGTAATTGTAACACATGCCAATGTCGTTTTATGCTCTGGACAATAAATTTAGATTTGTCAGAATGTTGTAAAACGCAAACATCAGGGCAATCTTGCTTGCGTGTTTGATATTCCAAAAGTGAAGTTCTATCAGAGTATTTGGCACGGCGATAGGCATTGTGAACCGCATCGAGCGGATATCCGCGTTCAAAAAATCTGTATGCTAAAGTTCTTGCTTGTTTTTGAAAGTCCCGGTGGTCTGAACAGATACGTTTCAACCGAAAAAACTGACTCACTGGTAATCCTCGTTTAAACGCTGTTGGATGACAGCTGTTAAATCGCAGTAAATTGTTTCTTTCTGATGGTTTACGAAAGATCGTAGTCCCAATTTTTTTATTTTGAATGTATATTTGAATATCCAAAAAATTAATTTTTTCTGTATCATACTGGAACGTGAATTTTAAATGGCAATCAATTGTATTCAGCCAATTGAGGAAATACTTCAACGACTCTTCATCTGATGTCCAAAAAAATAATAAATCGTCGATATACCTAATCCAAAATGGAATGTGCTGAAAATAGCTTGATCTATATATACAACATCGTTCCAAACGATCCATAACCAAATTTGCTATCGATGGGGCCGCTGAGGACCCCATTGCGATTCCATGGATCTGTAAATAGTAATGTGTTTGGAAACGAAAAAAATTTTTTTTGAGGACCAATTCTGCTATTTCAGTAAAAACGATACTTCCAGAGCTACTGACTGAGACACGTTAGTATATAATGATACCACATCCAGTGATGATAAAAAAAGGTTATCAGATTGATATTCAAATTCACTCAGTTTTTTCAATGTTTGAGTTGTATCTTTCACATAGGACTGCATTTTTTGTACATGTGGATATAAAAACTTGTTAAGAAAAATTGCTAATGGTTCCAATAGAGATCCATTGCTGGACACAATCGGCCTCAATGGAGGATTAGTCAACGATTTATGAATTTTTGGAATGCCATATAATATTGGCGTTCTTGGGTGCTGAACCCTCAGAAAGAGTCTTTCTTTCCGTGTGAGGAATGGGCTCACTTTTTCCTCTAAGTAATGATCTATAATCATCTGTAGTTCTTCAGTAGGATTCTCTTCTAACAATCGATAATAGTTGGTATCTGCCAATTGGTCCTGCAATGCCTGTATATATTGGTTTTTATATCCACATGTACAAAAAATGCAGTCCTATGTGAAAGATACAACTCAAACATTGAAAAAACTGAGTGAATTTGAATATCAATCTGATAACCTTTTTTTATCATCACTGGATGTGGTATCATTATATACTAACGTGTCTCAGTCAGTAGCTCTGGAAGTATCGTTTTTACTGAAAATAGCAGAATTGGTCCTCAAAAAAAATTTTTTTCGTTTCCAAACACATTACTATTTACAGATCCATGGAATCGCAATGGGGTCCTCAGCGGCCCCATCGATAGCAAATTTGGTTATGGATCGTTTGGAACGATGTTGTATATATAGATCAAGCTATTTTCAGCACATTCCATTTTGGATTAGGTATATCGACGATTTATTATTTTTTTGGACATCAGATGAAGAGTCGTTGAAGTATTTCCTCAATTGGCTGAATACAATTGATTGCCATTTAAAATTCACGTTCCAGTATGATACAGAAAAAATTAATTTTTTGGATATTCAAATATACATTCAAAATAAAAAAATTGGGACTACGATCTTTCGTAAACCATCAGAAAGAAACAATTTACTGCGATTTAACAGCTGTCATCCAACAGCGTTTAAACGAGGATTACCAGTGAGTCAGTTTTTTCGGTTGAAACGTATCTGTTCAGACCACCGGGACTTTCAAAAACAAGCAAGAACTTTAGCATACAGATTTTTTGAACGCGGATATCCGCTCGATGCGGTTCACAATGCCTATCGCCGTGCCAAATACTCTGATAGAACTTCACTTTTGGAATATCAAACACGCAAGCAAGATTGCCCTGATGTTTGCGTTTTACAACATTCTGACAAATCTAAATTTATTGTCCAGAGCATAAAACGACATTGGCATGTGTTACAATTACATCCGTCCATTTTTTCTGACTTACCTCTAATTTCCTACTCCCGTGGAAAAAATATTAAAGAACACATTGTCCGGGCTAACATCACCCACACAGTTTTGTCTAGAGAAGGGTCCCACAACATATGCGGGGCTTGCGACATGTGTGAATTAGCTATAGTAGGACCAGAGTGGTGTCATCCAGACACCGGACGGAAATTTAAGAAATGTTTTCAGACCAATTGTTTATCTTCAAATGTCGTATATGTAATCCAGTGCAATTGCCCTTTAATCTATGTTGGACGGACAAAAAGAGCGATTAAGGTCCGTCTCCGAGAACATCGTAGTAGACTTAACACGTCCAACCTGGACGCTCCAATGGTCAAACATTGTATAGATAAAGGGCATAGGTTTCAAGATCTTAAATGGACAATTTTGGACCAAATAGTCCGGTCAGATGATAGCGGAGAGAGTTCGTTTCAACTAAACTTTATTGAACAAAAATGGATCTTCACATTGCAGGCAGTTTCTCCGAGAGGAATGAATGAAGCCATTGATTGGACCACCCTGTTTTAACGTATGAGGATATACAACGTTAAACGTCATTCTGCTGTTATGAAGTTGTACTCTCCCGATTGGTTGAGATCCGAGCCGGTAATAGGTTTGAAAAGCCGCCGGTTTAGCTTTTCAAAATGGAGGCATAGTTGTTTTGCAGACTGTGGAAGTCGGGAAACATGAGTCGCTATAACTGATGTATGGACAAAAAAGCGAGTATATTTTATAAGTGTTTTTTGAATTACAATGTTTGACGCAATGTTTGTGTTTACAGACAACTTATTATGAGCCCCTGAAGAAGCAAGTTAAGAAACGCGAGCCGCGTCGGGCGTAGTTGGTTTTTTCCCCGGTATTCCGGTCCTAAATCTAAAGACATTCAGCTGCAAACATTGTTTAAGATAAGTATTTTAAATATATACAAAATCATCTTTCAAGACAAGTGCTGTCCACAAATGCAAATTTACAAATGTAATATTTAAAAAGACAAAAAAAGTAAAAAATGAACATTTAAAAGAAAAAGAAATAATCGAATCCAACAACCAATGACCAATGATTAAAAATATTCCACACATGAGTTTATTCAAAATATGTGGTATTAATTCCGTGCATTGTAGCACCGGATATTGGTTATGAGGTCTGGTTGTAAATGGTATATTCCTCCAATATAAGTCTAGTGTTATAGGAGTATTGAGATTGGGAGTTACACGAAGGTGAAGCAGTTCTTTTGTATAATAGCCTATAAAAATTTGGCACCAGAGGCAATTGCCTATGTTGCCTATTCCTAAATCCGGGCCTGGGCACTATTAAAAAAAAAAGTGTAGATTTTAGCACAATATTTATTACCACGGTAAAACTAAACTTTCATGTCCTCCATGCTACGCCAATCAAGGCATGACAAGTGGGTTATCTCCCCCTTCCAGCAGATGGAGGCAGGCTGTACAGATTTCTACTGTGACATCACAGCCACTACATTAGAGGTGGTGTTAGTGCCAGAGATTCAGTATTTTCTCCCTCCAGCAGATAGAAAGCATGGTTGGTGCAGCAGCTCGATATTGGATTGATGATCAGATCCCGGGGTCCAGGCTACTGGTTTCAGCCAGAAGTACAAGCCCATATTGAAGCTCCCACCCCCTCTGGAGTTGGTTGATTGAGCTGGGATGGAGCAGTTTTAATAAAAAAAAAAAAAAATTAAGTAAAGGAGAAGAAAAAGCGTCCTCAGATAAATACTGGCTCTTTGTGTGACAGGGGGTTTACCCGTGTGTCTGTCTGGGCTCCAGGTCTCGTTCCTCTGATTTGACCCCTCTTCCTCATCTGGGGCAGCGAATGGCATTTTTGTTTAAAAAAAGAAGTCAAAGAAATGGCTGTCCAAGGAATGTGGTCCAAAACGCAGAAGGAAAAAATATGATGAAAATACAGAAGTTGAAGCAAAGCCATGTCTGAACCAGCACACCGAAAGGAGAACAACCGTGATTTCAAGGCATCAAGCATCAGAACGCTAAAGGGAAAAGGCAGGCACTTAATGACAAAACGTCGATACCATTACCTGGCGATCAGGTGGCCATCAAAGACGACAGGGAGAGACCATCCCAAATAGGCAATTAATGCCTGCGGGTCGTCGTAGGATTGGGTGGAATTGTCGTGTGTGATGTGCATCCTGGCTGGATCTAGGAGGCCCATAGTGAACCCCGACCGCACACAGGCAGGGCTCGCAGGCCCAAGAAGATCTTCCGACGGGCAGCAGTGGTCTTTGCCAAATCCAGCATGAAGGTGAGGCGCATATTGTCATAGGTGATCGGTGATTTAGTTTTCGCGGCAGCAAGGATCTCAAAACCTCCTGATAATGCAGGATCTTCAGTATAATGAGCCGCGGGCATGACGCTTGGGGCTGTGGCAGTTGATGCACTTGCTCGATCTCCATCAGCAAATCAAATTGTAAGCCCAAACTGTCTGGAATCAGCTGTCAGAGAAAAGGCAAAATGTCACAGCCTTCCTTGCCTTCGGGTATACCCAAGATCCGAATGTTGTTGCGCCGGTTTCGGTTCAATAGTTCTTCAAAATCACTCTACAGAGAGGTGAGTTTCAATGTTGTGGCTTGAAGAGCAGTTGTGGCTGCTTTGCAGCAATCAATTCTGTGTTCCATGGCATCCAGACGTGATGGTAAGGCTGCAACACTGGTGGCCAATTCAGAAAGTTCTAACTTTATGGCACAGGTGGTGTCAGTATTGTGGCGCAGCATGTCCTTTAATTGTTGTAACTCGAAGAGAATAGGATCCTTTGCTGAAGATGTTTTCTTGGCAGGCGGCTTCTCAGGAGAGGATGGATCATGCTCGGTCCGTTTAGTTCCCGAGGCAATGGCAAACACGGCCTCTATTTTACCAGATTTAGAGGTAGACCTGATGGAAAGCCGGTGTGCGATCTGGAAAGGATAGAGGGCAAGACGGGCAGCAGTAGAAGCAAAAACAGCAGGGATTTCTGAAGAGCTGAGGTTTTAAGCGGCCATCTTCCTTGGTGCTCACCAGCGCCCCCTGCTATTGCTTATTAATTAATAGCAGTTTATGGATTTTTCCTCTAGGAACTTATCCAAACCTTTTTTAAATCCAGTTACACTAACTGCTGTAACCACATCATCTGGCAATGAATTCCAGAGCTTAATTGTGCGATGAGTGAAAAAGAGTTTTCTTCAATTTGTTTTAAATGTGCTACTTGCTAACTTCATGGAGTGCCCCCTAGTCCTTCTATTATCTGAGAGAGTAAATAACTGATTTACATTAACCTGTTCAAGTCCTTTCCTGACTTTGCAGACCTCTATCATATCCCCCCTTATTCGCCTCTTCTCCAAACTGAACAGCCCTAACCTCTTTAGCCTTTCCTCATAGGGGAGCCGTTCCATGCCCCTTATCATTTTGGTCTCCCTTCTCTGTACTTTCTCCAGTGCAACTATATATTTTTTGAGATGCGGTGACCAGAATTATACACAGTATTCAAGGTGTGGTCTCACCATAGAGCGAAACAGAGGCATTATGACATCCACCGTTTTATTTGCCATTCCCTTCCTAATAATTTCTAACATTCTGTTTGCTTTTTTGACTGCCACAGCACACAGAGCCGACATTTCAATGTATTATCCACTATGACGCCTAAATCTCTTTCCTGGGTGTTAATTCCTAAGATAGAACCTAACATTGTGTAACTACAGCAAGGGTTGTTTTTCCTTATGTGTATCATCTTGCACTTGTCCATGTTAAATTTCATCTGCCATTTGGAAGCCCAATCTCCAGTCTCACAAGATCCTCCTGCAATATATTACAATCCACGTGAGATTCTAACCTGCATAATTTTGTGCCGTCTGAAAATTTGATCACCTCACTTGTCGTACCCCACCGGTCCAAGTACAGATTCCTGACGCACTCCACTGTTTACCTTTTTCCACTGTGAAAACAGACCATTTAATCCTACCCTCTGTTTCCTGTCTTTTAACCAGTTTAATCCACAAAAGGATATCGCCTCCTATCCCATTGCCTCCTATCCTATCAGATTTCTTAGAAGCTTCTCATGTGGGACTTTGTTGAATGCCTTCTGAAAATCCAAATAAATCACAATTACCAGTTTACTTTTGCCACATGTTTATTCACCCCTTCATAATAATGTAGGAGATTTTTGAGGCAAGACTTCCTTTGGGTAAATCCATGCTGGCTGTGTGCCATAAAACCTTGTCTATCTAAATGTTTTATGATTTTATTCTTTCTAACAGTTTCCACAAATTTTCCTGGCACTAAAGTCAGGCTTACTGGTCTATAGTTTCCTGTATCATCCCGGAGCCCTTTATAATTATCGGGGATACATTGGCAACCTTCCAGTCTTCAGGAACAACAGATGATTTTAATGACAGGTTACAAATTAATTGAAATAGGTCTGAAATTTCTTTTTTTTTATTCGTTCTTACAGAATCCTGGGATGCATACCATCTGGTTCAGGTGATTTACTACTCTTCATTTTGTCAATCTGGTTTACCATATCTTCCAGGTTCACCGTAATTGGTTCAGTTCATCTGAATTCTCACCCTTGAAAACTGTCTCTGGAACTGTTATCACTCCAACATCCTCTTCAGTAAATACTGAAGCAAAGACCCATCATAGCAATTTCTTATGTTCTTATATTTCCATAATGGTCTTACCTTCCATAAGTGCCCCTTTAACCCTGCGATCATCTAACAAACCAACCAAATCCCTCGTAGGTTTTCTGCTTCGGATATATTTTTTAAAGTTTTTATTGTGAGTTTTTGCCTCTGTGGCTAACTTCTTTTCAAATTCTCTTAGCCTGTCTTATCAATGTCTTACATTTAACTTGCCAATGCTTATGCTTTATCCTATTTTCTTCTGTTGGATCCTTCTTCCAATTTTTGAATGAAGATCTTTTAGCTAAAATAGCCTCTTTCACCTCAATTTTTAGCCATGCTAGCAATTGTTTCACCTTCCTTCCACCTTTCTTAATGCAAGGAATGCATCTGTACTGCGTTTCTAAGATGGTATTTTTAAAAAAATGTCCATTCCTGTTGCACACTTAGGGGCAGATTTTTTAAATTACGCACGGAGGGGGGGGGGGTACATTTGTGTGCACTGCCACGCGGATGTTATAAAATCTGGGGTCGGCGCACTCAAGGGGGTGCACGCCGAGCCCTAGGGGAGGCCCGATGGCTTTTCCCGTTCCCTCCAAGGCCGCTCTGAAATCGGAACGGCCTTGGAGGGAACTTTATTTTTGTTCCCCCCCACCTTTCCCTCCCTTCTCCTATCTAACCCACCCCCCAGCCCTACCTAAATCCCCCCCTACCTTATTTTGTTGAGTTTCGCCTGCCTCTGGCAAGCGTAACTTGCGCGCGCCGGCTATCTGCTGGCGTGACAGGCCCCGACACAGGCCGCTGTGTCGGGGCACTCGGCCATGCCCCTGGACACACCCCTGGACTGCGGCCACACCTACACCCACACCCACGTCCTGCCCATTTTTGCAAGCCCCGGGACATACGCGCCATGCGCGCGCCACCAAGCCTATGCAAAATAGGCTTGGCGCGCGCGGAGGGGGGGTTAAGGGTTATGCGCGTAACCCTTTTAAAATCTGCCCCTTAGCCTTTGAAGCTGCACCTTTCAGGTTTTTTTTAAACTATTTTCTCTTTTTATCAAATTTTTCCTTTTGAAAGTTTAGTGCTAAAGCCTTCGATTTACTTACTGTCCCCCTTCCAGTCTTTAATTCAAATTTGATCATATTATGATCACTATAGCCAAGTGGCCCTACCACGCACTATTACCTCTCTCAGCAAATCCTGCATTTCACTAAGAATTATTAGACCTAAAATTTCTCCCTCTCTTGGCAATTCCTGAACCAATTGCCCCTTAAAACTGTCATTTATTACATCCAGGAACTTTCTCTCTCTAGCATGTCCTGATGTTTTACTTGCCCAGTCAATGATGGGGTAATTGAAATCTCCCACTGTTACTGCACTACCAGTTTGGTTATCTTCCCTAATTTCTCTTAACATTTCACAGTCCTTCTCATCATTTTGGCCAGGTGGTTATTCTCTTCCCCAGCATTCAAGGGATTTCTACCCATAAAGATTTGATTGTGCATTTAGTTTCATGCAGGATCTTTATCCTGTTGGACTCTGTCATCCTAGACATAAAGCATCACCCCGCCACCAAGTTGCTCCTGTATATCATTGCAATATAATTTGTACCCCGGTATAGCACTGTCCCATTGGTTATCCTCTTTCCACCATGTCTCTGAGATGCAATTTAAGTCTATGTCATCATTCACTGCTATACACTCTAACTCTTCCATCTTACTTTTTAGACTTCTGGTATTAGCATACAAACATTTGAAAGTGTGTTTTTTGTTTGTATTAACATTCTTTTTAGTTGACAGGGATAAATTGGAATCTTTTAACTCAGATGAGTCTTTAATTATAGGCTCTTGTTATGGATCGCACCCTCCAGGCCCTATTAGGAGCGCGGAGGCGCTGTCCATCTCAAAGGAGGATGTGAGCCCTTGGGTCGCGGCACGGCTCAGGGAGGAGCCCCAAGACATACCACGAGAGGTGAGCAAGTACGAGCATGGGTGGAGCAAGAGCAAGGCTGGACTGAAGATAAGGAGAACAGGAACAAGGCAGGCTCAGCCCTCTACTGGACCTACACGCACCAATGAGACCCAGCAACGCAATGCTGGTCTCAAGAGTAGCCCTCCGGCCTCTCGATAGCCCTTCCGGATCCGCCGCTTGGGAACGAAGAGTGCATGAGGCCTGACGGAGACTGAGGGCAGAAACACAAAGACTTAGATGAACACTCAGGATACTCGGAGGATTCAGACGAAGACTTGGATACTCAGAAGATTCGGACAAGGATTCAGGTTGCTCGGAAGTTTCAGGCAAGGATTCAGGAGTCAGGCGAAAGTACTGGGTGAGAACTGCATCGCAACACGCCCTACTCAGCTGCCCATGGCTGGTCATGGACCACGCTGAACGTGAAGCAGACTCCAGACAAAGAAGTGGAACTTGAAACTGGAACATGGTGAAGATTCTTGCACCAGAGCACACCCTACACAGTCGCCTGTGGCTGGTCGCGGACCATGCTGAAGAGAAGCAGGTTCTGGCAGAGCCTTAGGCATGGACAGAAGCAGGCACAAGGGACTCCAAAGACTGGGACAGGATTCAAGACTTAGGATTCAAGACTCAGGATTCTCAGAAGCAAGGCATTAAAAACAGAAGTCTTCTGGAGGCTTGTGCTACAGACGAGAAGGCCTTGCGCCCTACACAGCCCCCCATGGGCTGGTTATGGACCACGACGGTGGCACGCCAGGAGAGGTAAACAGATGAGAGAACCGGGAACTGGACAAAGAGCTGAAGATGAGACGGATGGAGACAAGACAGGAACATCGGACATCAGGAACATGGCACCTCAGGACATGGGACATCAGGACATCTGGACACGGAACATCTGGAACATCAGGAACACGGAACATCTGGAACATCAGGAATACGAGACAGGCAATGAGGAAGCTCCAACGAGGGATGAAACCAGGAACATCAAGGAGACGAAGTTCAGGAACATGAAGAACATGGAACAAAGATCCATCAAGGCACAGGAAGACCATGGAGGACCAGGATCCACAGAAGACCACAGACACTGTGAAAACTGGATCCGAAGGCACTGAGGAACAGCAGCAAGGCCCTTTTATAGGGTTGAAGCAGGAACAGGTTGATGACGACATACGTTGGGGCCGCAGGTTTTTCCTGCCACTGGCCCTTTAAATATTGAGGAGAGGCGTCCGCCAGCACCATAGGAAGAAGAGGAAGTAGAGGTTGCATTGGCAGTGTTCTTGCCGCGTGGGAGACCCAGAGGACAGCGGTGGCAGTGGCGGCAGCCCTGCCGCGAAGAAAGAAAGCAAGCTGCAGCAGCAGCTCGGAGCCGCGATGAGAGACTCCTGGCGGCGGCACTAGGACCATGGGGGAGCACCAGCAGAGGAGCACAGCCTCTGGCATTGGCAGCAAGCAATAGCAGTGGCCTGCTGCGAGGGACGGCGTCTGCCGCGATCTGGCTGGAAGAAAGGTAGGGGACTGCCCGCGGCTGTCGCGGGCAAGATCCTAACAGCTCTTGGACTATTTTTCTTATTATTGGAATCTCTCTGTTGGGATACCCTAACTCTAATACTTCATTAGTATGTTTCAAAGATACCTCCCTCTGAACCACGCTCTGCTGAGTGACTGTCGAGATTCCTCTTTGATTTAGTTTAAAAGCTGCTCTATCTCCTTTTTAAAGGTTAGTGCATCATTCTTCCCAGCAAACTTAGATCAACTCAGGACACTTTTCTGTTAGACTAGAATGCATATCTCATGTATGCTTTTCCACCAATTCCACTGATAGCCAGAATGGTACAAAAAGCACTCACAGACCAGGCTCATCTGAACTTCATAACTCCAGCATAGCACATAAGAACATAAAAACATAAGATATTCCAAGCATCCATCAAGCCCAGTATCCTGTTTGCAGCAGTGGTCAATCCAAGTCACAAGTATCTAGCAAGTACCCAAACAGTAAATAAATCTCAAGCTACTATTACTTATTAGAGATGTGATTCGGCCGAACCTTTCAGTTCGGCCTTCGTTATCAGCCCACAGCGGGAAATTTCATTTCCTGCAGTTCGGGCTGATTTTTTTCCAGCTGTCCCAATCCAAAAACAAAACCCCCACCCCAACCCTTCAGATTTAATTAATTAGAATCCCCCACTCTCCTGACCCCCCCAAAACTTGCCTAAAGTCCCTGGTGGTCCAGCGGGGGTCCCAGGAGCAATCTCACGCTCTTGGGCCATCAGCTGCCAGTACACAAAATGGCGCCGGTGGCCCTTTGCCCTTACCATGTGACAGGTGCTATCGGTGCCATTGGCCAGCCTCTGTCACATGGTAGGAGCAATGGGCAGCCGGCGCCATCTTAAAAAATGGCACGGGCCATCCATTGCTCCTACCATGTGACAGGGGTCGGCCAATGGCACCGATAGCCCCTGTCACATGGTAAGGGCAAAGGGCCACCGGCGCCATTTTGTGTACTGGCAGCCCTTATCATTTTGGTCACCCTTCTCTGCAAAGACAAGCCTGGTTTGCATATATAGTTCAGCTTTCCAGCCATCCTCCGGTACCTCTCAGGTCAAATCCATCCTTACTAATTCAAGAGGATGGACACCTGTTTCATCCAAACCTTCCCTCCCTAAACTTGATGGCTTGGATGTTGAATTCTCAATGATAAAAGAATTGTCTTTACCCAAAAAAGTCAAAGATATAAGAGTATCTGCCAGAAAACCATCATCTAGAAGAGCTTCTGGTTTTAAATGGAAAAGGTTCTCTATATGGTCTCAATAAAACATCTTGGATCTATTTGCATGCAAGCCCAAACAGATAGTGAATTATTTGCTCTCTCTTTCTGATTCAGGTGTTGCCATTGCATCACTAAAAAGACATCTCAGTGTTATAGTTGCTTACCGTGTTTACTCCAAAGATAAGCCTATCCGCATTCATCCATTAGTATCCAAATTCATGAAAGGCTTGTGGCATATTATTTTTGTCATTCGTATGCACAGCTATTAAACCATCAGTTATAAAACCTCCTGTTCCATGGGATCTGAATGTGGTTCTAGTACAACTGATGAATCCACTATTTGAACCTTTGAAATGGTTTCTATCAAGTTTCTTACACAGAAAGTAATATTCCTTGTAGCAGTAATCTCAATCAGAAGAGTTCATTATCCTACTTATATGCAATTCTTACACAATAGAGTGGTACTCCGCACCCACCTGAAGCTTCTACCAAAGATTGTGTCAGCTTTCCACATTAATCAAGTCATTGTTTTATCTATTGTCTTTCCAAGGCTACACACTCACACGAAGGTGAGAAAGCCCTTCATACCTTAGACTGTCTGGACAATCTCTCAAAAAGTGACAGTAAATTCAAACAAACAGTTTTGCATAGCCTGTTCACCCAGTAGTCTACTCCCCATGGTAGGGTCTGAGTTGCTTATTTCATTAAATGCTCTGCTGCAAACCTCAGCTGGGGACTCCCCACCTGTAATGGTTGATTTAGCCCTGCTTATCAACATAAAAAGCAAATTTGCTTTCTGTAAATGGTGTTTTCCGTAGATAGGATGAATTAGTCATACTAAAGACCTGCTCGTCTATCTAGAGAGTCAACTATCTGTTGAGTAGGGGCCTCAAAAGGCCTTGCATTCTGTTGAGAAGCGGGTGTTTTAGTGTGCCCATGGGCCTCAGCCCGACCCCAGACGGATCCAGGATCGAACCAAGGGTTGGCGACGTGTCCCAGGATGGCAGAGACACGGTCTTACCCTCTGCCAGGTCTGCAAGCTCCCAGCGCCAACAACAAGATGATGTTGGTAGGTGAATGGTCCTCCAACTGTTCCGAGCCCTTTCAGACCTGCTGCTTGGATCGGCATGGAGCAGCAGGCCGGCCTGAGGATGAGGGCAGACGGAGGCCTTGACATGAAGACATGACACCAAGGTTGATGCGACGGCATCACAGATGAGGGTTGAAGCGAAGACATGACACCAGGGCTGTTGAAGACATGACACCAGGGCTGATGAAGACATGACACCAAGGCTGATGCAACGGCATCAGAAACGAGACGAGGAACTTGACAAAGTCCAGATGAGATGAGAAGCTGGGCAGGTAGACATTGGTACTGTCGCTCAGGGCGCCCTACTCAGCCCACCTTCACGGGCAGACCCAATGGGCTGGTCACAGACCACCCTGTCCCACTGCGGCCCTACACAGCCCAAGGAGGCTGGTCACGGACCACGCGGAGAGCGGGACAAGCGCAGGAGAAGAATCCAGCCGAGGCAGAACTTCGACGACGGAGCCAGATATCATCCGAAGCACCACAAAGGCTGGCAGGACAAGATGGCTCAGGAGCACAGGACACCAGTCCACTGCCGGTATCTCCCATGATGAAGCTGCGTCACCCGGAGATCCACAGCCGGCAGAACAGAAGGCTCCGGAGCAAGAACGAACACCAAGGAAGGCTAGAACACCAGGAAGCGAGACATCAGGAGATGAGACACCAGGACACCTGGACGGGGACCTCAGGCAATGAAGACATGGCATGACGAGACGAGCTCCACGAATAAGACAGAAGACCTGTCGGAGCGCTGGTCAGCAGGAGCTTCCAGAGACGAAGTAACTCTGATGCAAGGCAACGAACAATGGCAAGACCAGCCTTTTTATAGGGCTGCAACAGGAAATAGTCACTAGGTGGGGCCCAGGGCATATCCGGCCGTGGGCCCTTTAAATGTAGAAGAGAGGCGCGGCCGCGCGCCTAGAGGGAAGCAGGAAGCTGTGCAGGACCATGAACAGTGGTCCTGCACCAACGTCGACATCGCAGACTCAGGGCTGGCCTGGGAAGCAAGCCCCGATGACGGCAGCGGCTCCAGCCACTGCAGGAGGCCCCGGGGGCGGCTTCAGCCGCCAATCCAGCTCGGGGCTGCAACTTCCAGCTCCCCCGAAGACGATCAGACAGCAGCGGCAGTTCCACGCCGTGAAGATGGCGCTGAAAGTCCGCGGCACAGCCGCGGTGAAGAGGAGACCCGATGGGCAGCCTCTGGGATGCAGGGGGAAGGCAAGTCTGCAGCTCCAGCTGCAAAGAAGGCCAGACTTCGGCAGCATCCGGCCGCGTCGGGAAGCAGGCAGAAGGTGAGGAGCCTGCTCGCGGGCAGCCGCGGGCAGGTTCATAATACTGTCTAGCTTGAATTAGCTCTCAGATTAACTGAGGGGGCTCATGAGGCTATGCCCAAGTGGGAATTCCTGCACATGCTCAGTAGAGCAAAAGCTCTACTAGCAGAGATTCATTTGGTACCATTGTATGACATCATCCACATGAAATGGCTATCTACGTAAAACATCATTTATGTTATGAAAACTTCCTTTGTGTGAATTATAGTGCTGCGAACAAGGTTAATGAGCTGCTTTGCATAATTTTGCATTGCAGCAGCTCTTTAATTTTTAATTTGCATAAAATTTCACAATGAACATACATTTACTACATATGAAGCCAAAAAAATTAGCAAAATTCACTTTGTACATATAAAGGGAAACCTTTGCGCCTAAGTTGTTTTTACGCATGAAGTGTACTTATAAGGAGGCTAAATGTATAACTTCTACCTGTACTTTTTGAATACATAAAAAGCATATTTTAAGGAATTATAGTAATCAAAAATGATTTTGTAGTTGTGAAATTATAAGAAAACACAAGAGATGCTGATAGCTTTGCAGACAATTAAGTTTAATTCCCTCTTATTTTGCAGGTGGCTTTCTAATTCCGTACCTTATCATGCTAATTGTGGAGGGGATGCCTCTACTATACTTGGAGCTAGCAGTGGGACAACAAATGCGCCAAGGAAGCATAGGAGCATGGAAAACCATAAGCCCTTATCTCATCGGGGTTGGTATGTTATTTTTTGTCATTCTTATGCATAGCTATTAACCCTAAAGTCCATTAGCCCTAAAATTGGGAAGTTGTATTATTTAATTCAACTGTAGCTCATTCAGAGATTGACGTAGTTAGTGAGAACTGTGCACGTGTCAACCGGAAGGAATAATAATATGCCATGCACTTTACTATATGTATTACAATAACCCCCCCCCCCCCCCCAAAAAAAAAAAAAAAAGGTGGACTTGTGAAGAAAATGCTTGTATCATCTTGGACCACTTGAACATCTTGTTCAGTCTTGACCACTGTAATGTTAGAAAAACAGAAAGCACTTAATGAATCACTTAATAAATGCCTATTCCTTCAACCTGCTGCTTCACAAAGGCTTTAAGGCTCGATGCATATTTAGGCATCCACTAGGCTAATAGCAGCCAAATATTGGGTTTTCTGAACATCCTGTGTTGTAAAAGGATAAACTATAATATGCTACATTTCATGATGTTTTGAAAAAATCAAAAACTTTATTCAGAAGGGCCTGAATAAAGATATTTGGGACATGTAGAAGGCAGAGATCCCCCATCCAGATATATGGCTTTTATTTACCTTTCTGAGGCCTCACTTTTGCCTGTGCACTTACTTTTTTGACTAAGGGAAGAAAAAGTTATTTTTTAACTCCCATAGAAAACCATGTGAACCCGTTTGTACCATCCTCCTCTTGCTTTTTACTCTAGCAGAAAAAAAGTCTTAGGAAAGAGTTGGAAAATAAAGTCCTGCTTCAGAATCCTTTCTTACAGCTTTTGAAATGTCAGTTCCCAGGACACGGGGGGAGAAGGGAAGAACTGATGTGCCACGAGATGTGGTGAGGAGAGGGAAGTGGTGATGTCAGGGAGGTGGGGGGAGAGGGAAGAAAATGTGACAATATCAGGG
This sequence comes from Rhinatrema bivittatum, assembly GCF_901001135.1. Classification (NCBI taxonomy): domain Eukaryota; kingdom Metazoa; phylum Chordata; class Amphibia; order Gymnophiona; family Rhinatrematidae; genus Rhinatrema; species Rhinatrema bivittatum. Next base: position 264,200,401 of record NC_042616.1, read on the forward strand.
GATGTGGGGGGGAGAGGAAAAGGATAGTGATGCTGCCAGGGGGTGGGGAAAGGGAGGAGAAGGTGATGATGCCAGGGAAGGGAATGAGAGAAGAGAAGATGATGATGATGCTGGGGGTTGTGGGGTGAGGGAAGGAAAGAGAAGAGAAGATGCTGATGCCATGGGAGTGGGGGTAGAGGGAAAGGAAGAGAAAGTGATGATGGTGTAAAGAGCCCTACTGTGTCTCTGCTAAAGAAGGATACCAATTAACTAACAGGCTGATTGAGTAAAAGGTGTGGGAGAGCCGGCGCTCCATGTTAAGAGCCCGCTCTCATGATGCACACCCAGGTACCTCTCCTGGGCGCTCGATTCTGTATTTAAATGAGGCCGGGCGCTAATAAGGAGGTGCTAGGTACAATAGCGCGTCCCTAGTGCCACCTTATTAGCATTAGGGATGGCTGTCGGGTCCGACAACTGACGCTTAATTTTACCAGCGTCGGTTTTCGAACCCGCTGACAGCCACAGGTTTGGAAAATGGACGCCGGCAATATATAGCATCTGTTTTCAAACCCGCTGACCGGTGGGCAGATTTCTTTTTCTTTTTCTTTCTTTATTTCATTTTTGGTTCCTCCGACTCAATATCGCTGGGATATTAAGTCGAGGGTGTACAGAAAAGCAGAACATTCTGCTTTTCTGTACACTTTTCAGGGTCACTTCGAACTTAACGCCTGTCCTTGGCAGGCATTAATTTCTGAGAGTACAATGTGCCAGACGTAGAGGGACAAATCATTCCCAACAGCACCTTCCCCAGAGGACTGCCGAGATGGTTAGCTCCTGGTACACGTGACAAGAGGGAGCTAGGACAGAGGAGAGCGTGGTCAGTTTGGTCTGGATTTTGGAGAGTGAGGAGCTGTTTAAGTTATCTCTGCTTTGAGTTAGGGCCTCCCAGCCTTACTTAGGGTTGAATTTTAAGAGTTGTTCGCATTAAAAGGCCCATATATGCAAGTATCTGGGATGAGCGCGAGCAATTCATATTTTAATGTGGCCCAATTATGTGTGTATATATGCATGCAAGAGCAACCTAATATGCGGGAAGAAGGGGCAGAGTTAGGGCGTGTCAGGGGCATTCCAGGGTGGGGCCCACATTTACAGGCGTAAATAAATCCATCTTTTAAATCCAGCGGCCACAGCGCACAGTGGGCTGTTAGTCATGTATATTATTTACTTCTGCTCTTGATAAGATATAATTCTGCAGAAAACTTGTTTTAGGCCAAAAAACACTGGATAAGGGGTCTGGGTAAACAGGCGGGAGTGCAGGCTGAAGAACCAGAGGAGTCTAGATGACCTCGCGAGAGACTGGGCAAAACTGGAAATGCCTTTTACGCAAGCGTGCTTTAAAATCTGCTCTCCTGTGCAATTAAAGCCAAAAACTTTCTAAGGAAGATTAAATCATATGCATGCAATTGTGCGCATTTAGAATTCCTGTGTATGGGCACCCGTGCACTCATTTTAAAGTTGCGGTCCCTGGCCTATCAGGATCAGTCTTCAGTTTTTGGTAAAAAGATTTTTGTTAGAAGTTTGGAGATTGTTTGGACTTTTACCTGAGATGAGAACCTGGCTCTGATGGAGTAAGGACATCCCCGGATCTGGTGGCTAGGGGAAAGACAATCTGCTGTACCCCTTTCACTATCAGGGAAGAATTAGTGAAGACTCATAATCTCAAAGGAAGTTTCTGGACTTTGTAAGAGGGGTTTTTTTCCCCCCTCTTTTTGGTTTGGTTTGAGGAAGTGCCACCTTCCTTACACTGAGGCTGGATTATAACAGCCCTGCTTCTTCCAGCAACAGACTTTTTCCCAAGAAAAGGTCTATCAGGAGGAGTCCCAGATAAAAGAGACAAGTTCTTAGGAGACCCATCACTGGGGATCTCCACCCTTTGGGACACAGGATACTGACTACGGTTTTGAAGCACTGGACTTTCATGGTTCTCAGGTACACTTTTTTCTGGGACTAAGGGGATCCCCCCCTTACACCTAGGATTTCTCTGCCCAGTTGGGATCATTATCATTCACGTCAGGAGGAGTAAGATCAAACAGAGATAAGAAGAGGAGTCCAGTGTGTAAAGAAATCAGTTTGATCACAGATGTAATTTGGAACAGCTTTATTCAGAGTAATTGGACTTTATTTAATAATCAGGGTAAGCTTTGATTTTGGAACACCTAAATCTGTGTCCTGTCTGGTCCCTCAGCACCATCACTGTTAAGGTCATAGCAACACACAAGGAAAGGAGATGCCACTTACAGGTCTGGGCCCTGAAGGACATTCTTCCCCCCGAACCCCCCCCCCACACACACACCCAGACAACAAGGAATGTGACAGTGAATGATTTTGAGTTAGCCCAGGGTTGTACTATTTTTGTTTTTATGGCCCCACTAGAATTAAGTCATCACGCTAAATTGGAGTTACATTAACAACACTCAGGAGCTTGGAGATAAGTCCCTTCTGCTCCTCCCCCAAAAGGGAAACTTGGAACAGAGAGGGACTTAAGAACTGTATGGAAAGCTTGCATATCTTAAGCCCTTTACATAAAGGGTGACCAATAGACTTCTCAGTGAGGACTTCAGCCTAGGGGGTGATGTTTAGTTACTTTAGTTTATTATATTTGATAAATTGCCTTTCTAAACACAAAGCAAGATGATATACAATAAAAATGTTGTACAATACATAATATAAATACAATGATATATGCAAAAATAACAAATTAGCTTTAAAATAACAGTATAAATAAACTAGAACATAAATAAAATTGTGCAAATTAAACTCATGTCAATAATTAAAATAGAAAAATGGAAATTATAATAAAAATAATTAAGTTCTAAAAGATAGCTGATAGTGACAAAATAAAGTACTAATAATAAAATGTCAAAAGATAGTCAGTCATAACATAAAAAAAAAAAAGAAAAAAATACTGGTGCTTATGATAAAGAATTCTAGGAAACATCAAATATCTTAAGTTCATGAAAAGAGCCAAGTTTTTAGTCCCTTTCTAAATTTAGATGGGTCTCTTTCCATATGCAACTCTAATGGAAGACGATTTCATATGTTAGGAGCAAGATAAGAAAAGCACATTTTTCGTGTTTGCTCCAAGTGGATTTCTTTAGTAGATGGTAATCTGAGAAGTTCTTGCTGCGATGAGCATATGGATCTGGTAGGTTGATAGGGGACCAGGAGTGTCCATTTTCTGCCACTAGAAAAAGTGTCATTCCCCTTACAAACATGCAATATGGGACTTCAGCTGGTCTGAGTGCCCTCACTATGGAGCCGATGCAATAAGATGCACTTTTAAACGGGCACTCGTTTTGAGTGCCCGTTTTCCTAATGCGCAGAAGCCACCTCTCCTGGGCACCCGGTGCTATATTTTAATGAGCTGCTGCAATAAAAAGGATGCACTAGGAAAGAATTAAACAACCCTAGTCCTCAAATGCTTCGGGCGCAAAGGAGACGTGGCTATGCGCCCACAATTGCAACGGGTGCTCAATACGAGCGTCTGTTTTATCCTGCCTCAAGTCAATTTTTGGACGCCCGATATACATGCACAATAGCAAGGGGAGAAATCAGCCTGGAGCATATCTATTGTGCATGTATATTATGCATCCAGAATTTTTTTTTTTCATCAAGCTGTTACATTATTCCTTTATTCTTAAACACTGCAAGGAACCACACAGGACACTATTTTTTTAATTTCTCCTATGCCCTTGACTCACGGATTAATTTAATGCCAGCTCCGGGGATGGAGTTAAATTTGCTGTGTTAAAAAGTGTGCGTTCGGTGCCCAGCAGTTTTCTGCATCGGAGGGAAATAGCTAATAGCCTCATCTACATGAAATTTCCATGTGATGAGTGCTATCGGCTATGCGTTTGTATGGATGTGCATTTTGGACATGCTAATTTCCTTATTGCATTGGGTGCTAGTCTAACGCGTCCAGGGAGGGAGTGAATTGGGGATCGTGGGGGTGGGGGGATTGTGGAGTGCCAAGTGAATGAACAGAATGGGAAACCCAGAGGGAGAGGAGGAGTGAATCATAGGGAGGGGGGAGTGAGTGAATGACCTAAGGATGGGGTAGTGAAACAAGGTAAATGAAGGATTTGTGGGATGGGGGGAGGAAGTGAACTGGAGTGAGTGAGGGGTGTGTGGGAGACTGGAGTGAACCAGGGTGAGAGAGAGGGGCTTGTGTGGTTGGAGTGAATCAGAGTGAGTGAGGGATTAGTGGGGCGAAGGAGTCAACTGAAGTGAGGGGGTTTGTGGGTGGGGGAGTGAACCAGGGAGAGTGAAGGGTTTGTGGAGTGGGTGAGGGGGTTTGTGGGAGGAGCATGGAAGAGTGAACCAGGGGGAATGAGGGGCTCATAAGGGGAGGGAATGAACCAGGGGGAGTGAGGGGTTTGTTGGGAGGGGGAGGAGTAAACTGAGGTAAGTGAGGGATTTGAGGGAGGAAGGAGTGACCTAGGGTAAATGAGGGGTACATAGGTTGGGGGGAAGGAGTGAACTAAGGTGAGTGGGGGATTCGTGGGGGGAACCAGGGTGAGTGAGGAGATTGGGGGGGAGAAAGTGAAAGAGGGAGAATGAGGGGATCAAAGGGGTTTTGCAAAGGGGATAGGGGACAAAGGGGATAGAGGTGTAATAGGGGGCTGTGGCTTCCTTCCTTTTCCACCCATGCAAATTTTCTCTCCTTCTCCACCCTATCCCTATTTGTCTCTCTTTCCTCCTTCTCTTCTTCATCCCAATCTTCCTTCCTCTTCCACTTTAATCCCCAATCCTCCCTTTCTTCTCACCTCCCCATTCTCAATCCTCCCTCCTTCTCCCCACTCCTAATCTCTCTTCCCTCCCCGCCCTCCTCTCACTCCCTTTCCTTATCTTTCTTGAATCCCCTCTCCTCTCCTCCCTCTCCCTCCATCCTCTGCCAACCCTTATCTCTCTTCCCCCTCTTGCTTAAGATTCCTTTCTCATTTCTCTCCTCTGTGGTCTTCTTTTTTTCTCATTCCCAGGTCTCTTCTTCTCCTTCCTCTCCAGCCCCAATCACTAAGATCCCTTTTCCTTGAAAAAAGAACCAAATAAATTAATTGGATACAGAAATGTCAGAAAATGACTTTATTTGACTAAAGGGGGAAAAATCATTATTTAAATTGCAAATATGTGCAAACTTCTGCACATATGTCCCAGAATTGTCACAGAATTTGTCAACTCTTGCCGGAGAATCTTGAAAAATCTTCCGCAGGAAACTGGGGGCTCTGATTATATCCAATGCACCAAATTACTTATTCCTACCTAATGTACTCTATTTCTTATCTTTTTACTTGCAATCTACTTCATATCTGTATGTAACCATTATTTATGTACTCCATTCTGTATTACTTTATATAATCCGCCTTGGACCTACCGTTTAGGAAAAGCTGGAATGTGAAATGCTTATAAATAAAATAAACTTCCCATCCATACGAGTTGTGGAATTGACACGCGTAATATTTATTGTATATGTGCTGGGGTTTTTTCCAATTAGCACATGCTCTCAGATGCACAGCCAGTTGCATGTTGAAACCAGTTTTGCTGTTTAATTAACATTATTGGACAGTTGCCGTTAAGATACCATGAGTACATCCAGAGGAATCAAAAGCAAACATGAAAGCCCCCCCCCAAGACATCCCAGCTATGCTTTTTCCATTGTGTGACACAGATAGTGACATTTCACACTTCTAGCAAATTATATAGAGAAGTTATAGGTACTTTTTGCTTTTTTAAGCAATAGTATTAGGGCCTTGAAACATTAGCATTCTGTGTCTCGAAAGCCCTGTATCTCTTTCATATGTAATAGGAATATAATGAAACCCCCTTCTCTTGTACCACCACAGCATGCACGATCTATAGATGGACAAAGTTGACTTTTTTTTGAGATTAAGAACAATCTTAAAAACTGAGAATGTGTTCTTTGTGATTTTTTTTTCATTTCTTCTTTAGGTATTGCTAGTGTTGTGGTGTCCTTTTTCCTCTCCATGTATTACAACGTTATAAATGCCTGGGCTTTTTGGTATCTCTTCCATTCATTTCAGGTGGGTAACAATGCGTTCTTCCAGCATTCTCTATTAGTTTACATGGACTGTAATTGGAACCCTAGTTCTGGCTATAATTCATGGCAATATTTTAAGGCAGTGCTTGATTTCCTAAACTGTTTCTCTCATTTTCTCTCTGTAGGAAAATCCTTAGTAAATCTGACCCCTTGGAAACAGACTGAAAGAAGGAAAATGTATTTGGGTTCCTATTCTTCAGACTGTAAAACAATTTAGTCAGTTCACCACGAGATTCTTGATGAAGTGTTGATAACTCTGAATGATTTTATGCTCAGTGAGAAAGTGCCAGTTTTATTTTGTCATAAATAATCCCTGTTTCCTTAAGGAACTGTTTGGAAAGGTTATACTTCCACAGCAAAAATTAATTAATCAATACTTCTGAAACATATATATTAATTCTCATTCAACTGTATTCATGTGCTACCCCCATTTCAATGTCCACACCACCTCATTTGCAAACTCTCTGAAACACTTATTCACCTTGACGCCATAGAAATCAATAGGGTAAACAGCAGCATCCTGAGGTCAGTAATGCACAGTACTACCACCAAATACATCACCTCAGGTAGGCTGGGGCTCTTCAGTTTGGAAAAGTGATGGCGGAGAGGGGACAAGATAGGAGTTTATAAAATCATAAGTGGGATGGAACAGGTAAATAAAGAATGGTGATTTACCTTTCAAATAACATTAAAACACTCCATGCAACTAACAACCAGTAGATTCAAAACAGATTGTAGAAAGTACTTTTTCACTCAGTTCTATGTCAAGCTGTGGAACCTGTTGCCAGAGGATGTGATCAAGGCAACTAGCATAGTGGAGTTTAAAAGAAATTCGGACAAGTTCTGAAAGAAAAGTCCATAGCATATTATTAACTAGGCAGTCTTAAGAAAGCTATTGCTAACCCTGGGAGTGAGTAAGAAAATTAGACAACTTTATGGACCTGCCAGGTACTTGTGACTTGGATTGGCCACTGTCAGAGATACGATGCTGAACTTTGGTTGGACCCAGCATGACAATTCTTTTGATCTTATAAGCAGAACTGTTAGCTAAATAAAGGAAAGCTGATATACATCTGAAGGAAAATACAGACAATATTCTTGTGCAGGTTACTATCACACAGGCTGAGCATAATTAAGAAATTCCTAAGAAGAAAGCTATAAGGATTCCTGGGCAATCAGGAGAGCTAATATGCAGTAGTTAAGCTCTCAGTCTCTGTTTTGCTATTCAGAAAACAATTAACACATTTCAACACATCTGTTCATGCCAACTGTACATAAGAGGTACCTTCACATACATGTCACTTCTTTTTATGCTGCAGTATAGAAGGAACAGATGAAATGCGTGCTGCAAATCAAAATACTACTTTTAGAGAAACTGAGCAGGTGGCAGGAACCTTGAACTGTGAAACATAGTCCATTGATTGCAGTAGCTAGGACCATAGCCAACCCTCTGGTTCTAAGGACTGGAGGGATACTGTCAGGGCAAAAAAATGCACTCACTGCCTTGAACTGGTGAAGTGAACAGTGGTTTAGGAGACTGGAGCTCTGCCTTTGAGCCACAAGTGCATCCAAATGAACTTCAGTGGAGCAACTCAAAGAGGGTTATATATTGCCTGAAGACAGCAATATCGCCACATCCCTGAGGATCCAGATTTGTCCTCAGGGATTCAAAAGAGGATTGCTGGGAACTGCATGGTGAAGTCTGAGCCAGACTATCCATCTCCTTGACTGCACCTCTATCACCCAACGTGGCTGAGTAGATTCAGACCTGGACTTGGACCTTCCTGCTTAAGATTTGAACTATCTGCTAAGAACTGTGAACCTGCTGTGCTCCAAGCATAAAGTTCCTGCTACATGCTGTTGAAGGTGGAGTTAACTAGTATTTTTTTTTACCTTGTTTGAAATACTTTGAGCAGAACCTGCAAGGAGTTGTGTTTAATATCTCTAGGTTAACAACCTGACAGTGAGAGGTCCTTTGGGAAGGCATTGGCTAACTTTAGGACAGCTTTACTGGCCAACCAGATTTAGCCAGATAACTCACACGAAGACCCGAGTTTTGAATTTTACAAATATGGATTTGTCATAATGGGGATGTACCTGGAGGAAGAACTAGAAGACTGGGAGAAAATGGGTGAGGTGGAACAACAGTGGGCCAAATTAGAAGGAGCTATTACAAAGGCAACAAATCTAATGTTAAAAAAGTAAACAAAAGTAAGAGGAAAAAGAAATCAATTTATTCCTCAAAGGAGGTGGCTGAAAAAATAAAGGCAAAAAGAAATGCGTTCAAGAAGTACACAGGATTCCAAAAAGAGGAACAAAGGGAAAAATACCTGTTGAAACTGAGGGAGATGAAGAAAGAAATCAGGAATGCAAAAGGTCAAGCGGAACAAAGGATTGCTAAAGACGAAAAGCGAGGTGACAAAACATTTTTCAAATATATCAGCGAGAGAAAGGAGGCCCAAAGTAGTATAGTGAAATAGGTGACAAGGAGCAATGTGTGGAGATATATAATGAAATGGTGGAGATATTAAACAAATTCTTCAGTTCAATGTTCAATAAGAAGAGCCTAGAGAAGGACCGTTGCTAGTTGACAAGGTCATAGTTGGGGATGGGTAGATAAAACTCAATTTACAGAAGAGAATATATGGGAAGAGCTAGATAAACGGAAAGTGTACAAGACCATGGTGATGGATGAGGTACATCCCAGGATACTGAGAGAGCTCAGAGATGTGCTGGCAGGTCCACTGAAAGACCTGTTCAATAGATCCCTAAAAATGGGAGTGGTGCCACGGGATTGGAAAAGAATGATTGTGGTCCTGCTTCACGAGAGTGGTAGCAGAGCAAAGGCTGGAAACTACAGGCCGGTTAGCCTCACCTCGGTGGTGGGAAAATTAATGGAGACTCTGCTGAAGGAAATGATATTGAACTTACTATCTACAATCCAGTGGGTTGCTGGACCTGAGGCAGCATGGATTCAACAGGGGAAGGTCCTGTCAGACAAAGCTGATTTTTTTTTTGATTGGGTGACTAGAGAATTGAATCGAGGAAGAGTGCTTAATGTGATCTACTTGGATTTCTGCAAAGCTTTTGATACAGTCCCACACAGGAGGCTCATGAATAAAATGAGAAGCTTGGGAATAAGTGCCAAGGTGATGGCATGGATTACAAATTTATTGACTGATAAGAGACAGTGTATAATGGTAACTGGAACCTATTCTGTAGAGAGAATTGTGTTACTTGGATTGCCACAAGGATCATTGTTGGGACTGGTTCTGTCCAAAATCTTTATAAGCGACATTGCAGAAGGTATAGAAGGTAAAGTTTGTCTAATTGCAGATGATACTAAGATCTGCAACAGAGTGGACATGCCTGAAAGCTTGAAGAGTGGTTGAAGATTTGGCAGCTGGGATTCAGTACCAAGAAGGGCAGCGTCATGCATCTGTGATATGGTAATCCAAAAGAATTGTATGTGAAAGGGAGTGAAATATTGATGTACATGGACCAAGAGAGGGACCTTGGGATAATAATGTCTGGCAATCTGAAGATGGCGAAACAATGTGATAAGACAATAGCTAAAGCCAAAAGAATGCTGGACTGCATAGAGAAAGGAATATAACCAGTAAGAAAAAAAGGTGATAATGCCCTTGTACTGGTGGCGTAGCCATGGGTGGCTGAGGCCCACCCATTTAGGGCTCAAGCCCACCCAAACAGAGATTGCCAATGCCACTGCAGCATGATGAGCCCTCCCACGGGCACATGAGCAGAAGTTACTGCGGTGACAGCGATGATAATTGTGTCCCACAGCAGCGCATTGATGATGATCCTAACTCTCCCCCACCCCACGAGCACATAAGCGCAACTGCGGCAGCGGCACAGTGAAGATGAAACTCTCGAGGGCTGAAGAGGACCACGGAGGCCTGGTGGAAGAGCAGTCCGCAAGGGTACCGCTTCCCACAGGCTGAAGACCATGGTGATGTGACAGGCCTCAGGAGGCGCGGGAGGCAGGCTGTGAAAGGGAAGATAGGAGGAGTGGGAATGTCTCGCTCCCTCAGCCTCCTCTCCCCATCGCTTCCGTTTCTATCTGCCTCAGCGCTCAGCTCCCCTTCCTTCTCTTCTCTCCCTATTTCGAAAATGGAGGGGAGGAAAAGGGAGCTGAGCTGAATAAATGAAAGGGAAAGGAGGGAGTTGTGAGTGAGAGGAAAGGGAATGGTAGAGGAGTGAGAGGAAAAGGGTATGTGAAGGTAGAATGAGGAGCGAGTGGAAGGAATAGGAAGGGTAGGGAGAGAAGAAAAGGAGGTGAGTGAGTGAGAGGGAAGGGAGCAAGGGAAGGAGCAGGAATAACGTTGGCAGTGAGAATGACTGTAAAACTGCTGGGGATAGGGAGGCAGTGAGGGGTGAGTGTGAAACGTCTGGACAGGGGCATTGAGGGAGTGAGTGTGAGGCTCATCTCTCTTGTGTGTGTGTGTGTGTGTGTGTGTGTGGGGGGGGGGGGGGAGCATGGAGGGCCTGTGTGTGTGTGTGTGTGTGTGTGTGTGTGAGACAGAGAACATGGTGTGGCCTGTGCATGTGTGGGACCCTGAGAGTGATAACCTGGTGTGTGGGGAAGAGAACTTGTAAGGGAAAGCATGTGAGAGTGAGAGCCTGTGTGTGAGTGTGTGTATGTGTGTGTGTGTGTGTTTGTGAGAGAGCAAGAGCTTGTGTGTAAGAGAAGAGAGATGTTAGGTTCCATATTAGGAGTTATACGGTTATACCCAAGAAAAGAACCTAGGCATCATAGTGGAAAGTACTTTGAAATCCTCTGTTCAGTGTGTGGCGGCGGTCAAAAAAGCAAACAGCATGTTTCTATGTGTCTATATGTTTGGAATTATTAGGAAAGGAGTATAGAATAAAATGGCGAATGTCATAAAGCCCTGTATCGCTCCATGGTAAGGCTGTACCAAGGAGGTAATTTTCAAAGAAGTTACATGAGTAAATGTAACGAACTATCGTAACAATTTTCAAAACCCCCGAAAACCTAGCCCTGTGCGCGCCGAGCCTATTTTGCATAGGTTCAGCGGCACGCGCAAGCCCCGTTACACGCGTATGTCCCGGGGTTTTCAAAAATGGGCAGTCCGGGGGCATGGCCAGGGACGTGACGGCAGTCCATGGGCGTGGCAGCGGTCCAGGGGTGATCCGGGGGCGGTTCCGAGACCTCCGGCACAGCGGCCTGTGCTGGGGGTTGGCACGCTGGCAGCCGGCCGGCACGCGCGAGTTACGCCTGCCTCAGGCAGGCATAACTTTTGAAACAAAGGTAGGGGGGGATTTAGTTAGGGCTGGGAGGTGGGTTAGATAGGGGAAGGGAGGGGAAGGAGGGGGGGGGGCCGAAAAAAAGTTCCCTCCAAGGCAACTCCGATTTCAGAGCGGCCTTGGAGGGAACGGGGAAAGCCATCGGGGCTCCCCTCGGGCTCGGCGCACGCAAGGTGCACATGTGTGCACCCCCCTGCGCACACCGACCCTGGGTTTTATAACATTTTTAGCGGCAGGCGGCGCACATGTTATAAAATCGGGTGTACATTGGTGCGCGCCGAGTAGTGCGCACAAATGTACCCCTTCGTGCGCTTCTTTAAAAATCTACCCCTTAAAGTGCACTTACACATTTAAGACCTATTGATAATTCAATGGCATATAGTGTGTCAATTTTCAAAAACCTGATTACATGTGTAAAGTACATTTACATGTGTACATGTGTAAAGTACATTTACACATGTAAAACCCAATTTTAAGTGTGTAAAGACTTTTGAAAATGACCCCCTTAGAGTACCGTGTGCATTTCTGGCCACCATATTTCAATAAAGATATATTTACATTGGAAAAGGTACAGAGAAGCGAGATTAAAATGATAAAGGGGATGGATTGAAAAGCTAAAGAGGTTGTATCTGTTCAGCTTGGAGAAGATACACCAGAGGGGGATTTGATAGTGGTCTATGAAATCATGAGTGGAATAGAATGGGTAAATGTAAATTGGTTATTTATTTTTTCAAAAATACAAAACTATGGGGCACTCCATGAAGTTATTAAATAGCACATTTAAAACGAATCAGAGAAAATTCTTTTTCACTCAGTGCCCAATTAAGCTCTAGAATTCATTACCAGAGGATGTGGTTAAGGCAGTTAGTTTAGCTGGGTTTAAAAAAGGTTTGGACAAATTCCTGGAGGAGAAGTCAATAAATTGTTATTAACCAAGTAGCCTTAAGAAATGGCCACTACCTATCACTGCATGATAGCAGCATGGGATCTATTTACTGCTTGGGTTCTTGCCAGGCAGGTACTTTTGATCTGAATTGGCCAGAATGGCAACTGTTGAAAATAGGATACTGGGCTTGAGAGAGTGAGAGACTGTGTGTGTTTAGAAGCCTGTGAAAGTGAGAGTCTATGTCTGTGTGTGTAAGAGCCTTTGTGAGAGAAAAAGGGAGAGGATGTGAGAATGGGAGCCTGTTTGTGAGAAAAGAGCATGTGAGAGTGAGAGTATGTATTGGTGTGAGGGAGGAAGAGAAGAAGATAGGAGAAGACAGAAGAAACAGAGAAAAGAGACCCTGAAAAAAGAATTAGGAAAAGACAGACAAGGGGAAAATAGAAAAAAGACCAGGAACAACTGATTAGAAAAATAAAAAGATCAGACAACACAGCTACAAAAATAAGTTTTTAGTGACATGAATATGCCATCTTTGGGAACAATGTGGAGGCAGGCTACTTTTCCATGGGCCACCCTGTATTTTTGTAGTTAGCTCTCGCTTTAGAGTTCCACTTTTCAGAGTCTGGTTTCTCAGGCTTTCTATTATGGTTTTATCTGCATGTTTCTATTTCTAATTTGTAGCCACTTATATCTGTATTAGTCTGTGTTCTACCTGTGTGTAACTGAGGTCCAATATTACTGCTAGTGTGTAATTTCTCTGTACGGATTTGTAGCAGTCCAGCTTGTTCTTTGCCCAGTAGGTGGTATATTATTGTTCTAGGGCCTGCTGTAATTTTTGTATTCCTGCCTTTTCATAAATAATGGTGCTCTTTGATTCTGAGAGTTAGTACTGTGATTGTATGGTATGGCAAGGTTCTAGGTCTCTTTTTTTTTTCAGAGGTTTGTGTTACTTCACAAAGTGTTTAGCAGTGGAAGGATTTTGTTTTGCTGAGGTGACACCAGAATTTGAATATATATATTTTTTTTTGCATGTTGGGTTGTAATATGAACTGTCCTAGTTCTGCTCTGCACTCTTCATGTGATTATTATGATTATTGCTATTTTATTGTAGTTATGATGATCTCTGTCTTTCTAGAAAGAGGATTCATGAAAGAATTCGTTGATATTTGTTTTATTACATGATTGATTGGATATGATGTTTATTTTCTTTGTTTTTACATGATATTATTGTGTGTTTATAACTGCAATAAATAAAGATTAATGCAGGTTAATAAGGAATTTTTAATGTTGGTAAGTGCTTGAAATAAGTTAAAATATTTTAAAGTTTCACTCATGATGCATAACAGCTGTTGGACTTAGAAATTCTTTGTCAGATGCTCTCTAAGCCATTATTTATGGATAAGGGTACAACTAGTAGGGCTCAGACCTGTACGCCTACTGCTCACCCATGTTAACTTTGGGCCCCCCCAAAAAATTAGTTCTGGCTAATCCATTGCTCTGATGAGGCCTCACCTAGAGTACTGTGTTCAGTTCTGGAGACCGTATCTCAAAAAGGACAGGGCCAGGATGGAGGCGGTCCAGAGAAGAGCGACCAAAATGGTGTGAGTTCTCTATCAGAAGATTCATGAGGAGAGGCTGAAGAATGTAAATATGTATATCGTAGAAGAGAGGAGATGCAGGGGAGAAATGATACAGACCTGCAGATACCTGAAAGGTTTTAATGATGCACAAACTTAGAACTTTTTTCTGTTGGAAAGGAAACAATAGAACTAGGGTTCACGAAAGGAAACTCCAGGGAGGACGACTCAGAACCAACATCAGGAGATATTTCTTCATGGAGAGGGTGGTGATGCCTGGAATGCACTTTCAGAGGAGGAGGTGAGGGAAAAAACAGTCAAAAAAGAATTCAAGGGGAATGGGATTAACACTGTGGATCCTTAAAGGCTGGAGGCCAGAAATGAAGAAGAGGATGCATGGGGGTAACCAGCACGGAGCGGCAGTTACTACATTGACCGAAGGTATGGGGATTACTGCCCTTAACCAATAAGCCTTGATGCTTTTGATGCAACTGCAGATTGCTCTCCCCTTCCATGGCAGGGGGGAGAAAGGGGAATTGGATTCAGACAACAACCAACGTGGGCTCCGACTTTTATGGTCTGGGGTACTGCTCCTCATTGCTGCTTCTTGAGTCCCTTCTGGCCGCACTGCATCTCACTGCTGGGTGGGGAGAGGGAGGAGGAGAAAGGCCCCGATGCTTTTTGCTGCCCGGCCTGCCACGCTGCCCTTTCATTGCTGGGGTGGGAGAAGGGGGGAGGATCAGGAATGTGAGCTGTGCTTCTCTTCATTGTCAGGGGCAGGAGGAGATTGATTGTTTTCAAGGCCACATGGGCTGCACGGCCCCTTACTGCCAAGGCAGAGGGAGGGATCGGGAGGCTGATAGTTTTTGCGTGACAGCACCTCTAGTGGATGGTGCCTATGGAAGAGGCCATATCGGCCATAGACTAGCTATTTTTCTGCTTTCACCTGGGCCATTCCTTCATTGTGTCAATACCAGGTCTTTTTTTTTTTTCAGGGGTTTGTGTTACTTCATAAAGTGTTTACTAGCAGTGGAAGGATTTTGTTTTGCTGAGGTGACACCAGAATTTCCTCCCCCATGGCTCTCCTGCTCGCCTTTAGTGGCTCTGTTCCTCTCCTTTTTTGCACCCACATCTCTACGTTTCTTTTGAGATATGCATGCTGACCAAACTTATGAGATCCAAATGGCAGATGAAATTTAACGTGGACAAGTGCAAAGTGATGCATAGAGGGAGAAATAACCCATGTTGTAGTTACACAATGTTAGGTTCTATCATAGGAGCTACCACCGAGGAAAGAGATCTAGGCGTCAAGGTGGATAATATATTGAAATTGTCGGCTCCGTGTGCTGTGGCAATCAAAAAAGCAAACAGAATGTTAGGAATTAATAAGAAAGGAATGGCAAATAAAACGATGGATGTCATAATGCCTCTATATCGCTCCATGGTGAGACCATACCTTGAATACTGTGTGTAATTCTGCTCGCTGCATCCCAAAAAAGATATAGTTGCACTGGAGAAAGTACAGAGAAGGGCAACCAAAATGATAAGTGGCATGGAACAGCTGCCCTATGAGGTAAGGCTAAAGAAGTTAGGGCTGTTCAGGTTGAAGAAGAGACGGCTAGGGGGGATATGATAAGGTCTACAAAATCATGAAAGGACTTGAATAAGTTAATGTAAATTGGTTATTTACTCTCTCAGATAATAGAAGGATTAGGGGCACTCCATGAAGTTAGAAAGTAGCTCATTTAAAACAAATCAAAGAAAATTATTTTTCACTCAGCGCATAGTTAAGCTCTGGAATTTATTGCCAGAGGATGTGGTTCAGCAGTTAGTGTAACTGGGTTTAAAAAAGGTTTGGATAAGTTCCTAGAGGAAAAATCCATAAACTGCTATTAATTAATAAGCAATCGTATCAAGAGATTTATTTAATGTTTGGGTACTTGCCAGGTATTTGTGACTTGGATTGGCCACCATTGGAAACAGGATACTGGGCTTGATGGTCCCTTAGTCTGACCCAGTATGGCAATTCTTATGTTCTTAAGAGATTGCCTCACAGGAAACAGAGATAGACAAATGCCAGAGAAGAGAGGAGAAGATCTGTTCACAGCAAGGGTGGATTAAGATATGCATAAACCCTAGACCGTCAAGTTTAAAAGGCTCCTTAGCATTACCAAAAAAATGTAAGTCTTGAAATTTAGTAATATTCGGGGTTTGTTTTTTCAGTTTAGCACATACTAAAATGATTTAAACAAGCGCTAAACTATTTAGCAGGCACTCATTTCACTTATAGGGTCATTTTCCAAGGTGCGATAGCCCATTATCGTGTGCGTTAGGGCATTATTCACGCGATAACGCCCTAACGCACGCGATAATGGGCTTATCGCAGCGGTAAAATTAAAATTAAGGGAAGGGGTGGAGTTAGGGAGGAGTTTGGGAGGGGTTTAGGGAAATAGGGTGAAACCGCACCGCTGTGATGCGGCCGGCTGCACACTAGCACCCCCCACCCCCTTTACCGCGGCAGCTCATCCACAGGAATGATGAATCTAGGCCTTAATGTCTGCTAAATGGGTTTAAGCACACACTAAAATGAAAAATGAAACAAAACAATATTTCAGTGCTTTTGTGTCATTTCAGATTAGAAACAACATGAAACAACAAATTTTGTTGCGTTCTTTTATCATTTTTAATTAGCATATCCCTAAGGTCCATTGTATATAAGAAGCTATCTATATCTAGGGCCTTCATTTTCAGCTTTTATTTTCCCTGGGAATTTCAGTGTTGTATAACAAAAAATATTGGTGTAAAAATGACTTTGTTATAAAAAAAAAAAGAAAAATCAGTAGAAAAGTAATTTTTTCTATGATTTTTTTTTTTTGTTATGGCATTGAAATCCTCAGAGAAAATAAAATAAAAGCTGAAAATGAAGGTCCCTATCCATACCCTAATACAGTGCCCTTGCAATTCAGATAATCCATAAACCTAGGATATTTTAGGTAGAAATTATTTGGCAAAACTTGAAATTGTCCTGGTGTCTCACATTTCATGCCGACCTTGAGCCCTTCCCACTCCTGCTGCTTTCTTCAGCTCCTGAGGCTTGTTTAACATCTGCGAGAAAAAAAAAAATACTAGTGAAAGATCTCTCTGCGTTTTCTTTTGGTTTAATCCCAAAGGATCCGTTGCCATGGTCCAGTTGCCCAATGAACGTCAATTTCACCGGCTATGTTGAAGAGTGCGAGAAGAGCTCCCCTACTCAGTACTTCTGGTACAGGGAAACCATCAACATTTCGCCGTCTATTTCAGAGAATGGAAGGATTCAGTGGGAGCAGGCCGTGTGTCTGATTCTGGCTTGGTTTGCGGTGTACCTCTGTATCCTAAGAGGAACAGAATCAACTGGCAAGGTATAAGACGAGGCAAATCGTGACCAAGGCTAAAAAGCACAGCTTTGCAGTTTTATTTCTTGGTGTCCGGTTCTTATGTTTTTGTTTATTCCGATTTGATATCTTGTGCCATCAGAAAAGCTCAAAGCAAGTTTACAAGATCAAAATTGCCAATGAATAAATACCCTAGTGCCCAACCCAGGCTTCCTCACAGGCTCATGCCACAGAGTAAGTCATGCGATTTATCAAAAACAATAGCACATAGGAAAAAAGAGTAGTTAAGAAAAATGCAGTTCTGATTTAATGGGCAACAAGGAAGCCTTATTGCTATGCAAATATGTTACATATATCAATAATTGTATTCTAACAATCTGCAATATTATTTGGTTCACTAGATTTTGTATGCTGAACATGAAATCTTCTAATGCTTGGGTTGGGTGAGGGAAGGGTTCAAACCTTAGATCTCTCAAAGCACATAAGATGAAATGTTTAATGACTTTTCATCTTATGTGCATGACAATGAACTTGTCTATACAATACGTGCTATTTACAAGCATGCTGCACTCTTTCCAAAATTTAACCAGCAGTTAAATTTCCCATGGTAAATGGGCAAAAGGCCGTCGACGCCATTTTGATTACTGGCAGCCGACGGCCCTTTGCCCTTACTATGTCACAGGGGCTACCGCCGCCATTGGTCGACCCCAGTGACATAGCGAGGGCAAAGGGCCGTCGGCGCCATTTTGACTACTGGCAGCCGACAGCCCAAGTCCAGGAGATCGCTCCCAGACCACTCCTGGACCCCCACTGGACCACCAGGGACTTTTGGCAGGTCTTGGGGGGGTCAGGAGGGTGGGGGTTGTAGTAAATTAATTTTGGAGGTCTTGAGGGGCGTCAGGAGGGTGGGGAATTTTGTTAGATTTTTACTTTTTTATTAAAGATTTGTCTGCGAGCCAGATGCAGCCATCAAAAGAGCCATATCTGGCTCCCGAGCCATAGGTTCCTGACCCCTGCTCCACAGCATCTCCAGCTTTGGCCGACACAAGCAGCTGAGTCTTGGCCCAGAAATGAGTCCTTTCACTACAATATTATACTTGCTAGAGTCACTGATGTGACTAACAGGAAGTATGTGTGGGATAATATAAACACAGGAGAGATGAACCAGTGGTACTATAATATTTATTATAACCCTGGTATATAAACAAAGCATAAAATTATAACCTATGGTATTCATGCCTAGCTACCTATGGGGCTGATATAATAAGTTAATCTTATCCTACCATGGGTTTAACTCCTGTTTTAGCACAGGATTTTTAGTGATAACATTACCCTGGTATATAATAGGAGTTTTTTTGCTGGAAAAAACCCATGGCAAGATTAGCGCATCTCATGCTAAATGCAGGGTAATAATTCTGCACAATGCAAGGAGGCGTGCTATTGGGGAGGCTGCCTAGCATGCCTCCGTTTACCATGGGAAATTTAACTGCTGGTCAGAGGCAGGAGTTAAACTTCCTGCTATACAGAGGAGGGCAAGGAAACCCACACTTAATATTAATTTATTCACTCCTTCACTGTCTGATGATTGGTCCTCCACTGTCAGCTGTCAGGAAAAGGACCAATCCCCTTTCAGAAGGCTATCCTTTCAGAATTCTGAGAGGATTGGTCCTTTCACTGACAGCTAACCATGGAGGGACAAGTTGGCTTCCAATAAGGGAGCAGCCCTGCTGGCAGAGGTAAAGTCTTCTTCAGCTGGGGTTGCCTGGGGAGGGGGGGATTTGGAGGGCTCTGGGCAGTTTAGATGGGTAGGAGAGGGTTCGGGAGGACAGGAGAATTCCGCTCGGGCTGGCTAATTATTTTTAAGGTGAGAGGGGGTTCAGCCTGCTTGGGAGGGGATAGTGGACTCGTCCAGCCCTCTGAAGTTCCCCACCTCTCACATTTTTTATAGGACTTCTTTCCCCTCTCTGCAGGCTTGGGTGCTGCTGATGGTGCTGAGGTTGAGAGCAGACCAAGAAGCAAAAGACTAAGGGCTTTACTCAAACTTTCCATTGCCTGGAGATGCTCTTTGCCCCAACAGAATTGCTTTCTGCCTGCTCAGTAGAGGATAGTATACTAGTAACTAGACCTTCTGTTCTTTCTCTTCTGATTCTGAGAAGCCCTGACATGATTCCTTTAAATAAGTAGTTTCTTGCAGGATCTGCTGCAGACATTTCTCAGGAGGCATCATGAAGCAGCGCTGCACCGCTTTTGGTTACATCACTCCTAATACTGTCCTTGCCTCTCCACTGCCAGTGCCAATGCCGCCCTCCACTGACTCTGCCTTCCCCTGCTTATGCACCTTAGGAACAGAGCTAACAGTGGCGGACTTGACGCTGCCTATATCTGCGGTTCTCTTCCGAGAAAAAAATTCTCTTTAGTTTCGGCCAGGGAGGGCTGGTACTAGAGCTCCCAGAAGCACTGGGATTTTCACTTTTAGGTACCTTTCCGGAAGGAGGCAAAGCTTTTCCTCATCCTCTGCCATTGTTTTCACCATGCCTTCCTCTTCCTTCCATTCCCTGTGGCACGATGGGAATTTTACACAGTCACTACGAGTGTCCACTGCCTATGAAAAAGGGTTTGTCCTTTTATAAGTATTTTTATAAGTGTTGGTGTGTGTACTCCTCTTTTCAACTGGTCTCACACATACTGCTTGTACCTGGTAGTAGTGGTACTGTTTTTTTTTCTGCAGATGAAGATACAGTTTATGGAAAAACAGCACACTACTACATACACAGAATGTATACACTTCCTCAGTTCAAGAGGAGACTCACAGGAGCAAAGATTCCTGCTTGACGTCTTTGCACTGTTTCCTAGAAAGTATACAGCACACACACACACACACACCCAGACTGCAATGCATTTCTGTAGTTTAACAATCTGTCAGTGCACTGACTTGAACCCACTACAGAGAGTTCACATTGAGGTAGATTTTAAGACCTGCATGTGGGCGTATATGTGCGCGCGCTACCCGGCATGCACATATGTACGCCCGATTTTATAACATACGCGTGCATGTTATAAAATCGGGGGTCGGCGCATGCAAGGGGGTGCACAATTGTGCACCTTGCACGCGCCGAGCCGCGCTGCCATCCCCCGTTCCCTCCCCCCTTAACTAACCTTCCCACCCCTTCCCCTAACCTTTCTTCCCCTAGCCCTATTCTAACCCTCCCACAATTTCTTATCTCAACTTTTGCACCTGCCTGGAGAATGCATTTCTAAACTTATTCAGACGGTACTGAGATTTGTATTTTCTGCCTATTTAAACTAATCAAGAATAGGCAGATCAGTAATAACATACATAATCCAAGCTCTTTAAATATTACAGCACCATCATCACATTTCATCGTTAAATTAATCCTCACCTGTGACCACCTTTATTATATGACATGTCTGTCAGTCATGACTAGATTTATACTCCAAGGAGTAAGGACTGTGCATTATGGGTGTCTATTCAGCACCGCACCGCATACATCTGGTAATAATAATCATACAAATATCCGGTGTACCCCTGGACTAGATTCAGATAAAGCCAGAGCTAGATGAATGTAGATTGTGGACTGTGACATGAGTGAACACGTGCTTCTAAAGAAAAGCATGCAATTTAAAACTAAAATGGTTTTGTCCCATTGTTAGTGCATATTGTATATTTGTGAAACTGAGGAAACGAAAGCTAAGGACAGTTTATCAGAGGAGTACCTATCTCATGCCACAATAGCTGGGTTAAATTTATAGCTCTCTAGATATCATTGGCTTGGACTTTACAGATCTGGGGCACCTATACAGAGGCATGATCTTTTATGATAGGTAAAATTGTTGTCTTCAGTTTCAAATTGGCAAAACTTTGTTAATTTGGTCACTCTTGCCTCCTTTTAACAATAAACACTTTCCCAGTGTCGTACTGGCAAAGTACATCTACGGTTAACTGTAATGTAAATGATTTTATGACATTTTGCACCCTGTCTTTGCTATTTTCTGCAGGTTGTCTACGTGACTGCTTCTTTGCCCTATTTTGTTCTCCTCATATACTTAGTTAGAGGACTGACTTTACATGGAGCAGTGAACGGATTGACATATATGTTTACACCAAAGGTACAAAAATGGATATTTTATGGTAAAAGACATTTTATTTTCAGTTCAATTATTATTACTGCGTATTAGGGATGTGCATTCAGGAAAAACGAAATAGGAAATGAGACAACATTTCCTGTTTTGCTTTGGGTTGTTTTCAAAACAGAACGATTTAAATACCGACAACATTTCATCAGACTTTCAGTCCATTTTGAAAATAGGCTAAAAAAAAACAATCACCCATCTGACCTAAGCATAAGGAACAGGCAGAAACCCAAAGCAGGGGCCCTGGCCTAAACCTGAATGCAACTCTGGTGCCTATGCCTAGGCACCGTGGCCCCTACGTCACGCCTAGGCATATGTCAAGGCGTGACGTAGGGGCCTCAATGTTATGCTGGGATCTCCACCTAGGCCTTGGGCGGATGCCAGGACCTCGGCCGAGACCCAAGCAAAGACCTAGGTCCCCAAAATTTAGCAATAGAGGCCCTTGCAGTGAAATTACACACTACCTCAGAAATTCAGGGTTTTTGTGTGGGTGGAAAACATCATCTCATCTCTTTATTTGCTGATGACGTGTTGCTGTTTTTGACTAATCCTAAGAAGTTGGGTCCTGAACTACTTGCTGATTTGAGGACATTTGGGTCGGGGGCAGAGTATAAAGTTAACTGTCACCAATCTGAAGTTTTTCCTATAGGATCTTGTAAGCCAAGGATATCCTGGGATGTTTTGCTCCCTTGAAAAAGGCCATGTCACATATTGAGTATCTGAGAATCAATGTACCTGGTAATTTGGGGAAACTATATAAGCTTAATTATGCTCCTGTATTCATGAAGATTAAGAAAGACTTATTGGATTGGAAGGGATACTACCTTTCGTGGGAAGGACGGGTTAATGAGGTGAAGATGAATATTCTTCTCTGTTTATTATATTTATTTCAGCATGTACCCTGCTTTCTTCCACATAACTTCTTTACTTCTATCAATATTATGCTTCTGAACTTCTTAGGGGTCAGCAAACCTGCTAGGCTGAGATTAAATACCTTGTGGAGGCCCAAAGATTGGGGAGGTATGGCATTTCCGAACTTGCAGGCGTATTTTTGGACAGCAAGATTGATAGGGCTATTTACATGGTTATATAAGGATCGCACCTCTCCCTGGCTCACTATTGAGAGAAATCTGGCTGAAGGGGTGGATCTAGTCTCATTAAAAACAGAGAAATGTATCTCTCCTGGGCAGGGCCGGCGTGTCCATTAGGTGAACTTCAGCGGTCGCCTAGGGTGCCGAGCCGTAGGGGGCACTGAAGAGCAGCCACGTGGTGCCACAAGCAGGGCCTATCCCGCTCATGGCAAAGAGAAATAGAGACGCCGAAACAGATGGGAGTGGGTGCAACCGGGGAGGGGGGGTGAAGGGGGGGTGACCTGGGGGATGGTGGCAGTGCAAGGGTCGCCTAGGGTGCCCAATACCCTTGCACCAGCCCTGCTCCTGGGGATAAGCGGGCGTGCCATAATTGTCCCGATTGCTTGCACGATCAAGGTCTGGAGGGCGATGTGTAAAGGGCTGCATATGAAGGTCCAGGGTCCCCTGGCCTTGTCTCCCCTTTGGAAAAATCCAGCACTAACGATTCATACATTTAGTCCCTGATGATGCTAAGCAATGGTGGGAGTCTGAACTCTATTGCCTAGGCCATCTGTATGAAGATGGTAAACTCAAATCTTTTGTGGAGTTACAAGATGAATTTGCGATTTCAAGTCAATCTCGGGTATACTATGATCAACTGCAAAATGTGCTGGTCAGACTTAGGAATGAAGGTTGGAGCTGGGTGCAGCCTACCCCAGTGGAGCATGCTTTCAGGAAGGGACTAGTTAAACGGAAAGTATGTTCAGTGCTGTATCGGGGCAATTACTCAGTCGTGTATTAACTCAGAGTCCACCTTAAAGGCTGAGAGGCAGTGAGCGAGTGAGCTGGGGTTACAACTGGAGAAGAGGGGCTGACGTAGGATATGGACTAGGCTCACAGGTCTTCTTTGTGTGCAAAGAGGGCTACACTCATAGTGAGGCTCATTATGCGCAGTTACAGAGCTCCTGTTTTTTTCACAAAATTTTCTGTTTCTGCGTCTCCACTTTGTTGGTGAGGCTGTGGGCAGAAGGGTACATATTTGCACATGTAGTGGGAATGTCCATATATTTCCGCTTTTTGGATGAGGGTTGGTCGGCTTATAGGGCAAATCGTGGCTTGTTTCCTATCTCTAACTCCGGAGTTATGTCTCCTTGGGTTATGGGGTGACCAAGTGTTGGAGAAATTTAAAAAGTTCTTGATACAGCAATTGGTGCATGCTGCTTATTTCACTATTGCGTAGAAGTGGAAATCTGTTCCTACCCTGGAAAACTGGCGAACCCAGGTACACTCTGTTGCTTTATTAGAGAAGTTAACTTATATATTTCAAGATAATATGTCATTTTATGATAAGATCTGGGATCCATCCTGGAAATTTTATAATTCTGACTGACTATGGGTGTAGAGTGGGGTTCATTGTATAATATTCTGTTCCATTTAGTTTGAGAATTTACTAAATTTGGCTTTGTATGTTGTCTGGTAACAAAATAAAAAGTTAAGAAAAAAATCTGGGTAGCTGCCTACTAAATATACTATGTAGGAATGAATAGGCTTCAGGCAGTAGCTTGATGCATGGTGCACTGACACCTGCACCTTCAGCTAAGAGTCAAACAAAGGCTGCTGGAATTGTTCTTATTTATATTATTGTAATATTATCCAATATCAAAGATTTACACAGTCCTGGCTATCGCCAACTAAAGTAGATATACTATAAATTATAAAAAAACAAACAGACCATTTTGTAAATGTAAATTTGGTTAAATTTATTGTTCACTTAAAGACCACTGGATGCTCTTAAGTGAATAATAGTAAAAGTACACAGGCATTTATTTATTTATTTATTTAGCACTTTTATATACCGATTTTCCAGTAACAGAATTACTAATCAAGTCGGTTTACATTCTAAACAGTAACCATGACAAGATGATGTCTTACAATAAACAGGTAGATTGAACTTGGATACAAACAAATGGGGTTAACAACAAATAAATGGGGTTAACAACATAAAGTAGAGCCTAATGTAGGCTGGAGTTAAGAACAGAAGTTAGGCATAAGGCTAGGTTTTTAATATTAGACTGCATAGAGATAAATGACAAGAGCGTTCTCTGGGGGTTACCAATGAAAGGGACCATAGGTTGGAATTCAAATAAAAAGCTGAAGTTAGGAGAATGCTTGGTTGAATAACCAGGTCTTGAGTCTTTTTTTAAATACAATAGGGCATTGCACTAGTCTGAGGTCTGATGGGAGAGAGTTCCAAAGTTTGGGACCGGCAGTGGAGAAAGCTCTTTTACTTAATGCTGTCTTCATCGGTGGGACCTGTAGGTTGTTTCTGTATGCTTGTCTCACTGGTCTGGCGGAGGTGTGGGGTTGAAGAGGGATCTTGAGCTCGAGTGGGGCATATCCTAATATTAGGCATATCCTAATATAGAGCAATGACAGTAACAAGAGACAGAGACCATGAAACAATATATGTCAATATTATATTGAACTGGTTATAGTTATGTGTGTTGAGGTGTGGGGGAACCCAAGGAGCTGTGGTGGATTATTATTGATAACGCTCCAGAACTGCCATTTGTGAATTAAGTTGTGCAATTACACATCAGCCCATTATATGTTTTCCAATAGTATGTCTGTCTGCACACCTAGCTACAGATAATGTAGAGCTTGAAAAGTACACATACACTGTATAAATCATCAATCCTTTCTCCTGATATAGCTGGAGCAGCTTGCAAACCCTAAGGCCTGGATTAATGCAGCTACACAGATATTTTTCTCCCTGGGGCTTGGCTTCGGAAGCCTGATAGCCTTTGCCAGCTACAATGAGCCAAACAACAACTGTGAAAAGCATGCCATCATTGTCTCACTGATAAACAGCGGCACATCCATATTTGCCAGCATTGTGACCTTCTCCATATATGGCTTCAAAGCAACCTTTAACTATGAAAACTGCCTGAGCAGGTAAGAAAAAGGAGGAAACTTTCCTGGTCTTCATGGGATGCAGGTGTCAAAAATTTAGTGAAATCTTAGATAAGAATTTAGATTACTCACTTCTGTCTCCCAATAGATACCCTGGAAGCTACGATATTTTTTCTTAAACAATAACATTAACTTATATAATACAAGGAAATATTATTCTATATTCACTTTTGGGGTCTCATAGGTTCCTTCTTCCGAAGGTTTTTTTTTTTTGTTCAATAAATTATTGCACCCTACAAAGCATCCTATTTTCCCTAGGTCCAATACAGCAACAAACATTATAAACCACCATCTCTAATGACAGAATTGATAGTAGTATAGTTTGTTGTCCTCCAATAATGTTATGAACCCTCCTGTAGCGGTGCTACAGGAGGCTCCTTACCTCTTCCTGGAGGGCGCTCCAAGCCAGGGTCTCACCTGCGAACTGTCCAGGATTTGCTCCAGGGCCTGGGAGGCCTCGATGTCCTTGGGGCCTGCCTGAGGCTGCTTGTGTTTGCATGGACTTCCCGGTTTGAGCCACGCCCTTCCCTAGGGGCCGGCCCGCAGCACTTCTCCGTAGTTATAGGGCCAGCTAGGTGTGGGCCTGCCAAACTCCTCCCAGGGAGTCACCGGTCTGCAGTCCTATAAAAGGACTTCAACTTCATTCTGTCTTTGCCTTGCATCATTGTGACTCCCCTCTGGAGGCTCCCGCCTGCCAGAGCCTTGTAAGGTTTTCTGTTCTTTGTGGAGCTCCTCGTCTCGTCTGCCTTCGTACCACGTCTTCGTGTCTTGATGTTTTGCCTGAGGTCCCTGACCATGTCCTGATGTTCCGCCATGATCTTCCTCATCCTATTGTGTCTGCCTGCCAGGATGTTCTTCCCTGCATCTTTGTCATGAGCTCCGGGCCTTCTGACCTGTTGGGCCCAGGAGTGGCCAACAGGTGGGATCCGTCCCTGCGCCCTGGAGCGTCTGTTCCTGCCAGCCTTGGGGGAAGCTTCGGATGACACCGGCTTCGTCATTGGAGTTCCTCCTTGCCTGGGTCTGCCCTGTGCTCGTCCTGTTCTCAGTAGTGGGACAGGGTGGTCCGTGACCAGCCCATTGGGTCCGCCCGTGAAGGTGGGCTGTGTAGGGCGCCCTGAGAGACAGTGCCAATGTCCTCCTGCCTTATGTTTCGTCTTGTTTGGATCAAGTTCCTCGTCATGCTTGTGATGCCGTCGCATCAGCCCAGTCTTGTCCGAGATGCCGTCGCATCAGTCATAGTCCCGTCTACGTGTCAAGGCCTCCGTCTGCCCTCAACCTCAGGCCAGGCCTGCTGCTCCAATGCCGATCAAGCGGCAGGTCCGAAAGGGCTCGGAACAGTCGGAGGACCGTTCCCCTACCAACATCACATGTTGTTGACTCTGGGAGCTTGCAGGCCTGGCAGAGAGGGTAAGACCATGTTCAGCTATGCTGGAGCATGCCATCAACCCTCGGCTCGGCCCTGGATTCATCTGGGGTCGGGTTGAGGCCCAAGAGCACACTAAACACCCCCGTTCTCAACAAATAACTGCAAATTATGTTTTGTTTATAGCCCCTTCCTACTGACCCCCCCCCCCCTTCTCCCCTTTAGATAGTTGCACAGTGTGTACTGCTTCGGTTGTAGCATCATGCACAAATAATAATGAAGGATTTTTCTCGACTATTTTAAAATGACTTCAAACTTCTACAAATGATCTTTTATACCACCTTTTCATACCTCATCATGTCAGTACCTGAATGTAATCCGCTGTGAAGTGCTGAAAAGTGGAATATAAATCCAAATTAATAAAAAAAAATATAAATAAAAAAATCAAGGAAACAATCTTACAGGTAACGTGTGTATTTCTCATTACGCACAAGATTTCATGCTGACTACAGATGTATGTCTTATGTCAGGTTAATCTGAAACCTCTATCTTTTGTTCTGAGAAACTGCAGTTCAGCTAGGGTTGTAAACTTTGCAAAATTTAAAAAAACGGCCTGCCAACCCCCTCCCTTCCCCTTATATCTCCTTCTCTTCTGCAGCAACCCCAGACCACCTTCCCCTCCCCAATGGATTCCAGTGCTTAATTACAAATTCTGATGATTGTAAGCTGTTCCAATGCCTCTGTTCATTTACATTTATTGTTATCCACCTTGAGACCAACTTTGTGGGGAAAAAGCGGAATATCAAACCCTCATAAATAAATAAAATCAACAAACGCTGTCCCCTGCAGATATTTTCTTTTGGAGCAGAGGAGATGACGGCAGCAATAGCAACAAGCTATGAAGGAGTACAGGCCAGGAACTGAGCCAGTGCGCACTACTCGCTGGCCCAGGAGAGGATAGGACCACCATGGGGCCTGGAAGCAAACCACGGGCTGGCTCAGTTCCCAGCTTGTGTGAATTCACAGTTTGTTGCTACAACAGCTCAGCTACCCACACCACAGTCTGGCCTAATAAGAAAAGGTTGCGGGGGAGAGTTGAGGAAGATAAAAGGAACTCTAGGGGTTAGGAGTAGGCTTTGCTGCTGT
Source organism: Rhinatrema bivittatum (assembly GCF_901001135.1). Classification (NCBI taxonomy): domain Eukaryota; kingdom Metazoa; phylum Chordata; class Amphibia; order Gymnophiona; family Rhinatrematidae; genus Rhinatrema; species Rhinatrema bivittatum. The sequence continues at coordinate 264,228,319 of NC_042616.1, forward strand.
GAATGATGGCACTCAGTAGGATACCAGCAAGCAATAACATTTCCAGTTTAAAGGTCCTACTGGCCACTAACCTCCCTTCTTCAAAACAGGCCAGGCTGGCCAAATACTGGCCAACTGAAAACTCTAAATTCAATTGAGAGACTTGAACCTACCTCAGTTCGTTAATCTAAACTCCTGCAATGCTATCCAAATTGAAGTTAATAGCAGTTTCCACCAGCCTTGGTACAATTTCTTGAAGACGAGAGCCAAAGACCTTCTAACCCTTTAAACCCCAATACAAGATTAACATTGGGCCAAATCTGTTCCAAAATGGATTTTGATGCATCTCTAATCCAGTTCACTAGCCCAGGTCAGTTAAAATCCATCATTCACAGCGGGATGAGGTCCTGTCATCCTATCCATCTCCAGCACTAACGAAACCATTGTAACTGCAAATGGTTAGATGAAAAACAATGATCTAGTGCAGGGGTGGCCAACTCTGGTCCTCAAGAGCCAAAAAATGACAAGATTTTCAGGATATCCACAATAAATATCCTGAAAATCCTATAGGGTTATTATTGGGGATGCCAGCTCAAGCACCTTCCCTTTGCCCACAAGTGTCCTGCAGGGGTCTGCACCTTCCCTTTTATTATTCAGCATCTACTTATTACCATTATGTGAGCTTCTGTCACAATTGGATGTCTCCTTTAAGTTATATGCAGATGACATCCAGTTTTAATTCCCAGTAACTAAACTCCCAGGCTGTGTGGTATTAATTAAGAACTAGCTTTCCAGTAATAAGCTGGTATTAAATGTCAACAAAACAGAGATTGGGTTTCTCTCGGCAAAAAACAGAGACTGTGCCCTTGCAGGGTGTTCTGGATAGGGTTCTCATCCCTATTAAATTACAAGCCAGGGATTTAGGGATCATAATTGACTCTACCCTCTCACTCTGACCTCGCGTTCAGTCTCTGATCTAGAGCTCGTTTTGTGAATTTCCACTGTTGCATTCTCTAAAGCCATACTTGCAAGCTGCTGACTTTCATTTGGTGACCAAATTGCATATACTCTCTTTATTAGATTATTGTAATCCTGTTTTCCCAGGCCTCCCAAAGTCTATTGTGACGGCTTTACAACTGGTACAACATTTGGCAGCCCGCTTAATTTCAGGATGCTCTGGGCATGACCAAATCTCTCTTGTATTAGTTAGCCTTCATTGGCCTTCATTGGTTACCAGTATATTGGCAAATTAGTTTTAAAGTTTTAGACTATGTTTTTAAGGCCATTCATGGTCTGATTCCTCAATGATTTTTAGATAAAGTGGCCCGCTATAGTCTTCCCCGTAAGTTACTTTCCTCCGAGAAACATGTATTGGAAGCATCATCCCATAAGTGAATAAAAGAGTCGCAGGAACACATTTTTGGGGTGGCAGGGCCTACTCTTTGGAATTACCTCCCTGTGCCGCTAAAAAGTCAGAATGACCTTTTAAAGTTCAGAAAACAACTGAAGACACACCCTCTTCTCCTTGGCTTTTTCCACCTAATCGCCTTTTGTAGCGAATTTGGTTTTTTCCTAGAATGGAAAATGAGATGCTTTGTTTGGGTTCCAGTTTAAGGGATGAGTTTGCTGTTCTCAAGCCGGGAGATTGGGATGGTGTGCAAGGGCTTCGGTTTCAGGGACACTGTAATAAGTAATGTAATTTTGTATGTGTGTATCATTTGGTTTGCTGTACTGAGATACTATGTGTGTTTATTTGTGCCTTGCTGAGATTTGTGGATCAGTGGGTTATAAATTTTATAAATAAATATGCATGATATAGATTTCCATGCACTGCCTCCATTGTATGCAAATATAGCTCATGCACATTCATTATGGATATCCTGAAAACCTGGCCTGTTTGTTGCTCTTGAGGACCAGAGTTGGATCTAAAGTCTGATTCATCAAGGTCTTTTCCCATAGACACAGGATGGAAGAAAAGCCTCAGTGAATCAGTCCCTAAAGTGTCAAAATGTGAGCATGAAGAAAATTAAATGAGTCTGAATTCACAGGGTCATACTGCTGCTGACAAACACATTTGATCTTGAAGAAGGGCTCATCAATGCTGGCAACCTTGAAGAAATGAAGGACTTCCTGAACACAACCTACCCTCAGGAATATGCTGCTTTGTTTCCTGAGATTAAAAACTGCAGTTTGGAAGCTGAGCTGGACACGGTACGCTTTTGTTCTCAGTATTCATCCTTTTCTTTTCTGCAATATTCTTTTTCACCATCTAAACTGTGTGTGAGGCTGGAAACGGCATTTAAAACCTCCTCCTCCAGGGGAAGAATCAAGGGTTCTGCCGCCTATGTAAAGAAATCTAGTGGACAGCCAAGGAGGAGCGCAGAACCTAACCAAAGCTAAGGACAACATACTGCATCAAAGATTAACTGGGAGGGAAGATTTTCCAGAGACAGGGGATTGCAGGTATATCTGTGAAATTTAATAAGAATCTGTATACAGGGGAAGACAATTTCCGAATTAACAAGAGTGTCACCCCCTTTTTGGTAAGAGCCCAGAATGCAGGGGTATACTATGTCCGGGGCCACAAACTCCCTCTCTTTGCTCACAAGCCCCAGGGTGCCAGGGTCCTTTCCGGCAGCGGGGCGGGGCAGGGGAGAGAGAGGATTGAACTTCCAAGGCTCAAAACACACGGGGGAAAGAATCTCTTATTCTCCTCTCAATGGTACACCTACAGTTGGATAATCTAGATTTAAGATCACCTTCAGCACTCATTAAGACCCTGGACACTCTGGTGAAATGTTCCAACAGAAACGTTTTACTGTAACCAAACATCTTCAAAAAAAATCAGCAGACAGTTTCCAATTGATCTTCATAAAAATACAAGTGACCTTTTGGATTTTAGGCCTGCTCCTCTGAATGAGTATCCTTTAGATGGGAGCACCATGGAAAACCCTTCTTTCCAGGTTTTGGAAAAAAAAAAAAAAGCCCCTAGTAACAGGTACTGAGTGTTCCTGTCCTCCTCTGATGTTCCCAGGGACCTCTCAGGTAGAGAGTCCCAAAAACAGAAAAACAAAGCAACGTCCTTCTCAACTTCACCTCTTGGAGGAAAATGATAGCAGAAAAATTCCTTCCAATCAAAAATAGGAACACAATCTTCTCTAAAATCTGAGAAAAAAATCCTCTCCGGAGCCACTCATTCTATTTCCCTGTCCTCCTCCAAGCAGGCAGTACAGTCTTCCTGACGACAGAAACAGGGTGTCTCCACATCGCCAAAAAAAAAAAAAGAAAAACTCCTTACTGACTGCTCCTCCTCCCAGGCATTCCCTGCCAGACTGATTTGACACTGGGCCAGGAATCTGCCTTTGTACCTTGCCCTGTGTGATATCAGGCTGTGGGGCCTGAAATTGAGAGCCATACTAAAACATTCCTTCTACTCCAAAACTCAAAACAAACAGGCCACACCTCTTCCCTGCTCTGCTAGCATTTATGCAGGCTGGCTGACCAATCCAAGCAGCCTCACCAGAGGTGCTTGTCAGGAATGGTCTGCCAAATCCATCTCCTAAATCCTAACTTAAAGCCTAAACTAGGGACAACACAGTATAGAGATCTAGAGGGTCTGTACATAAATAGAGCAGAGTTGCTTACCTGTAACAGGTGTTCTCCAAGGACAGCAGGATGTTAGTCCTCACACATGGGTGACATCATCAGATGTCCACTTGAGGTTCCTCTTCAGTCTTATAACACAGGGTTCGCGAAAAAATAAAATAACAAACCCAGAGAAACCCAACTCTGCAGAGTGGCGGGTGGGTTTCATGAGGACTAACATCCTGCTGTCCTTGGAGAAAACCTGTTACAGGTAAGCAACTCTTTCTCCAAAGACAAGTAGGATGGTAGTCCTCACACATGGGTGATTATGTAGCTCCAGGCCGCTTCCAGCGTGTGCAGCAGAGAACAGGTGCCAACGTGCACAACAACTAGAGCTGCAATAGCCACTTTGTTGAACAGTTGCTCTCTGAACATCTGCAGGGCATACTGGATCACCCATAATTCCAGGAAGTTGATCTAGGACTGCATCTCCTACAAGGTCCAAAGACCTTAAGTGGGTAGGCCTGTAATATAGGCTCCCCATCCATATGGTAAGGACAATCTGGGGCTGTGGGCTCCAGAAAGGCATCCCCTTTTCCAGATTTGATGAGGTTGCCCACCACACAAGGGATTGCTGAAGGGGAGTGGTGATCAGAACACGAGCCGTAGATCCTGGGTGGCTTGACATCACTGGGAGCATAATGTCCACTGAGCCCTGCGCATGTGAAGTTGAGCAAACAGTGTAATGTGCACCGTCACCACAATATGACCCAGCAGGCAGAGAAACTGGTGCGCTGAGACATGGGAGCAACTAGAGATTACCCAAGCGAGAGCAGTGAAGGTCTCCACTTTGTATTGAGGTAGAAAAACCTTCTTCTGGACGGTGTCCAGCTGGGCCCCGATGAAGTCCAGTTGTAATGACAGCTGGAGATGGGATTTCGGACAGTTGATCAGAAAACCCAGATTTTCCAAGACTTGGATTGTGACTCACAGGGTACTCTGCACCCCCTGCCTGGAGTCGCTCTTGATTAGCCAATTGTTGAGGTAAGGGAAGACATGAATCCCTCGCCTCCGAAGATAAGCCCTGACTACCGCCATGCATTTGGTGTGAAAACACAGGGCACAGATGCAAGGCCTAAGGGCAGCACCCAGTACTAATAGTGGTTCCCTTCCACCAGGAATCGCAGGTACTGTCGATCCACTGGAAAAATGGGGATATGGGTGTATGAGTCTTTGAGATCGAGGGAGCAGAGCCAGTCTCTCACCTTGAGGAGGGGAATCAAGGTGCCCAATGAGACCATTTTGAACTTTTCTCTCACCAGAAACCGGTTCAATGCCCTCAGGTCCAGAATGGGCCGAAGGCTACCAGTTTTCTTGGGAATCAGGAAATACCTGGAGTAAAACCCATCACCCCACTGGCTTGGTGGAACTGGTTCGATTGCCGGAGCCATTAAGAGGGTGGAGAGCTCTACTCTACTCTCCACCATGGACACGGAGGAAAGCAGAGTGGAACTCGTTGGAAATGCAATCTGTATCCATGGCGCACAATGAATAGGACCCAGAGATCCGATGTAATCGAAGTCCATTGGTCTGCGAATAACTGCAGTTGACCCCCCACTAGGGAGTCGACACTATGGGGCAGGGGAGGCTGGCTCATGCTCCCTGGCCGCCAGTCAAAATCCCGTGACAGGGTTCTGCAGCGGGGCTGGGGTCGGACAGGGCATACAAATTTGCCGCCGGAGGCTGCTGAGGTCTCGCTGTAAGGGCTGGTGGGTAGTACTTTCGTGGTTGGTAAAAAGGCCACCTTGGATACTCCCTAGGGAGCTTCTTGGGAGGCTATGTGTTAGAAGTACTGGCTGACAACTGCTGAAGGGTCTTATGATAGTCTTTCAGTTGTGCCACCTCCTCTTTAATCTTGTCCCAGAACGAGTTTTCACCTGTACAAGGAAAATCTGTCAGGCGGTCCTGGCTCTCCAGGCGCAGATCAGAGGTGCACAGCCAAGCCATACGGTGAGCTGCAATGCCTGTTGCAGCAATTCTCATGGCCATCTCGAACACGTCGTATACAGAACAGACCTCGGTGTTTATCACACTCAAGGCCCTGCTGCACTACCCTCTGAAATTCCTCCTGAATTTGCTGCAGGAGGCGTTCCCCCAACTCCTGGGCATATTTCCAGAGTTGGTGACAAGCAACCCTGGCCGCTAACATAGTGCCTTGAAACATCCGGTGTCCGAGAGCGTCTAGAGCTCTATGCTTTTGGCCTAGGGGGGTGGGGGGGCTGAGGCGTGAGTGCGAAGCTTCACCTTCTTCAAGGCCAATTCCACCACCACCGATTGGTGGGGGAGCTATCGGCGCTCAAACCCAGTGGTAGGCTGGACCAGATAAACTGCATCTGTTTTGCAGTTCACCGGAGGAACGGAGATGAGGTGCTCCCAGAGTCAGGCTACCAGCTCCTCAAAGATGTCATGGACTGGGACGATCACCACCTCCTTCGAGGCATCCAGGAATTGCAAGATCTCCAGCATCTTGTGCCGAGAGACCTGCTCTGTTAACAGCTGGATAGGCACTGACTCCACCATGGCTTTAACAAACCCAGCGAAGGAGAGGTCCCCTGGGGGGATTTCTGCTGCTCCTCTAGAAACTTTGACAAATGTTTTCCATGCCAGACTCCATCTGATAATGTCACCCATGTGTAAGGACTACCATCCTGCTTGTTCTTGGAGAATTAAGTATTACTGAGTTTCTAAGTGGATGAACAGAAATTAACAACCGTACATATCCCAAACCGGGAAACTACAGACCGGTTAGCCTGACTTCAGTGCCAGGAAAAATAGTGGAAAGTGTTCTAAACATCAAAATCACAGAACATATAGAAAGACATGGTTTAATGGAACAAAGTCAGCATGGCTTTACCCAGGGCAAGTCTTGCCTCACAAATCTGCTTCACTTTTTTGAAGGAGTTAATAAACATGTGGATAAAGGTGAACCGGTAGATATAGTATACTTGGATTTTCAGAAGGCGTTTGACAAAGTTCCTCATGAGAGGCTTCTTGGAAAAGTAAAAATCATGGGATAGGTGGTGATGTCCTTTCGTGGATTGCAAACTGGCTAAAAGACAGGAAACAGAGAGTAGGATTAAATGGACAATTTTCTCAGTGGAAGGGAGTGGACAGTGGAGTGCCTCAGGTATCTGTATTGGGACCCTTACTTTTCAATATATTTATAAATGATCTGGAAAGAAATACGACGAGTGAGATAATCAAATTTGCAGATGACACAAAATTGTTCAGAGCAGTTAAATCACAAGCAGATTGTGATAAATTGCAGGAAGACCTTGTGAGACTGGAAAATTGGGCATCCAAATGGCAGATGAAATTTAATGTGGATAAGTGCAAGGTGATGCATATAGGGAAAAATAACCCATGCTATAATTACAGAATGTTGGGGTCCATATTAGATGCTACAACTCAAGAAAGAGATCTAGGTGTCATAGTGGATAACACATTGAAATCATCGGTTCAGTGTGCTGTGGCAGTCAAAAAAGCAAACAGAATGTTGGGAATTATTAGAAAGGGAATGGTGAATAAAACAGAAAATGTCATAATGCCTCTGTATCGCTCCATGGTGAGACCCCACCTTGAATACTGTGTACAATTCTGGTCGCCGCATCTCAAAAAAGATATAATTGCAATGGAGAAGGTACAGAGAAGGGCTACCAAAATGATAAGGGGAATGGAACAGCTCCCCTATGAGGAAAGACTAAAGAGGTTAGGACTTTTCAGCTTGGAGAAGAGACGGCTGAGGGGGGATATGCTAGAGATGTTTAAAATCATGAGAGGTCTAGAACGGGTAGATGTGAATCGGTTATTTACTCTTTCGGATAATAGAAAGACTAGGGGGCACGCCATGAAGTTAGCATGGGGCACATTTAAAACTAATCGGAGAAAGTTCTTTTTTACTCAACGCACAATTAAACTCTGGAATTTGTTTGCCAGAGGATGTGGTTAGTGCAGTTAGTATAGCTGTGTTTAAAAAAGGATTGCATAAGTTCTTGGAGAAGTCCATTACCTGCTATAAAGTTCACTTAGAGAATAGCCACTGCCATTAGCAATGGTAACATGGAATAGACTTAGTTTTTGGGTACTTGCCAGGTTCTTATGGCCTAGATTGGCCACTGTTGGAAACAGGATGCTGGGCTTGATGGACCCTTGGTCTGACCCAGTATGGCATTTTCTTATGTTCTTACTGCGTACAATAAAAACTCTGAAAATCAATAAATCTCCAGCACTGGATGGTTTTTCTTTCAAATTTTACAGGATATTTGGAGAAGAACTGAGAGAACATTTAGCCCTTCCTATTAATGGTTTGTTTTTTTTCATTAGTAATCTTCCAAATGCAGTGATGGAGAAAGGTATCAGTAATTCCCAAACCAGACAAGGATATCACAGATTGTTGCTATGGTCCCATATCACTAAATGTAGATGTGAAAGTATTTGCAAAAATACTGGCAATCAGGTTGGGCAAAATCCTTTTGCATGTAGATTAGACAGAGTATGGCTTGGGCAGACAATCCTGTTATATTAAAAAAAATATATTAAATGTTATTCATGTTGTTAATTTACTGCTATGCTACTATGACACAGAAAAAGAATTTGACAGAACTGACTGGAAGTTTATCATTTTAAATTTGTGAGAAAAGAATTAGGAGCCACCTTTCCTAACTGCATATAAAAACTATATGAAGATCCAGGGACTAGAATTAGGATTAAGATTCTCCAAGTCATTATGGCTAAGGAGAGGAACTAGAAAGGAGAACTCCCATTCTTTTATATTTGCCCTGGTTAAGGAACTACAGCTATCCACATTAGGATTGATTGTGAGGATGTAAACTTTAAATTAGCAATGTTTGCTGGTCCTTATTATGAAACTACACATCACCTTACCAATCCTCCTGTTGGTACTGAAAGAATTTGGAGGAGTATTAACATTTAAAGTTAACTAAAGTAGTGCCCTCAACATTATGGAGAAAGATCAGTAGCATTACATTTTTCCTTCAAATGGGCAGCCCATTCTCTGAAATACCATAGTGGCCTGATTATAAGACGAAGCATTTTCTTAGACATTGGGATTGTCAGTAAACCTACAACAGGGTATCCAACTCTGGTCCTCAAGAGCAACAAGCAGGCCTGGTTTTCGGGATATTCGCAATGAGTATTTATGAGGTATATTTTCATACGATAGAGGCAGTGCATGCAAATCTATTTGCATCTATTTGTTACTCTTGAGGACCAGAGTTGGCCTCTCCTGGCCTACATCATCTTATAAACATGGCTAAAGCAACCCCTACTGAATACTAATATGTATCAACTTAAAGCAATCTATGGTTGGTATCAAATGTCTGAGACTAAATTAAGGGTGCAATTAGAACTAAATAGCCAACTAATCCATTTGGTAAATTTATATGAATCTTCAAAAAATTGTTTAACCTTAAAGAAGTAATCATTTAGTTAATATTGTATTGAAAATATGGAATCTGCATCTAAAGAAAAAAAAGCTTTGTAAAAAAATTCCCCCCTTTCCCTATTATGATAGGGAACTTTTTAATTCCCCCAAGAATAGTATCTGGAAAATTTAAGAACAGGGGAAGGGAATTTTAACTATAGGTCAAATCTTTTTGTTGAGCTGAAAGAGAAACTGAATTTGGGTGAAAGGCATTTCCAGATTTCACACTATATTTAAAAGCAGAAAGATTTATTTTATTTTATTTATTTAAAATTTTTATATACCGACATTCATCCAGGATATCACATCGGTTCACAGTGTAACGCAAACAGACGCCATGCATGGCGCTTTACATAGAACAAATAAAACATGTTAACATGGGAATAAGGGGGTAAGAAAACATGGGAGAAATTGCATTAAATAATAAACAAGATTTGCAATTATATACATATGTACAAAATGGGGAGACTGAGAGAAAAGGGATATAGGAATACTAGGAAGGGAGGGGGGGTGGAGAGCAGGGGGGGGAGAACAAGAGAGGAGGGGGGGGGGGAAGAAGAAGGAAGGGGCGAGATGGGGGGGACAGAAGGAGGGCCGTGGTGAGGCCGTGGAGAGGAAGAGGGGGAATTAGGTGGATGCTTTGGCAAAGAGCCAGGTCTTGAGCTTCCGCTTGAAAGATTTAAGGCATTCCTCTTGCCTTAATTCAACTGGCATTGTGTTCCAAAGGGTCAGCCCGGCGATGGATAGTGCACGGGCTCTCGTGGAGGTTAGTTTGTAGAGTTTAGGAGAGGGGATAGGCATGGTTGCGAGATGTGCATGTCTGGTAGGCTTATTAGACTGGTGTAAGCGGAAGGATTCGTTAAACCAGTTCATTTCAGGGTTGTATAATGCCTTGTGGATGAGAGAGAGCGCCTTATATTGTATACGGGATGCTATTGGGAGCCAATGAAGATCTTTTAGCACAGGTGTAATATGGTCATGTCTGCGTAAGTTGGTCAAGATCCGGGCTGTTGTGTTTTGCAAAATTTGAATGGGGTGAATGGCGTTGTTGGGAAGGCCGAGGAGGAGGGAGTTGCAGTAGTCGGTTTTGGCGAAGATAGTAGTTTGAAGGACTGTCCGGAAATCAGGGGGATGTAGTAAGGGTTTAAGTTTTTTTAGGGTATGGAGTTTAAAGAAGCCATCCTTTAGTAAGTTGTTGATAAATTTCTTCAGTGTAAAGTGCCCATCGAGGATGATTCCCAGATCACGGACTTGTTGGGCAAATTGGAACTGTGAAAGTGGGGGGAGGATCGAGTGGTTAAGGGGTGAGATGAGCATGATTTCAGTTTTAGATGTATTAAGAGCTAAGTGAATAGAAGAAAGGAGATTGTTTATGGATTGGAGAGTATCATTCCAGAAATCCATGGTTTTTGATAGGGAATCAGTGATGGGTATGAGCAGCTGAACATCATCAGCGTATATGTAGTGAGGGAGATTTAGGCTGGATAGGAAGTAACAGAGGGGAAGGATGTAAATATTGAAGAGGGTTGAGGAAAGGGATGATCCCTGAGGGACACCTTGATTAAGGGGGATGGCATTGGATACGTGATTGCCTAGCTGAATTTTGTAGTCTCTGTTGCTGAGGTAAGATTTGAACCAGTTGTGGGCAACACCTGTAATGCCTATTTCAGTCAGCCGCTGTAAAAGAATGGGATGGCTGACGGTGTCAAATGCGGATGAGATGTCAAGGAAGGCAAGTATGTATGATTGTCCTTTCTCAAATCCTTTAATAATATGGTCTGTCAGGGAAAGTAATAGAGTCTCCGTGCTGTGAGATTTCCGAAAGCCGAATTGTGCAGGGGCAAGAATGTGATTGTCTTCAAGGTATTCTGTAAGTTGCTTGTTGACAGTTTTTTCAAGGAGTTTAGCTATAAATGGAAGGTTAGAAATGGGGCGATAATTGGCTAGATTAGAAGGGTCTGATATTAACAAGGATGAGAGTGTGGAAACAAATTTTTAAAATATAATAAAAGGTTAACCACCTCTCCTTCAGAGATCCTCTGGGCTTCTACCATGCTCTCTTGAAATCCAATACTGTCTTTGTCTCCACAATCTTCACAGGGAGGCTGTTCCATGCATATACCACCCTTCCTGTAAAGAAATATTTCCTTAGATACTGCTTTCAAATTCATCCCAGAGCCTCCTTTCCATTGAAGCAGGCCCACCTTTTATGCATTTATTCTTTGGAAGTATTTAAATGTTTATATCATTTTCCATGTTTATATCTTTTATTCTGTACCCATATGGTTTACTATGGAGACCATTGACCATTTTAGAAGCTGCTATTTGGTTATATCCTTTTGAAGGTGTGGTCTCCAGTATTGTACACAGCATGCAAATTAGGTCTCATCAAGGACTTCTACAAAGGCAGTATCACCTCCCTTTTCCTGCTGGCTAGTCCTCTCCCTATGCATCCAAATGTCCTTCTGGCTTTTGCAGTCATCTTATCTACCTGTTTTTTAAACTGTTACATGTAAAGCCTGTTGCTAATTTATTGTTTCACTGTAAACCGAGGTGATGTATGTCTATACATACCGCGGTATAAAAGAATCTATAAATAAATAAATAAATACCTGTTAGGCTGCTTTAAATATGATCTCCACTAGATCCTGATCCTGTCTGAGCACAAAATTTCACCTCCTACACTATATTGCTCCCTTGTGTTTTTGCAAACCAAATGATGACCCTGTGCTTTTTAGCATTAAATTTCAGCTGCAAGGCTCTAGACTGTTCCTCATGTTTTCCATAACTTCCAGAGTGTCTATTGCAAATTGTTGGTATCATCTGCAAAAAGGCAAACCTTTCCCACTAACCCTTGTGCAATATTGATACAAAAATGTTTAACAGAACCTGACCATTCTATGAATATGCATCTCAAAAAAGATATAATTGCGATGGAGAAGGTACAGAGAAGGGCTACCAAAATGATAAGGGGAATGAAACAGCTCCCCTATGAGGAAAGACTAAAGAGGTTAGGACTTTTCAGCTTGGAGAAGAGACGGCTGAGGGGGGATATGATAGAGGTGTTTAAAATCATGAGAGGTCTAGAACGGGTAGATGTGAATCGGTTATTTAATCTTTTGGATATTAGAAAGACTAGGGGGCACTCCATGAAGTTAGCATGGGGCACATTTAAAACTAATCGGAGAAAGTTCTTTTTTAATCAACGCACAATTAAACTCTGGAATTTGTTGCCAGGGGATGTGGTTAGTGCAGCTGAGTTTAAAAAAGGATTGGATAAGTTCTTGGAGGAGAAGACCATTACCTGCTATTAATTAAATTGACTTAGAAAATAGCCACTGCTATTACTAGCAACGGTAACATGGAATAGACTTGGTTTTTGGGTACTTGCCAGGTTCTTATGGCCTGGATTGGCCACTGTTGGAAACAGGATGCTGGGCTTGATGGACCCTTGGTCTGACCCAGTATGGCATGTTCTTATGTTCTTAATAGAAAAGAAAGTTAAAAAAGAAGCCTACCTCTATCCATCTCTAAGGGCTCATGACTGAACTTAACTGAATGATCCAGTCTTAGCCCCAGTATATTACGAGGGATCCAAACAGTATCAAGGACCTTAATTTCTGAGGTTCTCCCCTTCCTTATTTTATACTTGTAGAATTACATCTCTGTACAAATACTGTAACTATTCTGCCAGAAAACTATCAGCACTAGCTATCAGATGTTTTTGTTTCATGATATGTGACTCAGTTTAGTGCTGGAGACATTTGGTTCATATCATGGGCAGGCTGTGCAAGGGACTGGCTTGGCATTCATAGTCTACTCTGAAGCAATAAAGAACATGGAGGTGTCCCAGCTATGGTCGGTTCTCTATTTTTTGATGCTTCTCATGCTGGGACTGGGCAGCATGCTGGGAAACACTGCGGCCATCCTCACTCCTCTGACTGACAGCAAGTTCATTTCAACTCATCTGCCCAAAGAGGTGATCTCAGGTAAGTCACCAGTTGCACAAAATGGTCCTGTGGTGATGCAGATTCTCTAGGTTGTAAACTTGGATGGCTACTGGCTCTCTGTAATCCCCTTAGACTCCTACCCTTCAAAGTCCAAAACTCTTTTGAAAAATGTGTGACTCTGGGAATTTATGACAAATAATTCAGCTCTAGTTTACTTTCTAAGATAAGTAATTGGTAAAAGAAAATTAGTTTCTTACCTGATAATTTTTGTTCCTGTAGTTCCACGGATCAGTCCAGACTCCTGGGTTTTGCCCCCCCCCCCCCCCCCCCCCCCCAGCAGATGGAGACAGAGAAGTTCTCAAAACAAATACCGCCTTATATAGGTTGGTGCCACCTACAATCCGGTAGTATTACTCAATGTCAAAGCAGAATGGCTCTCAAAACCACTATAACTATGTACAAAAACCCATCAACAAGAAAAAAGAAATAACCGGTTCACTGAACCACCAAGGACCTGAACCTGAAGAACCACTTAAGGATGGCCAATCCAAATTTCTGCAGATCTGAAAGCAAACTAAATAATAAAAACCAAGCGGACTCTCCCTCACTTCTATGCTTCTGACGGGCGGGACTCTGGACTGATCCGTGGTATACAGGAATGAAAATTATCAGGTAAGAAACTAATTTTCCTTTCCCTGTACATACCCAGATCAGTCCAGACTCCTGGGATGTACCAGAGCTTTCTTACCTGGCTGGGACCCAGAGAGGCCCGCTCGCAGCACTCCTTCTCCAAATCCTCCTGATCCTGGCGCTTGTACATCCAGTCTGTAATGCTTCGCAAATGTGTGCAAGGACTTCCAAGTAGCTGCCCTGCAAATCTCCTGTGGAGAAACCATCTGGCACTCTGCCCAGGACACCGCTTGTGAACGAGTAGAGTGGGCACGAAGCCCAACAGGAAGAGGCCTACCACACAGTAAATAGGCCGAGGTGATAGCCTCCTTCAGCCAGCGAGCTATGGTAGTCTTGGAAGCCATTTGACCACATCTGGGACCATTCCATAGTACAAAAAGATGGTCTGTTACACGAAAGTCATTTGTATCCTCCAAATAGCGCAGCAATGCTCTGCGAACATCCAGCTTCCACAAATTCCAAGACAAGGAGTCTGATCGGTCCAAATCTGTAAAGGCTGGAAGCTCTACCGTTTGGTTGTCATGAAAGGAAGAAACCACTTTCGGAAGAAAGGAAAGAACTGTCCTTAGGGAAACCCCCGAATCTGAAATTCTCAAAAAAGGTTCTCGACAGGAAAGAGCCTGGAGCTCCGACACTCTACGAGCCGATGTAATGGCCACCAGAAACATTACCTTCAAAGTGAGATCCTTTAAACTCGCCCTTTTCAAAGGCTCAAAGGGTACCAAACACAGAGCTGCAAGAACTAAGTTCAGACTCCAGGACGGACAAGGATGTTTTATCGGAGGACGCAAATGCTTCACACCCCTTAGGAAATGAGCCACATCCGGATGAGCCACCAACGCTACTCCTTGAATGGAACCACGCAAACAATCAAGAGCAGCTACTTGAACTCTCAGAGAACTACATGATAGGCCCTTGGATAGACCCACTTGTAGAAAGCACGGAATATCCGATAGGGATGCCCGAGTAGGCACAACCTCACGGTCCAAACACCAAGATTCAAACACCTTCCATACTCGTAGGTTAGTGGATGTTTTGTGCGATCTCAGCAGGGTAGTCACTACGGCAGGAGAATAACCTTTGCGACTTAGGCGTTGCCTTTCAAAAGCCATGCCGCTAGACAAAAGCGATCTACTTCTTCCAAACAAATGGGCCCTTGATGCAGTAGGTCCGGAAGAACTGGAAACCGCAGCAGCCCCTCCACCGGCAAAGTGAGGAGGTCCGCAAACCAAGGACGTCTTGGCCATTCTGGAGCTACCAGGATCACCTCCACTGGGTGAATCTCTATTCGTCTGAGCTCCTTGCCGATCAATGGCCAAGGCGGGAATATGTTCAGCAGGACCTTGGTGGGCCAGGGGAGCACCAGAGCATCCACCCCTTCTGCTCCTGTCTCTCTGCGATGGCTGTAGAACCGCAGGGCATTGGTATTTCGAAACATCACCATGAGATCCATGCTGGGCATGCCCCACACTTCGCATATGAGCTGAAAGGCCATGTCTGCCAACTCCCATTGCCCGGGATCTAGGTGGTGCCTGCTGAGAAAGTCTGCCTGCATGTTGTCTATGCTGGCAATGTGCGACGCTGCTATGCTGACTAAATGCTGCTCTGCCCAACCGATCAACTGGCGAGCTTCCACCACCACCTGACGACTCTTGGTTCCTCCTTGACAATTGATATACACTACCGTGGTCGCATTGTCTGAGAGAATTCTGGCCGACCGCCCCTGGAGGAGAGGACGGAACACTTGCAACGCTAACCACACCGCTCGAGTCTCCAGACGATTGATCATCCACTGTGACTCCTCAGGAGACCATAAGCCCTGTACCGATTTTCCCCGGCACACCACCCCCCAACTGGCATCTGTGGTGACCACTGTCCAGTCGGGCACCTCTAGAGGGACTCCTCGGGACAGATTGTCCGCAACCAGCCACCAATCGAGACTGGACCGCGCTGCATGAGGAAGAGGAAGATGAAACAGTTCGGAAACTGGATTCCAATGGGAAAGCAATGTGAACTGCAAAGGCCACATATTTTTATTTTATTTTATTTTAGCATTTTTCTATACCGACCTTCATGGTTAAATACCATATCAGATCGGTTTACATCGAACGGGGATAGAGAACTTGTAACAAACGGTACAGCAATTTATAATCAGAAGGAGAGCAAAGTTACATTAAACAAGGACTATAAACTTGGAGGCTTTACAGCTGAGAAATAAATAAAAGGCCCGAGTAGGGCAATAACTTAAACACCAGAAGTCATAATGAGCTGGGCTCGGGCAGGTTAGATTATTAGCGGAGGTACTAGGATAAGAGGTAACTCGAGGAGTAGCATGGTTCCATATGAGCAAAGGCCCAGGGTACCAGTTCCAAGGTTGAAGTCATTGAGCCTAGAACCTGTAAGTAATCCTGGACCCTGGGAGGGCACTTGAGCAATAAGCCTCGCACTTGATCTTGTAGCTTGGAAATACATTCTGTGGTAAGAAATACTCTGCCCTGCTGAATGTCGAATAGAGCCCCCAAATATTCCAAAGATTGAGAGGGCACAATCCTGCTCTTGGAGAGATTGACCACCCAGCCCAGCGACTGAAGGAGCTGAAGCACCCTGTGAATTGCCACCTGGGCAAGCGGCTCCAATTTCGCTCAAATCAGCCAGTCGTCCAAGTAGGGATGCACCAGAAGACCTTCCCTCCAGAGATGAGCCACCACCACCACCATCACCTTGGTGAATGCCTGGGCACAGTGACAAGCCGGAAGGGCAGAGCCTGAAACTGAAAGTGCTGACACAGTATCGAAAATCGAAGAATCCACTGGTGATCCTGATGGATGCCAATAAGAAGATAAGCCTCCATGAGATCCAGGGACGCCAGAAACTCTCCCTTTCTCACTGAGGCAATGAAGGACCGGAGCATTTCCATGCAAAAACATGGCACTCGGAGGCATCTGTTTACTCTTTTGAGGTCCAGAATGGGCTGAAAGGACCCTTCTTGCTTTGGCACCACGAAGTAAATGGAGTAACACCTCTTCCTTCTTGCCTCCACCAGCACTGGGATGATGGCTCCCAGCTGTAGCAGCCTCTGCATCATGTCTCGAACAGCTTTTTGTTTGGTGGCATACCCTATACTCCTCCGATCAAAACCTCATTAACAATACGAGCACTCTCAACAGCCGGACCCACACTCTGGAACTCACTACCGCCAGATCTACACCAAGAGACCTGCCATCTAACGTTTAAGAAAAATCTAAAAACGTGGCTTTTCAGGCAAACATATACAGAATCACAAGTTTACTTAGACACCGGCCAGAAAGAAAAATAGCCCAAACACCAGATCCTAGTTTCACCTATACCCCCTTCAAGACCCAACCACGTCAGATCTGAACTTCTCAACTGTTTAAGACTTCTTCTCTGATTCATCAGTCTTCCTTAACTCATGCACTTCTCGCATATTTTGCACATCAACATGGTCTATGTACCCTCATATCACAATTTAGTCTACCCTTTAATTTTTTTTCTAGACATTTATTCTCGCTATAAACATGCCAAACATTTACCTACGTCCTGTTGACGAGTTACTATTATTATTATCTATGTAATATTTAATTTATTATTAATATCTATATGTTATAGGTTATATGCTATATGTTATACATTATATGTTAAGAAACGCTGTTCCATGTAACGCCTTTTGTGCGAAAGTTTTGTTATATGTAAACCGACCTGATTCGATACTTGTATTGAGAATGTCGGTATATAAAAATCCGAAATAAATAAATAAATAATACCCACAGGGAGAGACGAAAAACCGGTCCATAGGGCGCCATGCAAAATCTAAAGCGTAGCCTTGTCTTATCATGGTGAGCATCCACTGGTCCGTTGTTACCTTGGTCCATTCCTCGAAAAATAGGGATAGTCTGCCCCCTACCTCAGGCACCGAGGAATGGACCGGTGCCCCTTCCTTGTGAAGACTTGGCCCCCGATGAAGCCTGGGCATTACTCGCTTTGCGAATCTTCGGCCACGAAAGGACTGGGACCAGGACTGTTGCCTTGCCGGTGCTTGACGAAAGGAAGAACTAGGCGCTCTAGCTAGATGAAAACTCCAATTCCCTCTGAATCTGGCCTGAGAGAAAAACGCACCTCGTGACTGAGGTCTGTCCTCCGGTAACCAATGAACCTTATTTTCTCCCAGAAGAGTGAATCATATCCTCTAAATCCTTTCCAAAAAACAATTTTCCCTTGAAGGACAAAGATCCCAGCAGCACCTTGGAGGACACATTTCGTAACCATAGGAATCTACGAGCTGAGACTGCTGACACCATGGATCTCGCTGACGTCCGCAGCAAGTCATGAAAGGCATCAGCACAGTAGGCCACTGAGGCTTCCAGACAACCTGCTTGAGCAGCCTCCTCATCTGAGAAACCAACGTTAGCTTGTAACTGCTGCACCCAGCGGAGACCCGCTCATAATGCAAAGCTGCTGCACATGGCTGCCCAAACACCCAGTGCTGAAACCTAAATAATTCTCTTAAGCTGTACCTCCAACTTTCTGTCCTGCAGATCCTTGAGTGCTGACGCCCCTGTAACCGGGATTGTGGTATTTTTGGTAACTATGGACACCGCAGCATCCACCTTGGGCACTCGCAGCAGGCCCAAAGCCTCCTCCAGCAGAGGATATAGCTTATCCACGGCTTTACTCACCTTCAAGCTCAGATCCGTGGTATTCCCATTCCCAGAGCAATAAATCTGTGGCCGAGAAATGAAAAGGAAAGGCGGCAGCCGGACCTCTCAGGCCCAACAACACAGGATCCATAGCCCACAATTTGCACTCCTCAGGTGGACCTTCAATGCCCATCTCAGCCAGAATAGAAGGGATAAGTGGCCCCAGCTCCTCCTTCCGAAAGAGGCGGACTACCTTAGTGTCATCTCCTTCTGCAACCTGAGAACCCCTGACCGTCCCCTGCTGCTGTAGATCAGGGTCCACATTCATCCCCGGCGGGGGCTTGGACTGAAGATCCGGGTCCCCTGGGTCCGTATCCTGCCCAGAAGTATCCATATCGGTATCAGGCTGAGGAACCCCAGTACGGAGGTGGCGCTTAGGTTTAGCTGGCCCTGAAGTCCCCTTAGACTGGGGCAGAGGCTTGGGACCCAAAGAGACAAACTTTCCACCGGGCTGAAACTTCCCTGCCTTCCTCGCTTTAAAAGCTTTATGGAGCAATAAAACAATCTCCGAAGAAAAAGAGGAAGAGGAGGAGGAATCTGAAGCCCCCTCGGGGCCATCCTCCATTGCAGGGGAATCAGGCTGTACAGGTTCCCTTTCCCCGGGAAACCTTTGCTGAGGAGAAAGAGGAGGTGGTAAAATCCCCTCCCCCATGGCTGCCTGAGTAGCAGACCTGAATGTCTGCAAAATGGTCTCCATTCCCGTGCTGAGCGGGAACGAGTCACCCTCAGCCTGACCAGCACCAGCTTTACCTGAAGAAACTCAGGCAGAGTTGTTTTTAACCATATTTTTCCTGTTTTTTTTAAAGCAAAATTGCCTAAATCAGAAAGAAACAACTACAAGCTAATTTTGACTAACTCCTAAACTAAAAACTAACACACAGATCAGACTATAGGTTTTGCACCTCCACCATCTGCTGGAGACAGAGAAATACTGCCGGACTGTAGGTGGCACCATCCTATATAAGGCGAAGTTTGATTTGAGAACTTCTCTGTCTCCATCTGCTAGAGGGGGGAGCAAAACCCAGGAGTCTGGACTGATCCGGGTATGTACAGGTAACTGATCACTTTTATGAGCAAGTAGCCTAATTTCTAAATGATTATTTCTGAAATGAAATATAAATAACCCCGCCTAGGACTTAAAATTTGTGAAAAGGAGAAGAAATGGTTAAACAGTAGATTGCTCAAACATTTTGTGTGTTTGCACAATATTGAAAAAAATTATAGTTATAAAAATAGCAGTACCTTAATCCTCAATCACTTTTATTCATTTCAAATCACATATCTCCAAAGGACATCTGTAAAAAAAACAATAAAATGCTTCATCACCCACCAAATCTTTCTGCATTTCTTTTTTAATTTTAAAATGTTATACTTTCTTTACCAATTCTGTTAAACACATCTTCTTTTAGCTTGTGCTCAGTTTATCTTTAATAGCCATAGGGGTTGTTCTTGCAACGTAGTCAACAGGAACTCACACTGCACAGTGCAGAAGTAGACTGGGCCAACAGTGCAGCTATATTATTTTAAAAGGAATGTAAGGACAAACATTGAAAAAAAATCTGAAAAGCTCATCAATGCCCATAATTAAGTTGCATTATTTTTAGAAGCAATTTTTTAATACTTTGACACACAGATGTGTAGAAAATATCTGGACCGTTAACCATTCAGATATATCAATCAGTTCCTGCCTCGTTTACATTTGACATAATTGCACCAGAAGGCGACTTAGCCACTGCCTTAAAATAATGGCTCAATCAGCATATGCTATTCACTTTTCAAGAGGGAACTGATACTGCTGCTTTGTCTTATTCTCAAAGGTCTGGTGTGCTTTATCAACTGCATAATTGGACTGATATTCACCATGGAATCTGGAAATTACTGGTTTGACATATTTAATGACTATGCAGCAACTCTGTCCCTGCTGTTGATTGTCTTAGTGGAAACTATTGCCATCTGCTATGTTTATGGACTTAAAAGGTAAGGGTCTCAAAAGCAGCCTTCACAGCTTCTACCCTTGTGGCTACTACTATTACATTTTAACACATGGCTCATATGTAAGCTCTACACAGGGGCTGGGACATACTTTCAACGAAAGGGCAGTTTGGAATTGGGTTTCTGTGCCAACTATCTCAATGTCAGTTAGTATTACCACCCCTCTCTGCCCAAATCAGAATGCTATAAAGCACACTGAACTAAGCCCATGGAAAGATCTGCAAATTCTTGTCATTATGGAACAATAGGCACCTCAGTGCCATGAACTGGCCATCCATGAATGTTAGGATTTAAGGACAATATACATTAGCCCAACTCACACATACTAGCCACTAAACTTTCCTATTCTCTAAAAGGTAGATTTTAAAAGGCTGTGCGTACTCCCATAAATGCGCATATCTTGCCATGCACAAAAATACACACTATTTTATAACCTAAGGGGTAGATTTTAAGAGAAGCGCGGGGTACATTTATACGTTCCTCGGAGGGAAAAGTTCCCTCCGAGGAACGGGGAAAGCCACGCGCATGTTATAAAATCCGGGGTCGGCGCGCACAAGGGGATGCACACTTGTGCACCTTGCGCGCGCCGAGCCCTAGGGGAGGCCCGATGGCTTTCCCCGTTCCTTGGAGGGAACTTTTCTTCCGTTCCCCCCACCTTCTCCTCCCTTCCCCTATCTAACCCACCCCCCCAGTCCTACCTAAATCCCCCCTCCCTTGTTTAACTTTTTACGCCTGCCTCTGTCAGGCGTATCTTGCGCATGCCGGGTGCGTCATCCCTGGCACAGCCGCTGTGCTGGAGGCCTAGGTCCCGCCCCAGACCGCCCCCAGATCGGCACCACGCCCACGACCCCACCCCCTTTCCACCGCTTTTTCAAAGCTCCGGGACATACGCATGTCCCGGGGCTTGCGAGCACCGCCGAGCCTATGCAAAATAGGTTCGGTGCACGCAGGGGCAGGTGCACATAATTTACGCACGTAACCCTTTGAAAATCTACCCCAAAGGGGTAGATTTTAAGAGAAGCGCGCACGGGGTACATTTGTGCGCACTGCCCGGCGCGCGCAAATGAACACCCAATTTTATAACATGCGCGCGCATGTTATAAAATCTGGGGTCGGTGCACGCAAGGGGGTGCACACTTGTGCAGCTTGCGCGCACTGAGCCCTAGGGGAGGCCCGATGGCTTTCCCCATTCCCTCCAAGGCCGCTGTGAAATCGGAGCGGCCTCGGAAGGAACTTTTCTTCTGCTCCCTCCCATCTCCCACCTTCCCCTCCCATCCCCTATCTAAACCACCCCCCCCCCAGCCCTACCTAAATCCCCCCACCTTGTTTAACTTTTTACGCCTGCCTCTGTCAGGCGTATCTTGTGTGCTCCAGGCGCGCCATCCCCTGGCACAGGCACTATGCCAGAGGCCTAGGTCCCACCCCCGGACCGCCCCTGGATCGGCGCCCTTCCTAGTTATTTAAAATTCGCGTAGCTCCCATGTGGCCCATTTACATGCATATCTGGCTATTTTTGCATTCGCAAGGCTTTTAAAATCTGCCTTTCAGTCTAACGTGGTCTTTCTTAACACATGGAGTGCTCCCTGCATCTGCAGCCTTGGTCAAACTGCTGCTCTTCATTTCAGTAGATATGTATTATGATTCAGATACAAAAATGTAGTCTTTACAGTGCTTAACAGAATTACGAAAATACTTTCTTTTCACATTGCACAACTCTCTAAGATGATAACTTTCAAAGCAGCACGCAGACACACATGTGGTGTGCGTTCATTTGTAGATGCTTGCATACTATAAAATAGCCTGAGCACGCGCACATATGCACTCAGTTTTACGTGGGTGTGCAGCTGTGCGTGCCAATGCTGCTTCTACCGCGTAAATGAGGGGATTTGAAAAGGACGTGTGCTGATGCCATTGCCCGTTTTCCCAGTTTGTTCCCAGTTCGCCCAGGTAAGGGATAGGACTTCCAAACCCCACTAGTTTAATAGCCTCCCTTCTCCCCTGTTACACCTGACCTTTAAAACCCCACTGGTCTGCCTAGAATTTTGTTTTACAACTTACACGTCATCCATAGCAGAAGTAAAGTTACGTGGCAGGGGATCCTGGCACGTGCCAGTGTACGCAAGTATTTACATGCACATTTTAGGTTACAATCCCAAAATGCCCACCCCTTTTTTAAAAACGTTTCATTTGTGCAAGCAGAAGCAAGCATGCACGTATCCGGCTGGTTTTTTTAATCTGCTTGGTGCGTGCCGGCCCCAACATATTTGCACATCCCCTAATTTCAGCAAGCATCGGGCTTTTAAAATTCACCTTTAAGATTTTATAATTAGTTGCTTGAAGAAAGATCTTAAAAGCAAAAACAGGAGTTTTCCCAACAACATATCATGTCCCTTTCTCATCTAAAATACACAAGCTAAACAATATTCAGTTTCAGTCCAAGAACCTAGTTAGATATAAGGGTACCAATTTCCAATAGTTCCTGCCTTTCTTTCATTAACTTTTGTAAAATATTTCTTACCTGCATCCTCCAGATTTCAGGGTGGGGATCAAAGTAACATGCACAATGATCAAAGCCATATAACATAAGAACAATTGGACTGATAAGTTACTTCCTTGGAAAATTCAGGTCTAAAGGTAACAAGTTAGACAGATATTTCAAATACCTCTCTGAATAAAAATGTTAAGTGTGCCTCTCGAGCAGATGAAATGTCAAGCAGGTTTTCACTAGAGGAGCGCAGAGATCACAAAGGGGCATAAATTGTAAGGGGTAGATTTTAAAAGGAGCGCGAGGGCGTACCTGTGTGTGCGCTACTCGGCGCGCGCATATGTACATCCGATTTTATAACTTGCTCGCGCAGGTGCGCGCAAGTTATAAAATCAGGGGTCGGCATGCACAAGGGGGTGCACAATTGTGCACCTTGCCGCGCTGCCTTCCCCCATTCCCTTCCCCCTAACCTAACCTTCCCACTCCTTCCCCTAATCTTCTCCCCCAGCCCTACTCTACCCCCCCCCCCAAAAAAAATTATCTTACCTTTTGCGTCTGCTGGTACGCGATCCTCTAACACAGTGGCAATGGTGTTTATTTGTAAATTGACTTATGATAAAAGCTACCTTGTACTTTATATGCCAGTGCATCAGAAGCTAGTGAAGTGACCGCAAAATGGGAGTTACGTAATCTCGAGGAATATGAGTAGCTGCATTCTGTATCAACTGAAGAGGACACGGAATGTTAGCTGGAAGACAGATGAAAAGAGATTTACAATAGTCCATACTTTTATCTTCAGTTTAAAAACCCCTTAACTTATGCCCAAGTTTATAGAAGCAATTGTTCCCTCTGTACAAGTACTTATTATCTGTTAATGCATGGTGTAGATCAACTACCTTCATAGTTCTGACTTAAGACAGTCAATCATTCCAGAGAAGCCCTGAATTTGCAGGAAGTGCCTCATCTATTGAAGATTATTGCTTACTTATTTGTAATAATGGTTTCATAACTACACTTTACAGAAAAAGTATTCTCTCAACAACTTGCTATTCAAATATAAAAAATGTTACAAGCTAAATTTTTCAAACGTTGGAGATTGTAAAAATTATGCAAATCCTTTTTTTTTTTTTTTTTTTGCAATATATAAGAATATGTTGCCAGACGAGTATGTCCAGAAGCTCAAGTCATTTACACAGCTCAGGAATTTTGCACAATTAGGGCTTAGATGAAAATCATGAATGATTGTTGTTGTTTAACTAAACTGTTCTTTCTTCTCCCTCCTGTTACCAGATTTGAAAAGGACCTTCAGCTGATGACTGGGCACAAGCCAAGCTGGTACTGGAAAATTATGTGGGCTTTTGCTAGCCCTCTGTTAATCATAAGCTTATTTATATTTTACTTAACTGATTACATCCTCACAGGAACACTGCAGTATCAAGCGTGGGATTCAGGAGAGGTATGTAACACTCTTACATTAAAAAAAAAATAAAATCTCACATTGAGCTCGCTTGACACTTTAGGTTATTTAGAGTGTATTACATGTTCTTCAAGTAGCAAACACTGTTGTGAAAATTAAACAATTTTAAGTATTGCAGAATACTGCAGCAGTTCATTTTCAGACTAAGGGCCTCATTTTCCAATATCGCATTAAGGGGCGTTTCCTATGCAAATGAGGCTTTTTTGTGCAGCGGGGAAACTTCGCGTGCCGCGTGGTTTCGCGATTAGCGCAAATGTATTCGCGAATCACGAAAACATCTTCATGGTGTGCGATAAAATGAGAGAGAGAGAGAGAGAGAGAAATAGAGAGAGAGCCTTGCTGTAATGTCTACTCCCTAGACAGGTATTTGTATCCCTATGGGAGGCCCACCTAGTAACTCGAGGTGGGGATTAGGTATGAGTGTAGGGGGTTGGGGGCCACTTTCACATTCAACATGAGACGAATGAACAGAACAGTGGTCTCTTGTGAAGATTTGCTGGCCTTCGGAGTGAGGAAACTCACTCCAAGATGAGATTTGGGCAATGTTCTCTCAAACTAGCTTGTTGTTGCCCAGGTAGAGTGTCCATCAAGCTAGATTGAGAGAACATTGCCCAAATCTCATCTTGGAGTGAGTTTCCTCACTCCGTAGGTCATCAAATCTTCACAAGAGACCACTGTTCTGTTCGTACGTCTCATGTTGAATGTGAAAGTGGCCCCCAACCCCCTACACTCATACCTAATCCCCACCTCGAGTTACTAGGTGGGCCTCCCATAGGGATACAAATACCTGTCTAGGGAGCAGACATTATAGCAACTCTCTCTCTCTCTCTCCCTCCCCAGAACCATGATAAACCTTTACCAGCCTCTAGTGCACAACATACCACAAATGAAAGGGTTGTAGCTAACACTGCAGCTGTTTTGCCACATACAATAACACTTTACATTTACTGCGCCCCCTGAATACAAAATTAAACAATTTGCAGAATTATCTCCTGCAGTAACTCCTTGGAAAATGACCCCCTAAAAGAGTATGATTATGTCTCTGTGGTTTTCAAAAAATTACACTGGCTACCAGTTTTTAAATTTTATGTTTAGTTATTAAAGCTTTACATAGAGGCCACCCGCAGTACCTGTCTAATTTACTGATTTTGAACCATCCAATGAGATCTTACAGTCCTCTCCAAAAGATCTTCTGGTGATTCTTTCTAGAATCAGATTAGAATGTACAAAGCAACCTGCCTTTTCTTATCAAGCACTATTTTTTGGAATTTGCATTGAGACTAATAATCTGAAGTATAAAGGTTGACTTTTTAAGCAGGTGTGTAAGTTGTTGGGGGCTTTCACTTTACCTTTAAATTCAGGAAGATGTTGTATATTAGTTCTATTTATTTTTGTTTGTTATATTGTTTTAAGCTATATTTGGTTTTGTGATTTCACACCTGTTTATTATAGGTTTTTTTTTTAAATTTCTGTTATTTTATTGCTCATAGCTTGATATGTACTTTTCCAGTTTATTTAATGTATTGTAAACCACTTAGATATTTTTTGAAAGGCAGTAAATTCAAACCAATTAAATTAAACTAAACTTGAAAGTTACCTAAGGAAGGTACTGCAATAAAGCAAGTAGGGATGTGAATCGTGTGCCCGATCGTCTTAACGATCGAAATCGTCTGGCAGGAGAAGAAAATCGTGTTTGGCACGATTTTTTAGTTAAAAAATCGGTTTTTCCGATTAGTGCGCACTAACAGGAGTTAGTGCACGCTAACAGGAAGTTAGCGCGCACTAACCATTGTTAGTGCGCACTAACAGAAAATGATACAAT
This sequence comes from Rhinatrema bivittatum, assembly GCF_901001135.1. Classification (NCBI taxonomy): domain Eukaryota; kingdom Metazoa; phylum Chordata; class Amphibia; order Gymnophiona; family Rhinatrematidae; genus Rhinatrema; species Rhinatrema bivittatum. The sequence goes on from NC_042616.1 coordinate 264,254,517, forward strand.
TTGACACTTTTCAGGTCAGTTAAGGTCAGTTTAGGAATGAATATGTATTCCTATTGGCTGCCCTCTTATTTATTCATGTTACCAAGGTTCCCACTGACAATATATGGGGGATGGGAAATGGAAACAGTTGGTAGCTTGACAAAAAAAGTAATGTGATCAGTCAATGTGACTAGAACTTGTGCCCTATCCCTGATACCGGGAGTGTTGTGATCTTCCTGCATGCAGTGCCGTATCCCTGATACTGGGAGTGTTGTGATCTTCCTGCACGCAGTGCCCTATCCCTGATACTGGGGTGTTGTGATCTTCCTGCATGCAGTGCCCTAACCCTGATACCGGGAGTGTTGTGATCTTCCTGCATGCAGTGCCATATCCCTGATACCGGGAGTGTTGTGATCTTCCTGCACGCAGTGCCCTATCCCTGATACTGGGAGTGTTGTGATCTTCCTGCACACAGTGCCCTATCCCTGATACCAGGGGTGTTGTGATCTTCCTGCACTCAGTGCCATATCCCTGATACTGGGAGTGTTGTGATCTTCCTGCACACAGTGCCCTAACCCTGATACCGGGAGTGTTGTGATCTTCCTGCACACAGTGCCCGATCCCTGATACCGAGAGTGTTGTGATCTTCCTGCACACAGTGCCCTATCCCTGATACCAGGAGTGTTGTGATCTTCCTGCACACAGTGCCCTAACCCTGATACAGGGAGTGTTGTGATATTCCTGCACACAGTGCCCTAACCCTGATACCGGGAGTGTTGTGATCTTCCTACACACAGTGCCCTATCCCTGATACCATCAATTTTTCAGACCCGACGCCATTTCCCCGCTTAGAAATTTTCTAAGCGGGGAAATGGCGTCAGACAGCGGGGAAATGGCGTCGGGTCTGAAAAATTGATGGACCCGCAGCATCGCACAAACCCGCATAGCTGAGGTACACCCCCGTTAAAGGATCAGAAGGGGAAGCACGGATCAGGAGAGTTTTGAATTGATGTCTCTGAAGCAGCAGTGTTGCGAAACGCGCGCATCGGACGATTAACCCCGACAGCTACAGAAGGGAAGTTCTTTATATATTGGATGCTAGCTGATTCGGACCAATGTTTAAAAGTGACCCTAATGAAGTGCATGAAATACAAGTTTTAACTTGTGAGCGCTATGGGTGGTATGATGGTCCTTAAATTTACAGTCTAAATACATATAAGCATTGTTACATACAGCTTTATAAGTTGAAAAATCTTTCAATACCACGTCTCTTATTTAAATTGTGCTAATCGTGGGATTACATAGTAAGAGAATTTTTGGATTTGGTAATTGACGTCTCCCATTATTACCGCACTACCAATTTGGTTAGCTTCTCTAATTTCTCTTAGCATTTCACTATCAGTCTCACCATTTTGACTAGGTGGACAGTAGTATACTCCTATCCCTATAGCCTTCCCCGACACACAAGGGATTTCTACTAGGGATGTGAATCGGGCTTCGGACGATTGAAAATATCGTACGATATTTTCAAAATCGTCAGAAATCGGGGGCTCCCCCAAAACGATAGGAAAACCCCACAAAATTGTTTGTGGGGGTTCTCTTATCATTTTGGAGGAGGGCGGGAAAAACGGCACACAAAAATAACCCCTAAACCTACCCCGACCCTTTAAAACTAATCCCTTAGCTTCCCCCACAGGAAGGGAATGGTTAATAAAATGGAAAATGTCATAATGCCTCTATATTGCTCTATGGTGAGACCGCACCTTGAATACTGTGTACAATTCTGGTCGCCACATCTCAAAAAAGATATAGTTGCGATGGAGAAGGTACAGAGAAGGGCAACCAAAATGATAAAGGGGATGGAACAGCTCCCCTATGAAGAAAGGCTGAAGAGGTTAGGGCTGTTCAGCTTGGAGAAGAAGCGGCTGAAGGGGGATATGATATAGGTCTTTAAGATCATGAGAGGTCTTGAACGAGTAGATGTGAATCGGTTATTTACATTTTTGAATAATAGAAGGACTAGGGGGCATTCCATGAAGTTAGCAAGTTACACATTTAAGACTAATCGGAGAAAATTCTTTTTTACTCAACGCACAATAAAGCTCTGAATTTGTTGCCAGAGGATGTAGTTAGTGTAGCTGGGTTCAAAAATGGTTTGGATAAGTTCTTGGAGGAGAAGTCCATTAACAGCTATTAATCAAGTTTACTTAGGGAATAGCCACTGCTATTAACTGCATCAGTTGCATGGGATCTTCTTAGTGTTTGGGTAATTGCCAGGTTCTTATGGCCTGGTTTGGCCTCTGTTGAAAACAGGATGCTAGACTTTATGGACCCTTGGTCTGACCCATCCTCTGAATCATTACTAGGAAGACAGCCTAAACACAAAGCACCAAGAAGACAACCTCAACAACACAAGGGGATGCCCTTGGAGCAATTAGCAGTTGAAACCCTATCAAGTATCCCTATCAATTAAAAAGCAGAATGAAAATACAAACAAAAAACAAACTTTGAAATGTTTGTATGCTAATGCCAGAAGTCTAAGAAGTAAAATGGGAGAATTAGAATGAATAGCAGTGAATGATGACATAGACTTAATTGGCATCTCAGAGACATGGTGGAAGGAGGACAACCATCTTTAAAAATGGCACGGGCCATCCAGGTCATTGAGGTTGGCCCTCGCTGCTGGCGGGTAGTATTTTCGTGGCCAATAGCAGGCCTCTTCAGATATTGTCGAGGGGGCTTCTTGGGCAGCAGAAGTCTTAGCTGACAATTGTTGAGGAGTCGCTTACTGCGATGGGGGCCGGCAGTGGTGGCAGCATTGCTCCCTTCGGCTGGGAAGGGGCTTGGGGCTGGCTACATTGGTAGAACACTAAACAGAATATTGAGTTGTTCCAGTAATGGCGCAAGAAGCGGTGGAATCTGCTCCAGTGGCGGTGGCAGTCCTGGTGGCTCAAAGCCCTGCAGGGCCCTCCCAACTGCATATGCCTCTCCAACTCTTCCTCAAAGGCAGCCGAGGACAAAATGGCTTGAGGCGGCGGTGGCAGAATCAGCACATCCCCTGACGTACTGGGGGGCACCGATCCCTCCACCAGTGTTGGTGGAGGCCACCTGGAGACTTTAGAGGGGCCAGAGGGAATCACTTCCTCAGCCCGAGACCACCTTGTCAGAGGCACCAATGCAATTCCATGGTCTGGCTTAGAAGTTGATGACCAATGTCGCTGTTTCTTCAACCGTTCTCAGTGGTCACCATGATATTTTCCCAGAACAGAGGGAGATGGCGAGGAATCCGACCAGGAATGGGAATGGGATGACAGAGACCACGGTTGGTCTCTGTCTCCTGACTCGGGGCTGGGGAACGGCTGTGGGGTGACCCCAACAGGATCAAGACAAGAACCTCCTTCCCAAGCGGAGTGGAAGTCCCTGAAGCTGATGATGGATCCGATCTTTTGGACCCGAATAATTTTTCCATCTTGTCGAGATGTTCCTGACTGCCCTTAGGGGTCAGCTCGGTAGAGGTCACAACCGCGGACATCGTGGGATGCCCAGGGTGGAGGGATCGGTGCAAATTTTCTCTCATGCATATTCATTGTGGCTATCCTGAAAACCCAACTGACTGGTGGGCCCCCAGGACAGGGTTGGGGACCACTGGTTTAAAGGACTTACCAGGTGGCGGAAAGCAGAACCGACAAATAATACGAGGGACCCTACGCAACGCGGGAAGAGATAACTGCAAAATTTATGAAAAAACTGTGGAAAAGAAGTGCGAGTTCATCACCATGAGGCAGCAGCTTCACAGAAAGAAAGAGACTGAAGAGGGACCTCGCGTGGATGCATGGTTAGTCAAAGTTTCTAGTTTTCCATGCCGGGCTCCATCGGATGATGTCACCCATGTGTGAGAACGACCATCCTGCTTGTCCTTGGAGAAAGTCTTTACTAAGCTCTGAGAGTTAGGTCTATGTCGGTGCCATTGGATGACGTCACCTATGCATTATGGCTAATTTGTTCCCACTCATCAATGGAGGAAAAAAAAAAGACATGGGTCAAAAAATGCTTCATAACCTTGTTCATAATCGAAGCATTTCTTGTTACCTAAGATTAAGCAGATTATACTCACATCTTATACAGAAATGATCTAATAAATTATAAGGCATGAACACATCTTTGATCATATTGAGCTTCAGCACTTTCTGGGGGAGCTTTTTTTTCAGGCTCTTTTAAATAGTTTAAAAACAATCAAATGCCATAACCCAGGGGCAGTTCTATAATGAGGCAGCATGAGGCGGCCGCTTCAGATGGCAAAATTTTCAGGCAGCAAAAAAAAAAAAAAAAATGCCCCTGCAGGGTCTGCCTCACCTCAGTGCCTCACGAAACTAGAGCGGCATGAGATTCCTATGTCACCATGGCACGCAGGCTCACGTTTTGTTCTGCCTCATGCTGTACAGCTTCAGAGTTGGCGGAAAGGTCTGTGTAGTACATATTGCGGCACTGCTTTTGTTACAACTGGAGAATAAATTCCGGGGGAAAATCCCCCAATCCCAGGGGACTGTCAGCCGCCTCATCCTCCCCTTCTGAGGTATCCTGCCTGGCCGGGGAAAGAACAGGGGGAGAATCGCCTGACCGCTCTGCGGTCTCCTGCACTGCCTCCCTGGCGGCAATGGAACAGACCCTGCTGACCTCCTGATGTAATTTCCTGTGTGCATTGAGGGGCCTTCCTGCCCCGAAATGCACGCTGGGCAGAGGGAATGCGAGTTCAGACTCGCTGCCGCCGCATTACATGCACAACAGGCATCCATTTTAGTTTTTGGCACCATGTCTCCTGATTGCACCCCGTGGCGCTCCCCCACGAGACCTCCCATGCGGCGACGTGTGCCGGACTCAAGCTGCCACCGGGAATGGATGCAATCCCCACCGGACGGTTCTCAGGAATGCTGACAAGAGTCCAGTTGGCCCCACCAGAGCACAGGACTGCACAAGGAATGAGACACTGCAGTTCCCTCCCGGCACTAGTATCGCAATCGCAAACCCCCGGGTTAACAGCCAGACAACCACCTCCCAGCCCTGGCCAACAGCTCCACTGACTAGGCCCTTCCCACCGAAATTCCTAAGCTCTACTCTTGTTTCTTGTATGCTTTTTTTTTTTGTAAACAAGGAGCTTAAAGAAACTTTATTAAACGGGTACTTCCATGTCTAGAGGAAGAAGGGTGAGAAGGTGCCTCAGAGAGTCGAGGGAGCCAGGACCCCTGGCTATCGGACCATCTGGTACCCTGCGGTTAAACTCAATCAGGGGTATCCGACCCCCCAGCGGCCCGGCTATACCTGCGGGATGGCCCACGACGATGCCTCAGGGAGCATCCATGATCTGGAACCTAAAACCACAGTAAAACAAAATCTTTTTCCTTTTAAACTAACAGCCTCCAGGTGCAGTTCTACCATCTGCTGGAGTCCAAGAAATACTGAGGTCCTGCAGCTGGCACGCTCAGGTAAGTAGCAGTGCCTCAAAGATTTCTTCTCCAACTCCATCTGCTGGAAGGGATGAATAACCTATTGGTCTAGACTGATCTGGCTATGTTCAGGAATGGGCTTTGTAACAATTGACCACCCTATATGTGGATCAAAGTATATGCCTGAGATCTCTGTGTGTGTACTTTGTCCTGTTGCAAGAGGAAGCACTCCTGGGAGTGATTGGGTGAAGGCTCCATACTTTCGTGCACACAGTTGAATTTTCAAAAATATGCATATAAGTACTCCCATGCAAATCTACCTGCACAAAATTGACTGTCCCTGTGAGAATGCCTGTATGTGAGAGAGACTGTATGAGAGGATCTTGTGTGTAAGAGGGTATATTTTTATTACATTAAGGCCCTTAGGACATTTTCTTGTAATTGCTTACAGCCAAGTTGCCATATAGTTAATGTCAGGCCAAGGTATACATAGTCTAGTGCAGTGCTTCTCAACCAGTGTGTCGCCAAGCAGTGGCAGGTGTGTCACGTGCTACCGGACTCCCGCTGCTCTTCCCCCCTCTTCCTTCACCGAGTGAGAAGCAGGCTATCTTCCACTACTGCTGTTGCCGCCCGGGCTATCAGCCTGGATCGGAACAGCAGCAGTATCATTAGAAGCTGGCAACTGTGGCTGGGCCTTTTCTTCTTCCCGCACCTGCCCTGAAACAGGAAGTGATGTGCAGTGGGGGTGCATGGGAAGAAGAAAGAGCCATGCTGCACGAAAAAGTAGCGTAGGCAGCGGTGGCCCCGAGCAGTAGCATGGGACTAAAGCAAAATCAAAAGCAGCCAGAAATCGGCACAGGAAACAGCAGAGTCTCCCGCGGCCGATGGGATTCTTTCTTGGTCTGTGGGAGCCCCTGTGGGGGCTACCATTTGTGCTCGGGGGGGGGGGGGGAGCAGGAAAATGAGACAGCCAGCCTGTCTGAGATTGCATGTTTCATTGAGAGTGTGCATGTGTAACTGTGATTGAGAGCCTGTGTATGTGTGAGAGCATTTGATTGAGATCATCTATATAAAGTGTGTGAGAGAGAGCATGTGTGTGATTGAGAGAAACTGGTCAGAGAGGTGATGTGTGTGTATATAGGAGAGACAATGGAAGTGACTGGTCAGGGAGATGACTGGAGTGTGTGTGTGTGTATGTGAGACAGAAAGTGATTATGGGAATGAGAAGCCTGTGCATGTGGCAAGAGCTAGCATAGGAGTAAGAAACCTGGGTGTGTGTGAGACACAGCATGGGAGTGAGAAGCCTGAATATATGACAGAACATGGAAGTGGGAAGCCTCTGTGTGTGTGTGTGTGTGTGTGTGTATGAGAGAGACACTGATCGGGAAGGTGACTAGTGTGTATGTAAGAGAAAGACTGGTCAGGAGATGATTGGTGTGTGAAAGACAGAAACTGGTCATGGGGGTGTAACTGGTATGTGTGTGAGAGACAGAGAGACTGGTCGTGGGCCCTAAGGAAGAGGACCATGAGTACAGAGCTTCAGCCACTACTGCTTCTGGTGTGTGCTACTGGCCTGCATGGAAGAGGAGTAGGAGAGCTGCTGGAGGGGGTTAGTAAAGGTGGCTTTTTAAGTATATTTTTCTGGATTGACTGCCATTTTAATTACTGAATATTATGTGATGTGTCTGTTGTTTTGAAATATTTTATTGGTGTTTGGAGAATTTTAAATAATTTTTATGAGTTTTTAATTGTTGATATTATTCTGTTCATAGTTGTTATGAAACATTTATTCTGCTTATTAGTATAGTTATACATTTATTTCTGTGTTGGGATCTATAGCTGCTTGTTTTCCTAATAGGAGGTGTATTGGTGTTTAGGGCCTGATTTAATATTTGTAGTGGTGCCGTTTCATAGGTAGGGTTGTTACTGGTTGAGTGTATTCCATAATACAAGTGTAACTGTGTGCAGATTAGTTTATGGGCATTACATGCATTGGTGGTAAACTGCTGTCTTTTCATAAGTAGGGCTATTGAGCCTGGTAGTTGGAGCTGTTTTGCTGTTACTGAGATGACACTAGAACCAGAATATATTTTTGTAAGGTGAGTTGTACAGGGAATGTCATAATTCTGCTTTACATCAATAATTGTGGGTCAGGGGGGTTCCTGTGGATGCAAACTGTACTTTTACATTTAGTCATGATGGTCATGTGTTCAGCGTGTGTGTGCCTACAGAAAAAAGGTTGAGAACCACTAGTCTAGGGTATGTTCTACTGCTTGGTTATTTAGACAAAATTTGGGTTGGAGATTTTTTTGGCTCATTTCTGCTGGCAATGTGTTATCCTAGGATACATGATTGATAGAAAATGAAAAAATGTTTTTATTCTACAGATATATATTCTCTAAATATAGAAATGCATGTCTGTATTTCAAAGGCCAGCACTGGAGTATTGGGGAAGGGAATTGAGAGAGTGCAGAGGGAGAGAGAAAGGGCACCTGCCCCTGCTAGTTGCTTTTCTTCCTCCACCTCTCTGACTTCCTTACATTTTGGTCCCTACCCCTACAACCTCTGTTATAAACCGGTCTGTGATTGTAGTTGCAATCTTAGGGGGTCATTTTTCAAAATGCGGTAAGGCGTTTTCGCATGCGTTAAGGGCTTATCACATGTGAAAAGCCCCGTTTTTGCATGCGATAGGCCTTTACCGCATGCGATTGCACCATATCGTATGGTGCGATGCAAATTCCAAAAATGGGAGGAGAGTGGGCTAGCCTCTCTGTGAAGAGCTATAATGCAGATGTTAACTACACCTCTTTGAAATGTGTTAGGCAGTGTGATAGCAGCAGGCTTATTTTGAGAGAGAGAGACTGAGACTAGCCATAACAGCATGTCCCATAGGCAGGTATTTGTATCCCTATGATAGGCCCACCTAGTAACTCAAGGTGGGGATTAGGTAAGAGTGTAGGGGGGTTAGGGGCCACTTTGACATTCTACGTGACACCTACGACCAGAACAGTGGTCTCTTGTGAAGATTTGCTGGCCTTCGGAGTGAGGAAACTCACTCCAAGATGAGATTTGGGCAAGGTTCTCTCAACCTAGCTTGATGGAACATCTCTCTCTCTCTCTCCCCCCTCTATATGTGTCTGGGATCATTAAAAACCAGTCCCCCAGTGGTTGAATGCAACAGGTCTGGCACTTATCGCAGAATCTGAAATGGTATCACAATTTGCACTAACTTAGCTCTTCGCACAGGTAATTAGTGCACATTGTGATAAATGCTACATTAGCATAAAACACGCCCCTTTTGCTATCACATGCGGTACTTACCGCATTTTGATAAATCCAGGCCTTAGTCACAATTATTTCTACCGTGATGGTGGTTGCAATTTTAATTACAACTACAATTATTGTTGAATCTTTATTGCCTCTGTTATTTCTTAGTTGTTGATGTTATTGCTTGGTTCACTTTCTTCCCTTTCTAAGTTTATTGTTCCTATTTATTCTTTGTATCCCCCTCCCCTGTTCAATGTATTTTCCTCCTTGCTGTTACAATGTAAACCAATATGATGTTGCCACGAATATTGGTATAGAAAAGTTTATAAAGAAATGAGGAACAGGGATCAACTGGGGTGGGGGATGGTGGGTGCACCCTTTTCCCTAGAGCCAGCCCAGTGACAGAGTCCTTTGCACACTACCACCAGGATTCATCCTGAGTTGCCCTGCTTGAATGTAAAACATTTGGATATTCAGATATGGGGGGGTGCACTCTCATTCCTCACCTCAGCAGCAGGTTGCCTTAACTACCAGTGCCCTAACCCTCCATGACAATGCTGAGGTACTAGCAATTAGGGCCACTAGTTCATACACTCTCTCAGCCTTGCTCTGAAAGCAAAATTGCTTACCTTGTAATAGGTGTTATCCCAGGACAGCAGGATGTAGTCCTCACATATGGATGAAATCATCAGATAGAGCCCTGGTACGGAAAACTTCTGTCAAAAGTTTCTAGAAACTTTTGGCTGGCCTACTGAGCATGCCCATCATGCCATTATATTCTCAGCCACAGGGGTCTCCCTTCAGTCTCATTTGTAGCAATATGCATGAGCTAAAAAAATAAAATAATAAAACATATCAGACCCAACTCCACAGGGAGGTGGGTGGGTTCTGTGAGGACTACATCCTGCTGTCCTGGGATAACACCTATTACAAGGTAAGCAATTTTGCTTTATCCCAGGACAAGCAGGATGCTAGTCCTCACATATGGGTGATTAGCAAGTTAGAGGCTGTCATCCTTACAGTATACCAACAGCATACAACTTGTGCAACAAGCACAACTGGTGCACTGTTGGAAAGAATGAGGCAGCCTGAAAATCACAGCAGGATGGATGTAGGAGTTGGAGTTATACTGGAAATAAGTTCTTTAAGACAGATTGTCCAAAGGCTGAATCTTGTCGTCCTTCTTTGTCCAGACAATAATGAGCTGCAAAGGTGTGAAGGGAACTCCATATTGCAGCTTTACATATGTCTAGGATGGGCACTGAACGATAGTGTGCTACTGATGTGGACATAGCCCTTACTGAATGTGCTTTTACTTGCCCCTGGAGAGGACTGTTTGCTTTTTCATAACAGAATTCAATACAGTCTACCAGCCCATTGGAGAGAGTCTGTTTTTCTACCACCACTCCTTTGTTTATTTTTGTTGAAAGAAACAAAGAGTTGGGTGGATTTCCTATGGACCGCCGTGTGGTTCAGGTAAAAAGCTAGTGCACGTTTACAGTCCAAGGTGTGTAAGACTCTCGCTCCTTGGTGAGAGTGAGGTCTTGGAAAGAAAGTAGGCAAGACTATTGACTGATTAATATGAAAGTCTGTTACCACTTTTGGTAAGAATTTGGGGTGAGTGCAAAGGACTACTCTGGCATGCAGGAACCTTGTGTAGGGTGAGTATGTGACGAGAGCTTGCAACTCACTGACCCTTCGAGCCAATGTAATGGCTAAGAAAAGTACTTTCCATGTAAGGAATTTTTCTTCACAAGAGTGTAGAGGCTCGACCAGTGAGTGCAAGACCTTCTTAGTGCTAAATTCAGGTCCCATTCAGTGACCAGTGGTCAAATGGGAGGCTTAAGGTAAAGTAAGCCTCTCATGAACCTACTGACTAGGGATTGTGCTGTTATTGGCGCATCCCCTAGTCCCTTGTGATATACCACTACAGTGCTTAGGTGTACCCTTACAGAGGATGTCTGGAGACCAGAATCCAACAGGTGGTATAGGTAATCTAGTAAAGAAGAAGTAGGGCAGGAGAAAGGATCTATACCTTTTTGTGTGCACCAATTTGTAAATCTAGTCCATTTAAAGTGGTAGGATTTACAGGTGGAAGGCTTTCGTGAAGCTACAAGAACTTGAGAGACTTGTGGTGAAAGATTAAGTGGTTGCAGAACCAAGCTTTCAACATCCAAGCTGTTAAGGCAAGAGTTGTCAAGTTGGGATGACACAACTTGCCTTGATTCTGAGTTATAAGAGTGGGCTCTAGGCCCAGGCGGATTGGTTGTGAGATCAAGAGGTCGAAGAGTATAGGAAACCATATTTGTCGAGGCCAGTATAGGGCTATGACAATCATTGTCCCTCTGTCCTGTTGTAGCTTTCACAAGAGTTTTCACTATGAGCAGAATTGGAAGATACACATAGAGAAGTCCTGTAGTCCAGGGGTGAGTAAATGTATCCCTGGGGCCTATTTGTCGATGTGCGTGGAGGGAGCAGAACCTTTCAATGGTGTGGTTCAGTTTGGACACAAAGAGGTCTATGGTTGAGCGACCCCAGCATTGAAAGATTTTGCTCGCTACACGTGGGTCCAGCAACCATTCATGGTGATTGAAATGTCAACTGAGATCGTCCGCTAGAATGTTTTTGATGCCCGCCCGATAAGTTGCTCAGAGATCTATGGAATGCTCTAGAGCCCAAACCCAAATCTGTACTGCTTCTTGGCATAGCAGATAAACAAGAAGGCACAGGCTCTTAAGTACCACATTGCTGATACAAACAGACAACACAGCAGCAGAGTCTTGTTTGAGAGGCAGTCTTTGAAGGCATAAAGGGCATAGCGCATCGCTCGAAGCTCCAAGAAGCTTATCTGACACTGCTTTTTGAGCGTAGTCCATGTCCCTTCTGTTTGAAGGTTGTTGATGTGAGCTCCCCATCCAAGATTGGAGGCATCTGTAGTCAGGATGACTTGCGGGTTTGCTTGTTGGAATGGGAGGCCAGCTTCTAGTGCTGTTTGATATGTCCACCAGTGGAGCGACAGACGTAAGTGGTCAGTGATTTGAACTGTGTACGACAGTGGTTGGAAAGCTTGTAGCCATTGAGATTTCAAAGTCCATTGAGTTCTTCTCATGGCTAACTTTTCCATAGCTGTAACATGTACCGTCAAGGCCATGTAGCCTAGGAGCACCAGAATTTGATGGGCGGATTTGAACTGGTAATGAATTATATTCGCCAAGCATGCCAGATTGTCAGCATGGTCCCTTTGAAAGGAAGCTTTCGCTACTGTGGTGTCTAGGTCTGCTCTGATGAATGTGAGGAGTTGAGACGGCTCGATGTGGGATTTTGGATAATTGATGAGAAATCCCAGGAAGTGCAATAGTGTTATTGTGGTTTTCAAGGTAGAGAGGGCTCCCTGTCTGGATGGACTTCTGATCAGCCAATCATCTAGATATGGAAAAACATGAATGCTGTTTTTTCTTAGAGGTGCAGCCACTACTGCTAGGCATTTTGTGAATATTCGAGGGACAGAGGCTAGTCCGAATGGTAGGACTCTATACTGGTAATGATTCTTTCCCACGACAAAGCATAGGTACTTTCAATGTTGTGTGGAAATTGGTACGTGTGCATAAGCAACTTGAAGATCCAGAGAATAGAGCCAATATCTCCTTTGAAGCAAAGGAAGGATGGTTCCCAGAGATGCCATCCAAAACTTTTCTTTGTGTAGAAATTTGTTGAGATTTCAGAGGTCTAAGATAGGGCAAAGGCCACCTGTTTTCTTTGGAATTGGGAATAGAACCCTGTGCCTTGTTGAGACCGGGGCACTGGTTCAATGGCCCTGGCAGTAAGCAAAGTAGAGAATTCTACTTGGAGTTGAGGTGTTGGTTATGTGTTTGTCCAAAGTGGAATGGGAGGAGAATAGAATGCAAGGGTATTGCTTTGAATTTTAGGCAATATCCCCAATTTAGTATAGCTAATACCCATTGGTCTTTTGTGATGAGACTCCATTGGTTTTTGAAATAATGAAGTCAACCTCCTACTGGTCGGGAGGGCATAGGGTTGAGAAAGAGGCTTCTGTTCTCTTGCTTCAGTTCAAAAACCCACTGCTGGTCCAGTCTGGGGTGGTGGCTGGGTTTTTTTATTTCGGCTGACGCAGATGTCCTCTTTGGGATGGATGGTACTGACGTGCTGAAGAGGCAGGTGGGTAATACCTTCTAGGTCTATAGAAGGGTTACCTCGTGTCCCTGCAAGGTGGCTGTCTTAGGGAGGATGGCTGGTCTGCTTGCAATTTAGAGAGCTGTCCGAGTGTCTCATGAAGGTCTTTCAACTGCGATACTGTAGCTTGGATCTTTTCTCTGAAAAGATTGTCTCCAACACAAGGGAGATCTGCTAGCCTTTCCTGGACTTCCTGTCTGAGGTCCGAGGCCTTGAGCCAGGCCCATCTTCTCACATTTATTGCAGAGGCTGATAGATGAGTTGATGTTTCAAACATGTCATAAGCTGCTCTCACCTCATGTTTGCCAGATTCTAATCCTTTTTCAACTAATGTAGCCAAAGATAGTTGATGTTGCTGTGGAAGGTTATCCACAATACCCTGTACTTGTTTCCACAAGTTTCTTTGGTATTGTGTCATATAGAGCAGGTATGCCGCAATGCATGCTCCCAGCATGGAACCTTGATAGTCTAAGAAGCATTGCTCCTTCCCTGGTGGAACAGATGAGTGAGGTTTTTGTTTTCGGGCTTTTTTCTGAGCCGATTCTACAACTACGGAATGGTGAGGTAGTTGGGGTTTTTAGTACCCTGGAGCATGTTGCACTAAGTAAGTGGCATCTGTTCTCCGATTTACTACTGGGACTGAGCAGGGATGTTCCCACATTCGTTGTTGCATTTCCAAAAGGACTTCATGGATTGGGATTGCCATCATTTCCTTCGGTGCGTCCACAAATTGAAGGACTTGTAGGGCCTTATGTCTGGTATCCTCCCCTGTAATCAATTCAAAAGGAATTGTGTCTACCATTTCTTTAATAAAATTTGTAAATGACAAATCTTCAGGAGGGGATTTCTTTCACTCCTCTGGTGGAGAGGGCTTTGATTGCAGTTCCTCTGACTCCGTGTCCGTATCAACATCCTTCCAAGGAGTATATTGAACATGGTAAGGGGAGTCAGGTTCCTCTGGCTGTATATGATGCTTCGATTTAAACACAGCCTTTGCTGGTGTGTGTTTTGGCATCGTTGGTAATGAGGGCATCGATGGGCCTCGCTGGCATCGGTGGAAATCGATTTCAGGTATCACCTGATGGACCTGGATGTATTGGCATCAATGGATCTTTGAATGGCATAGAGGGTTTCTTCGGGACTTGATGCCGGTGAAGGCCCGATGGCCCTGGGACGGAATCGGAGTCCCTATCGTCCTCATCCAATGATCCGGGAATCGGGATGGCGTCGCTGGTTGTGTCGGTGTTTGAGGAAAAGCTTCTATCAAGGCATCGAGGCTATTCAGCAAAGGCTGAAAAATTGACTGGTCCAATGCCGATGCCTGTGCCGGTACTGTTGAAGGCTGTAGATTCCATAAAGCCTCGACGACAGCTTGTTGGACTATATTAGTCACTTCTTCCCTTGAAACTCGGACAGTGTCTGTCACTGGGGAAGGTACTGCTGGCGCTATTGGCACTTCCATGATAATTCGTGGTGGCACATCCTCTGATACTGAGCCCAGTGGAGAGCATGGCAGTTCCTCGTGTACAGCCGGTGCAGTTTGCTCTAGTACACGAACCTTCTTTGGCATCTGTTCGATGGACTTCGATGCCGATGTCAATGCCTTATTATCCGATGGGTCGATGGATTGGTGGCAATGCCGCTTCTTTTCTCTATGACCCTTCGATGCTGAAGAAGACGCTATCAAGGATATTGACAGTGCTGGTGACAGACTGTCATCGGTTCTTTTTTCACCTCTGAGGGAGGTGTTACCCTTGGGGAAGACGTTGATGACAATGATGGAATTTTTTTAAACAATTCTTACATCTTATCCAAACGGGCACGCCTGCCCTTCGGTGTCATCTGGGCACAGGTTAAACAAGCCCTGACATCGTGGCCTGATCCCAGGCACAGAACACATACATAATGTAGGTCAGTAATGGACATAGTCAGGTTACAATCCGGACATTTTTTGAAGCCGGAGGCCATGATAAAGTTGTGGCCTAATAACGGTCAATGAGGTAATAGTGAGGTAACCGGAATTGACCGAGAGCTAACCAAAAAATGTACTCACCAAGACTGTCGAAAAGAGACCCAAATGTGAAGAAAATGTGACTGAAAAAAGTTCTCTTCCCTTAAGTAAATATGAGGGAAAATTTTTCCAGAGCTCCTGATCTGCTTTGCTTACAGCAAGGTGGAAAAAAAAAAAAAAAAAAAAAGAGACTGAAGGGAGACCCCTGTGGCTGAGAATTTTCATGGCATACTGGACATGCTCAGTGCTCAAAGTTTTCCATACCAGGGCTCCATCTGATGATGTCACCCATATGTGAGGACTATCATCCTGCTTGTCCTGGGATAATGGCAAGTCCTCTAGAGCAGGGATGGGTAATTCTGGTCCTCAAGGGCCACAAACCAGTTGGGTTTTCAGGATATCTATAATGAATATGCATGAGAGATTTATATAAACACTACCTCGGTTGTATGAAAATCTATTTCTTGCATATACATTACAGAAATCCTGAAAACACGTCTGGTTTGTGGCCCTTGAGGATCAGAATTGCCCACCCCTGATCTAGAGTCTAGGCCCCAGCTATAGCTACCAAACACAAACAAAATCCCACCTTTGTTCTGACGAGGCAGCAGCATGGGGTGGGGATAGTTTAGTCTCATTCATTGACCCAGGTACTCAACACTGCTGTTGGGAAAGAGTGCCTCCATTTCCTAAGCCAAACTGTAGACATTTAAGTCACTCAAATGGAAAAAGGCTTCTGTGGTTAGATATCAATGCTGTGTTTTGTTTTTTGTTCACAGGGTCGGTTGGTCACAAAAGATTATCCCACACATGCACTGGTGGTTATTGGGCTTCTTGTTGCAGCATCCACCATGTGTATACCGCTGGCTGCTCTTATCACCCTTATCAGGAGGAAACTGCAGAGGAACAGCATGGCAGTTGTCAAATGATTTATTATTACAGATCAACAAAAACTTCTTTTGAGACCAGAATTATTGCTGTAGTGACTATTTACAGAAGTACCTTGGTTGGTATATTTACCCACAATTAAAAAAAAACTAATGAAAAACCAATTTAAGGAGATTGCCTGCTCTCCCAAAAATGAAAAGCAATGTTGCCTGTAGATATCCTCACTAAATCATAGAGTACCAACTGCTGAAAAGGGATATTTTAGAATTCTTAAGTATGAGAATGACTGACAACAGTAGTATTTTCCATGCCAACAGAAAGCTGTAATATTTTTCAGCAAAAATGTACTCTATGTATTTGCATGTACAACTTAACACTACGCAGGTGCAAAGGCAACCATTCTTCTAACCCATTGGCCTCCATAGATATTCATAGCATGACCTTTTCAAATATTCCGACAACTGGAAATTGCATGATCTCACTCACCCAAGTCTTCAGTGTGGTCATGAGATCAGTCTAAGAACATGCACAGAATATTTTTCAGATTAGTAAATCAACTATCTTTTTTAATCCAGTGAAACTAAATATCTGTTTCTTTGACTGTGTGAGTTAATGTGCTCTACATACTTCTTCCTTCCTTCTCTCGTGTATAGGCAATGGCTTTCCCCCCACCAAGCTGCAAACATACCAATTAAAAATCCCTGAAATTTAACATGAGCTTAAACAACTTCAAACTTGAAGATCTGGTGCTGCCATTTTTCTTTTTAATGTCATAATGTTAGAAAAGAATACATGACTGTACTTGAGAGCACAAAAATCTCTTCTTTCTGTAAAATCTTTAGCATTAGCTCAATGGCAGTACGTCAAGTATTTCATTCAGCAGAATCCTACCAGGTTTTCTGCTTTGAATAAAGCGCACTTTGTTCTTTATTATATATGGACAATTTCATAAGCAATAAGGTGGTGTTTTCAATCTTATATGCCATCACAAGGTCATAAGTTTTAGCAAAGGAAGATTATTCTGTGAAAAGATACAAACTTATAGTAAGAAATTCACAAATATTTCTTGATTAGACTATATTAGAACATAAACAGTAACAAAACCTAGAACTGCCCAGTGTGACTACAAAACTACAACCTTCACTGACAAACTGGAGACACAGATTTTGTCCATTCTTATGTTTATTAAAAACTGACATGAAACAAAACCTGTACAAAAAATTTCCAAAATCTTCTGGCCTTGGTGGCTGAGCTGCTGCAGGAAATTATCGCCGGGGTCCTCCTCTTCCTCTGCCACGGCCTCGCCCTCTTCCCCGACCCCGTCCTCTCCCTCTCCCTGCAACTGAGCAGAGTAAAATAAAAGGGAGCATTAGAACTGGAATTTTTCCACTGGTAAAGGTATGGTTTACACTTTTGAGAACACATCCCTACCAATCTTTTAAACTATAATTAGAAGTATGTCAAAATCAGCCCAGTCTCCCCACTGCAGTGTTTTATGTATGCTTACACATTTTGGAAAAAACAGACGACCCTCCTGAGTTGGAGGCACTGAAATGTAAAAAAACAAACAGTAAGCTACTGACAAATTTGGGTATACCATTACAGATTAGCTAGGGCAAGGAGGGGTGGAGGGGAACCCCTATTTTTTTTAATGGATTCCTACTGAAGATAATCTCAAAGAAGAGGGACTATTACACCCATCACCTCCCATTGACAGAATGGGAACACAGCCAGTAGTGGCAGGAGAAAAATAACTTTATATCTTTTTTAAAAGAGCTGCAGTCCCAGAGCACCTGAGTCCCCTTTTCTTAGGACAGAAAAGTTGGTTTAGGACCATTCTTTAAACTGGCACTGGCTTTCTGTGAAGATGGCAGAAGATGAATGGAAGAGTTAAATGAAAATTGGGGAAAACATTTAAAATGCAGGATAGTGAACAGTCTCATATTTTTCAAAGTAAACTGAACAGACTTCCAACACCATCAAACAAATGCTAACTGGTGTGCTGCCCACATGTGATACCAACAGTTCCCTCCCTAAACACACCACCTCTGTTATTCACAGAGACTGCACAAATACATTTCTAGGGATGTGCATTCTTTTTTAAATTAAATAGGAAATATCAATGACCTTTTATTTCATGCCATTTTCAAAACGGTAAGAAAGTTAAGCCAAAGGAATATTGGTTTTAATTTTGTTCTGCTTTTAAAAATGAAAAAAGTAAACATCTGAAGTCTAGCTCAAGGCCCGATGCTCAGGCCTGGCCTTGGTGCCTAGGCCTAGACCAGGCCTCCGACCAATTCTCTCTTTTCTTCAAAAAAGGACACATCCACTTAAAAATCACGCTGTAGTCACTGCAGCATGTCCTTATACCCGATGCATCATTTTATGAGGAAGAGAGATATGGAGGCCTGGTCTAAGCCTCAAAGCCAGGCCCAGACACCAGGATAGGGCCTCAGGTCAGTCAGGCCCAGCCCTCAAGGATGGGACAGATCTACGGCAGACTCCCACAAATCAGGTAAGTGGGGGCTGGGGAGGTTCCTCGCCCCAAGTGCTTTGAGGGTGGGCGAGATGGGACTGGGGAGGCCTCATTTTGTTTTTTTTGGGGGGGCTTTTTTTTTTTTTTTTTTTTTTTTTTACACATAAGTTTCTGCAAAGGTCAGAAATTAAATAAACATTAAATACAATGTGTAGGGGAGGGGGGGGGGGACACAAACAAAAAATTTTTTCCCCTGCATAGTCCTAATTTCCTTTAATGCCCATTTCCATTCTGAGATTCCTTAGTAATAGCTGATAACTCATTCTCAATCCCTTGCAGTCAAGTATGGTGTTCTTACATAGGTCCTTTCTGTGGTTAATGAGGCTTATTTGAGATCGACTGTCACAACCCGGGCACATATTTCCAAGTGGGATGGGTGGCCCTGGATTTTTGATTTGGTTTGTGGCAGTTTCTGCTGCACCTGCTGCCATCGTAAATATAAGCATATAAGAATTGCCACACTGGGACAGACAGAGGGTTTATCAAGCCCAGTATCCTGTTCTGAAAAATGGCCAATCCAGATCACAAATACCTAGCAGGATCCCAAACTGCTAATGCCTAGGGATTAGTGGCCTTCCTCAAGTACACCTGATTAAGAACAGTTTATGGACATTTCCTCCAAGAACTTGTCCAAACCTGATGAGTGTGCCTGAACAGAAAACCCAACATGGAGAAAGGCAAATGCCCCAGAATTCTCTGCTTAGCTTGCCTTGGCTGTATGAACTCTAAGTGACTTATTGAGAATGACTTGCAGAATTCCCTGGATATCTGGACAGGCAGTCAAGCTGGCTCCATTCAGTGACGCCTAATCACAGGGTCAAACAAAGCAGAAGCCAAAGGCGGAACTTCAGGCTATACGGACACTACAGAGGCAATCTTTCTCAGGGGTTTCTATAAACACAGCCACAGATGTGTCAGTTACCTTGACCAGCAAGATTCTAACAGAACAAAAAATGGCAAATGGGCCCCTCCTTGGAGAAATACTCAGGGGTAGCTAGGGATGATCTTATCATGCTGTTGACATGACAACCAATGTAAATTATTCTCTAAGGCAGTCATGCACACTAGAATCTTCCACAATATTGTATGTTATCTATAAAAGAAGGATCACTTCCTGTATACAATGAGATGCTGGTGGTCTGTCAGAGACATGGCATCAGCATCTCCCAAGAATACTTATATTGTTCATTAAAAAATTATGCTTTCTACCAAAATCTAAGTGTTCATCTCCCTAGCCATAAGCGTCATAAAAAATGGCATGGCACTTAAACCTTTTTTAAACCCAACTATGCTAACTGCCTTTACTATATTCTCCAGCAATGAGTTCCAAAGCTTAATTGTGCCTTGAGTGAAAAAAACATTTTCTCCTATTTCTTTTAGATGTGCTACTTACATGAAGTGTTCAAGTTTTTCTATTTTTTGAAAAAGCACCTATAGGAAAATTGGTTCTTACCTGCTAATTTTCGTTCCTGTAATACCACAGATCAGTCCAGACTCCTAGGTTTTGCCTTCCTTCTAGCAGATGGAGACAAAGTTTTGGGGGCACTGCCTCTTAACCCAGTGTGCCACCTGCATATCTTCAGTATTAAATCAGTACTCACGCAGAAAATATTTAACCAAAAAGATTTCTAACCAATTAACTCTACTATATCCCCCGGAATGAGCAGAGGTCAAGGAAATCTGTAATTAAGAACTATAGTTAAATTTAGAATATGTTTTAAAAGGACTAATGAGAAATCCATGCCATTCAGATTTAATCAAAACTATTAAAGACAACAGATCGAGCAGACTCTAGAACTCCTCTTCCCACTGGGCGGGACTCTGGACTTATCTGTGGTACTACAGGAACAAAAATTAGCAGGTAAGAACCAATTTTCCTTTCCCTGTATGTACCCAGATCAGTCCAGACTCCTGGGACGTACCAAAGCTTCCCTAACCTGGGTGTGACAGAGTCCCGCACAAAAAACACTTCTACCAAAATTGTCAACGTCCAAGGCCTGGATGTCCAATCAGAAGTGTCTGGGAAGTCTTTACAACCTTTGCAAGTAACTGCCCTGCAAATCTCTTGCAGTGAAACCAGTTGGCACTCTGCCCAGGAGGCTGCCTGCAAATGGGTAGAATGAGCTCTTAACCCTTCCGGGACAGGTCGACCACAACCGATATATGCGGAACCAATAGCCTCCTTCAACCAACGCGCTATAGTGGCTTTTGATGCTTTCTGAACTTTTTTTGCACCACTCCATAGCACAAAAAGGTAATCTGACAGCCCGAAACAGTTAGTGACCTCTAGATACCACAAGCAAGGCCCTTCTGACATCCAGACATCTCAATTCCCTTGCATGAGGCTTATCAATCTCCAGATTTGTAAGGCTGGAAGCTCCACTGACTGACTTAAGTGGAACGCTGAGACTACCTTCGGCAGAAAAGACGGAACCGTCCTGAGTGAAACTTTGCAATCCAAAATCCGCAAAAAAGGTCCCCTACAGACAAGGCTTGAAGCTCAGACACCCTTCTGGCTGAACAAATTGCTACAAGAAAACCACCTTCAAAGTCAGATCTTTTATGGGGTCCCTCTTAAGAGGCTCAAATGGCACCTCACACATGCTTGAGGACCAATTTAAGGCTCCAAGAAGGGCACACCTTACAAACAGCGGGGTGCAAATGCTTCATCCCATGAAGAAAATGCACCACATCCGGATGCGCAGCCAGAGTTGCTCCATGAATCTTGTCCCACAAGCAGCCAAAGCTGAGCTTGCACTCTCAGGGAACTAAAGGATAAGAGGCCAGAATTTGTTCCAGCAATGCTCACAGAGGAATAAACCCCTGCTCCATACATCAAGACTCTCCAAACTCAGACATGTGTCATGAAGAGGTCTTGCAAGCTCGCAGTAGAGTAGAAATTAACATCCTCTGGATATCCTTTCTTCCTTAATTGCCTCCTTTCAAAAAGCAAGCCACTACACAAAAGCAAACCGCTTGATCTGAAAATATTGGGCCCTGGTGTAGAAGATTTGGTAGATGGCCCAGCTTCAGGGTGCCGTCCACTGCTAGGTTGACCAGATCCACAAACCAAGGCCTTCTCGGCCATTCTGGAGCCATGAGAATCACCTTTCCTGGATGGATCTCTATTCTTCTTACAACCTTGCCCACCAGAGGTTATGGAGGAAACACGTAGATCAGAATATAGTGTGGTCAAGAGAGCACCAGGACATTGACCCCCTCCACTCCATGTTTTCTTCTGTGAATGAAGAAATGTAGCACCTTGGCATTCCTCCGAGTTAACATCAGATCCATAAGAGGAGTGCCCCATCTGCGAAAAATGAGGGTCACTGTATCCTCTGATGGATCCCGGAGAACGGGAACTAACTATTGCAGACAGAAAATCTGTTTGCACATTGTCTGACCCCGCTATGTGCGATACTGCTATCAAGGCCAAATGCTGCTCCGCCCAGGACATCAGCATCTCCGCTTCCAGAGCAACCAGCCGACTCTTGGTTCCTCCCTGACAGTTTATGTAGGCCATAGTCGTCACATTGTCTGACAGGACTGACTGCCTGGTTGTGCAGAAGGGAAAGAAACCTCTCCAGAGCCAACCACACCGCCTTTGTCTCTAGATGATTGATGGACCAAGTCTCTTCCTCCGCCTGCCACTAGCCCTGTACCGACCAGGACTGACACAGCCCCCCACGGTGAGACTGGTGATGGTAATCACTACCATCCAGTGAGGCACTTCGAGGTCCACCCCGCACCCCAAATAGTCCCGGCCAAGCTACCAGCCAAGACCAGACCTGGCAAACTCTAGGCGGCAGCAGGAGATGAAACTGCTCTGAAATCGGATCCCACCAGGATAGCAACACTTTCTGTAGAGGTCTCATATGAGCAAATGCCCATGGGACGAGCTACAAGGTAGAGGCCATGGAACCAAGGACCTGCAAGTAATCTCAGACCCTGGGGACTCAGGTGTCCAACAGGTTCCCAAACTTATGCCTGCAGCTTGATGATCTGCTCCTCCGTGAGAAAGCCCCTGCCCGCACAGGTATTGAAGCATGTGCCCAAGAACTCCAGAACCTGTGAGGGAAAAAAGTGGCTCTTGGCCAAGCGCACAACCCAGCCCAAGGATCTCAAGCAGTGCAACACTACTTCCACCACCTGTCTGCAAAGTTCCGACTTCGCTCAGATGAGCCAGTCGTCCATATATGGATGTACCAGCACCCCCTCCTTTCTGAGGGCTGCCGCTACCACCACCATCACTTTGGTGAAAGTTCTCAAAGCAGTGGCTAGACCGAATGGAAGAGCACAAAACTGAAAATGTTTTCCCAGAATCATGAATCTGAGGTATCTCTGATGATCCTGGCAGATAATGATGTGCAGTCACGCTTCCATTAGATCCAGGGAAGCCAAGAATTCCCAGCTGTGCACCGTCACTATGCTGGGCCCAAGTCTCCACTGGAAACGTGGAACTTTGAGAGCCAAGTTCACCTTCAAGTCCAGAATTGGACGGAAGGTTCCGGCCTTCTTTGGCACTACAAAATAAATGAAACATCCCATCCCCTGCTCTTCCCAGGGGATGGGAACAATGGCCCCCAGCATTCTCAGTCTTTGCATGGTCTCCTGAATTATCAGTTTCTTCATTGGCGAAACACAGGGAGATACCATAAATAGGTTTCTTAGAGGCAGAGCAAATTCTAAAGACTAGCCTCGTCAGATCACATTTAGAACCCACTGGTCTCATGTGATATTGACCCACTCCTTGTGAAAGAGTCAACTGATCCCCAATGACTGGGACCAAGGAATGCGGCCTCACCTCGTATGGATTTGGCTCCGCTAGGTCCATGATCAGAACAGTTTCAGTTCGCTCTGTGTCTGCGAAAGGACAGATCAGGACTGAGACCTCGCTGAGGTTTGTCTCTGGCCTGCGCCCAGAACCCTGCTCTGACGAAACACCTTTGGCCCCGCAAGCGAGAGCAAATCGGCAGAAAACCTTTGGCTCGTCTTTCAGTAGTTTGTGCACCATATCACCAGGCTGCTTCATCAGCTGTTTAAAATTTTCTCCAAAAAGGAGCTTGCCCTTAAAGGAGAGCGCACTAAGCTGAGTCTTCGATGAAACATCCGCTGACCAGTTTTGCAACCACAAGAGCCTCCTAGCTGAGACCACAGACACTATCATCCTAGAAGAGGTTCGAAAGCAGATCATATAAAGGAGTCACCCCATAAGCCACCACTGCCTCTAATAGTCTGCTCAGATTCCTGGGGCGAGAGATCTATGGCACTCTAACTGCTTTACCCATCTCAGGCTTGCTTGAAGCATAAAACTGCTGCACGCTGCAGCTCGGATGCTCAGGGAAGAAACCTCAAACATCTTCTTGAGGTGCACCTTGAGTTTCCTATCCTGGAGATCCTTCATAGCCACTGCACCTGCTATTGGGATGGTGGTTCTCTTCGTGACTGCCAACATGGAAACATTTATTTTATTTTAAAGATTTTTTATATACCGGGGCACGTTAAAAACATCACCCCGGTTCACATTGTAACGTAAATAGCAACAAGCTTTACAATAGATTAATGTCAAGCAAACTAAATAAACTAAGTCAACTCAAGCAGGGAGAATAAATAATTAAGTCTTAAAGTGAGCAGGGGAAAGAAGTTTTTAACTATCAACAAGATAGAAGGATATAAGAGGTGAATGAGAGGGAGAGGAACGACAGAGGGGGTGAGGTGGGAGGCGAGGATGAGAGGGGGGGTCTGAGGTTGTTAAGTTCAGTAGGGGGTGTCAGTCGGGTTGGGCATGTGTCTTTGGGAGTAGTCAGTCGGGGTATGCTAGTTTGAAGAGCCAGGTTTTAAGATTCTGTTTGAATTTTTTTATGGCAAGGTTCCTGGCGTAGGTGGGGGGGCATTTTATTCCAGTGGGAAGTCCCTGCTATGATGAATGATCGTTCTCTGATCGTGGCATGTTTGATGATTTTGGGGGAGGGTGTCAGGAATTTGGCTTGGTGCTGCTTTCTAGTTGGTCTGGTTGGGTTGTAGCGATGGAGATGTTCAGGGAACCAGTGCATGTTTTGGTTGTGAATGGCTTTGTGTATGAGAGTGAGGGATTTATAAATTATCCTAGAGGTTACTGGGAGCCAGTGTAGGGATTGGAGAACTGGGGTGATGTGGTCATGACGGTGAGTATTGGTGAGAATGCGGGCAACGGCATTTTGTAGGAGCTGTAACGGTTGAAGGGTATTTTTTGGAAGGCCTATGAGGATAGCGTTGCAGTAGTCCAGTTTGGATAGGATCATGGCCTGCAGCACTGTTCGGAAGTCAGAAGTGTGTAATAGTGGTTTGATTCTCTTCAAGGTGTGGAGTTTGAAGAATCCGCTCTTTATAGTGGCAGAAATGAATTTTTTGAGGTTAAAGTGGTTGTCTATCCATATGCCTAGGCTGCGGACAAATTGGGTGGGAGGGCAGCATGGTGGCGAGGGGGAAGAGAGGCTGAGTGTGGGACTGTTAGGGGGAGAGAGGATGAGTAGCTCGGTTTTGTTGGTGTTGAGTGCCAGAAAGTTGTCAGTGAGTAATTTGTTTATTTCAGACAAAGCAGAGTTCCAAATCTTCATTGCGTTTGGGATAGAGTCGGTTATTGGTATGAGTATCTGCACATCATCTGCATATATGAAGTGCTGGAAACCCAGTTTGGAGAGCAGTAGGCAGAGGGGTATGAGGTAGATATTAAAAAGGGTTGAGGATAGGGAGGAGCCTTGTGGTACTCCTTGTGAAAGCTTGACTGGTTTGGATTCGTTGCGACCGATTTTTACCCTATAGCTCCTGTCGTGTAGGTAAGACTGGAACCAGAGAAGGGCAGTGTCCGAGATGCCAATTTCCTTGAGGCGTTTAATGAGTATGTTGTGATTGACTGTGTCGAAAGCCGCCGATATATCTAGTAGTGCGAGTATGTGGGATTGTCCTTTGTCCAGGGCTTTGAGTATGGTTTCCGAGAGGGAGATGAGTAGGGTTTCTGTGCTATGGTGTTTACGGAAACCAAACTGGGATGAGGAGAGAATATTGTGGTCTTCTATATAATCTGTGAGTTGTCTGTTAATTATTTTTTCAAGTATTTTGGAGAGGAAAGGGAGGTTTGACACCAGGCAATAGTTCGCTGGATCAGTGGTGTCTAGGTCTGGTTTTTTGAGTATGGGTTTTATAATGGCTTGCTTAAGTTCCGTTGGGACCTGGCCCAGTGTAATAGATTTATTCAGGATGTTTGCGATGTGTTTGGCTATTGAAGTGGGGTTTGTAAGTAGTGTTTTGGTGGGCAGATTATCTGAGGGATGATAGGCGGGTCTGATTTTTTTGATAGTGGTTTCAATTTCAAGTGCGGATGTGTTTTCGAAGTTTGGGAAGGTGGTGTTTGAGGTTTGTGTAGGCGGATGCAATTGTGTGACAGGATCGGAGTGGTCAGTAGAAGTGTTATTGGGTGTTAGGTTCGGAAGCTTGTGGCGAGGTGAGAAACGAGCCATAATGGTCTCTACTTTAGTGTGGAAGTATGATGCTAATTTTTCACATTTTGTTTCATCATCGTTGTCAGGGTTATGTCTGTCTGGTGATGTGATAAGGCTGGCTACGTATTGGAAGAGGGCTTGTGGGTTGAACTGGAACCGATGGATTCTTGCGGCATAGAAGTCTTTCTTTGCTTTTTCGGTGGCTTTTCGGTAGGTGTGAAGAAGGGTGCAAAACTGTGCTAGGGTGGTGGGGATTTGGTTCCTCCGCCAGGATTTTTCAATTTTGCGAAGGTCGAGTTTCATGGTTTTAAGTTCGTTTGTATACCATGGTTTTCTATTATTTTTGTCTGTTTTGATTTCTTTGGTTTGGGATGGGCAGAGTCTATCTGCTATGTTTGTGGTGATTTGAAACCATGAAGATATGGCTGTGTTCGCGTCAGTGAGGTCTATGTTAGGGAGTTCTTTTGAAAGGGCCTCTAAGATGTCGTCAGTCTTGCCTTGTTTGCGAAATTTTATTGTTTTTTTGGGTTGCGAAGGGGGGGGGGGGGGGGTGTCTTTGATTGTGCATCGTGTGTCTATACGGTAGTGGTCTGACCAAGGGATGGGTGTGCAGCTAGGTTGGTCAGTTTGGATTAAGGTGTTGGTAAAGATGAGGTCGAGTGTGTGCCCAGCTTTATGTGTGGGATCTGAGACGTTTTGTTTGAAACCAAGTGCCGTCATAGCTGTCAGAATAGCTTCACAAGAAGGGGAAAGGGGGTCGCGGTCTACATGTATATTCAGGTCTCCCAGAATTATGGCAGGCTTGGTGTTTATGTGTTTAGAGATGTATTCTATGAGTGGGGAAGGATTTTTTTCGAGGCCAGGGGGGGCATAGATTAAGCAGAGTTGGAGGGAATTAGATTTGAAGATACTGATTTCCAGTTTGGGGGGGGGGGGGGGGGGGGGGGTGAAATATCTTGGAGAGTGAGGTTGAAGTTCTTTTTGGCGGCAAGGAAAAGTCCACCTCCTTTCTTTTTTATTCTAGGTATGGAAAAGAGGCTGTATGCATCTGAGGTGAGTTGGTTAATTAAGGCGGAGTCTGTATCCTTTAACCAGGATTCTGTGATAGCGCATATGTCAGGGGCTTCATCTGTAAGGATGTCGTGTAGTAGTGTGGTTTTTTTTTTAGAATGGATTGAGCGTTGAGTAGTAGAATGGAGAAGGACAGCATACCCAGAATTTGCGTGAGGGGGGAGGCCATAATGGGGATGACTGATCTGTGTTGTTGAGTTAGGTATGTGTGTCTGATCGTTTTGTAGGGGGCGTAGAAGTGTTTAATGGTGGGAATGTGTTGCGGATTCATTTTGCAAAGAATAGAGGGATTCTGCTTCTGTTTGATTGTGGTATGAAAGGATGGGAAGCGTTGTTCACTGCACGGTGTGGCTTAGCATGAGATAAAGGGGGAAGAGTGGAGGATTCAGGGTCTTGTTGAGAGGAGTTAGGAATGTGGGTCACCACTAGGGAGGATATAGGTGGCAAGGGTGGTGAAAGATTCTGTATCAGAGAGACTTATTGATCATAGAGGCAGTCTATAGTAGTCTTGAAGCATAATTTGTGAGATCCGAGTTCATGCTAGATGCGTGCCTTAAGTAATTTGAAGTTTG
Source organism: Rhinatrema bivittatum (assembly GCF_901001135.1). Taxonomy (NCBI): domain Eukaryota; kingdom Metazoa; phylum Chordata; class Amphibia; order Gymnophiona; family Rhinatrematidae; genus Rhinatrema; species Rhinatrema bivittatum. Next base: position 264,281,951 of record NC_042616.1, read on the forward strand.
CTAGGGGTGGGGGGTGGAGAGAGCAATGGCTCACCCTAGGCCTCGGTGATGAGATGGGATAGGTGAGTCTCAGGTAGCTGTAATTGTCCTGTTGACTGTCATTTCCCTCATTCCTGTGAGCCTGATCTTTGGCGTGGACGATGAAGGTTCACACGAAGGGGCACACTAAGGGGCAGGCCCCTTAGTCGCGCTCCTTCTGCGCGAGACGCCCGGCGCGAGACGCCAGGGGTTGAACTATTCCTTATAAGGAGTTTCTCTCGCAGGAAGTAAGTCACAAGGGTGGGTGTGGGCGTCCGTTCGCATGCTGTGTCGCTGCCTCTGACGTCGTCAGGGGGCGGGCTCTTCGGCCGCGTGGGGGAGGACCGCTGATAGGCGTCCTCTGGTCCCCCGGAGATGGCGTCGGGAGGCTTGGGCTCAGGGACCCCGGTGGGTCAGGGCGCCGAATGCGCTAAGCCGCGGACTAGCGAGAGCCGTCCTCCATTTATTTATTTATCGGTTTTTCTATACCGATATTAGTGGATACATCATATCTGTTTACATCAAACTGCAGTTAGAAAATTACATCAAACAGGGACTGGGCAGTGAGTGGAGTAAAGGAACGTATTAAGAGTAAATATAAAATACAGAAAGCAGGAAATACAACTGAGAGCAAGTTAACATATTAGAAAACGGGTATTGAATTGGAAGCATCATGAAAGCAATGGATGGAGAGGGCTGATGACCTAATCTGGGAATGCCTGTTTGAAGAGCCAGGTCTTTAACTTTTTCTTGAATTTGATGGAACAAGGCTCAAGGCGGAGATTCATGGGTAGTGAGTTCCAGCGGGACTCACTACCCACAAATCATCTACCTTCGAAACCCTCAAGACTTCCAGTCTCGCCTCAGGCAAGGGATAAAGCTTCTCCATAGCCCTACTAACTTTAAGACCTGTCTCAGAAGTATCCCACTCCCTGCCCATCAACTGCTTAACCATCCTATGGAAAGGAAAACTCGTGGCCGGGCCCCGTAAACCTGCCATGATCGGATCTACCATGTCCTGGTCCAGCTCCTCCTGCGGAACCGCTATTCCCAACTCCGCCAGGACATGCGGGATCATAGGGCCCAACTCTTCTCTCTGAAATAGGCAAACGACCTTAGGATCATCCCCTTCCATGGAAGGAATCTTCCTAGGTTGCTCCTCTTGATCCTGACCACTGAAAGTAGGGGGGGGGGGGAGGGGGGGGGGGGGCGGATGCACCAGAAAGATCATACCCCAAAGATGATGACCCTGTGGTCAGACTCCTCCAGGAAAGGTCATCTGGGGTACCCCGCACTGCTGGACCTCTGACTTTCTGGATCCTTGTGGTCCCCGGCGTCTCAGACCGCCTGGGCACCTTTCTAGGCAGTCCCTCAGTAAGCCTATGCCTGGGGAAGCAACTTCTCTTGGACTTACTGGCCAGATATGCTTTGTGCAATAAAAGCTCAAAATCAGGGGGAAAAACAAGGATCCTCCAAATCCCCTTCTAGGAGGATGAGGATTTTCCCCCGACTGCTCCTCTAGGATCTTGTCTGGACTTAAATCTGCTAGCCACAGCACTGGCGGGAGAACCCCTCCCCCCTGGCGCTCTCACCTCAGCCGCCGTAAAAGTTTTCAAGATGGTCACCAATTTCTCACTTAGCAGGTGCAGGACATTCTCGTCCTCCAGGGCAGCCAGCAACCTGCCAGGGCCACACTGCTTATCGAAGCTGCTACCGCACCCCGTGAAGAATCCTCTCCGGAGAGGCAATGGGAACATTGGCCGGCCCTGGAGAGCTGCAAAGATTGCTCACCACAGGCAGAGCAGTGGCTCAAGCGGCATGGCTTAGTGAGACGCTGCCCGCACGGCAGGCACAAACAGCAAGCGGGATCGGGAGTAGTGATAATACGGCCTGAGTGCCTTGCCTCCAGCGACGGGGCGAGCAGCAAAAACCAACCGCTTTCCTGTCCCCTTTTTTTTTTTTTTTTAAACTTTACGAAGAACAAGTGAACAGATTACTTCTCTGAAGAAGAGTGGCAGAGGCTTCTCACGATCCTCATTGAAGGGGAGGGAGCCGGACCACCAGCTGTCACCCCCGGCGCACCAGAAAGAGCAATTTTGGGTTCCCAACCCCTGCTCATCCTAAACCTACCACCATGGAGGACGGTCCCACCAGGACCTGCCAACCACCTGGGAGGAATCTCTTTTTTTTTTAAACTATAATCTTACACGTCCATTTTTTTTTTTAATTCAGGTACAGAACCACTGGTTTTTGCACCAGCTCCATCTGCTGGAGACAGAGAAATACTGAAGAGATGCTGGTGGCACACCGGGTTAAGAGGCGGTGCCTACGAAACTGTCTCCATCTGCTGGAGAGGAGGCAAAACCCAGGAGAGTCTGGACTGATCTGGGTATGTACAGGGAACTGCATTTATCCTTTCTACTCCACTCATGCTTTTATAGACCTCTACCATACCATCTCTTCTCCAAGCTGAAAAGCCGTAACCTCTTTAGCCTTTCACATAGGGAAGCCATTCCATCCACTTTTATCATTTTCGTTGCCCTTCTCTGTATCTTTTCCAGTTCAGCTATATTTTTGTTTTTTGAGATGTGGTGACTAGAATTGTACACAGTACTCCAGGTGTGGACTTACCAAAGAGTAATGAAGAAATAAATCCTCGTTTTAATCTTCATTCCTAACACTGTTTGCTTTTTTGACTACCATCATATACTGAGCTGAGGATTTTAAAAGTATCATCCACAATGATGCCTAGATCCTTTCCCTAGGGGTTAACTCCCAGTATGGAATCTAACTGTGTAACTACAGTTTGGATTACTTTTTCCTATCTGCACCAGTTTGCACATGATCACATAAGAACATAAGAAATTGCCATGCTGGGTCAGACCAAGGGTCCATCAAGCCCAGCATCCTGTTTCCAACAGAGGCCAAACCAGGACACAAGAACCTGGTAATTACCCAAACACTAAGAAGATCCCATGCCACTGATGCAGTTAATAGCAGTGGCTATTCCCTAAGTAAATTTGATTAATAGCCATTAATGGACTTCTCCTCCAAGAACTTATCCAAATTTAATCTGCCATTTGGATGTCTAGACTCCCATTCTTGCAAAGTCCTCTTGCAGTTTCTCACAATCCGCTTGTGATTTAACAAATCACAATAACTGTCATCTACAAATCTTATCACCTCATTTGTCATTCCCTTTTCTAGATCATTTATAAATATGTTAAACACCAGTTGCAGTACAAATCCCTAGGGCACACTACTGTTTTCCTTCTTCCATTGAGAGAGCAGACATAAGAACAAGAAGATTTCAGAATGTTAACACTCCTGGAGTGATACTAGAGAACAGCCTCCATGAGCTGGGACTAATTACCTTCATGTTGGTCCTGAGAACATCCTTAGAATACTGGAACTATTTTATAGAACATTAATCTGCTCACTTACCAGCTTCTCTCTTTTTGGATTTCACTTTGGGCTCAACATCAACTAGCAGGGTATCGAGGGGTAAACTGTCTGGCAGAATAAAGTATCGAATATTATTTCCACGAATGCTCAATGTTTCCAACTGCACAGGCTCTCTGTTCTTCAGGGTCATTTTCACAGCTTTAAGGTGGGTATTCATACTAACATCCACACCTGATGAGAAAAGAAAAACCACAAATGTAAGCTACAAATTAGGGAACAAAGTTCACTGATCTAAAGGGAGTAACATTTGTAGAGACTTTTTTTTTTGTACTACTTATAAAGCCAGGAAGAATGACGTTTTTCGTTTCTCAGTGCAGCACTGGGAATTTTGCAATCTGCTCATCAGTCCTAAACATTTTTTCATCAAGTAGGTTTGCCAGGCCCCGTGTATAGGATTCTAATATCAACTGTGTTCGCTCCAAAAAGCATTACAATTATCAGAAGCCATGTGCAGAAATCAAACAGCCATCCCACTGAATTGGGGTCAAAAGCCAGGTCAATGAAAATAGAGTTCACTCATTTAGCTGGCCAGCACGCCATGAAGACTTCAAGAGTAAGAGAAAACAGTATTAAGACAAGGGTCAAATATTTAAAAAGCAAAAAAAAAGGATACTGAATGTGTCCCGAGTTGAAGCCATGGTCAGCAATTACACACAAAGTAGGTTCTATGTCATAGCATAAATGCTTACATTTAACTTGCATGCAGGCCCTGTGAACTCCATCATCAAGAAAATAAAATTTTGTACACGTTTTAATTAGATCGATCTTAAGTCTTTCCTCTTGACATGCTTGAGAGAGCAAGTTTGCTTATCATAAACGGGGTTTTCTGCACACAGCAGTATGAATTAGCCATGACATATGTGACATCATCCAATGGTACCAAACAGACCGACCTCTCTAGCTCAGTAAAGTTTTTACTACTGAGCCTGAGTGGAATTCCCATGCATGCAGCCCCATGAGCCCCTCAATCCATTATAGAGCTTAAATTTAGCTAATTACTCTCCTGGGAGGCAGGTGGGTATTAAACATGGCTAATTAATCCTGCTGTCTAAGGAGAACTCCATTTACGGCAAGCAACCTTGTTTTGTTTTCTCAGTCAACAAGCGGGGATGAGTGAGCCATAACGCATGGGGAGTCCCAAGCTAAGGGCTGCACTGCAGAGCATTTATTAAATAAGCAACCCGGCTCCCCTCTGGAGAGTGTACTACTTGTTAAACAGGATGCGCAAAACTGCTTGTCCAAAGCTACTGTCATTCCTTGAAAGATCGTCCAGACAGTAGGAGAATGTGAAGGTATGAATAGATGACCAAGTTACAACTTTACAGATGTCTTCAACAGAAACAGCTCTTAGAGGAGCAACTGCAAGTAGCCATGGCTTTCACTTCAGGGTAGTCAATAGGTTTAATTTGTACCCTCTGCAAACGATGGCCAGAACCCATTGGTCAGAGGTTACAATGGCCACTGGCTTGCGTAAAATCACAGCCTCCTCCCAACCGGAGCGTCCATAGTCTCAGACATGGCTATGCTCCCTGCGATTCAGTCAAAACTCTGTCCCCAGAGTTGACAGAAGTGTTGGCTGGGGCTTTGAAGCTCTTTATTGCCTGGGACTGTTATGAGGGGCCTGCTGATGGGATCGAGCAGATAGAGAATTGTATCTCCTCGGGCAGAAGAAAGACTTCCTGTGGCCATATCTAGAGGTCTTCCTAGCAGAGGACGATGGGTTCTGGGTGCCAGTGGAAAAATGCTGGGGTGCTGCATGGATGTCCCACATTTGGGTGACCACATTCTTCACTTTATCACTATTCTCATAAATGTGCATTACAATATTTTAACATATTGAGTACACAATGAATGTAATAAGATAACAGTAAATGTGATTTTTGACCTGTAAAAGTACCTTCTAGGTACACCTGGCCAGAACCTACATCACTAAACATGTGTGTATTTTTATGATTTAATGTAACCGAAATTTAATGGCACCAGTTAGAATGCACTATAGTGCGCTTACTCCAAACTTATGTGCCTACATGTAAACCGTTGTGATGGTATATAACTTAGCGACGGTATAGAAAAGACTTTAAATAAAATAAATATCCCCAAAGAGATTCTCTCCAGTGCATGGATCATCAGCAAGTCGCTCCTGCACTTCCTGATGGAGATCAGTTTTTCTGGACATAAGTCCTGTAGAGAATGTTTTTTCCCACATCTTATGTAAAACGGAGTTTAAAACTTCGTGTGGGGGTACAGGTGTGGGTTCTGGCGGCATATTAAAATTTTTTAGAATGCCCAGAACCTCCGACATGGTGTCTGGAATTTTTCCTGTTTCGACATTTAAGAGGTTTCCCACATTCTCCATAAACTTTGAATAGGTTAGGTCTTCAGGTGGGGAGTAGGGCTCTGGAGGGCCAGAAGACTGACACGAGACATCCTACCAGTCCCTGCACGAGGCCTGGTCGTGCTCCGGGCCCAGACAGATGTAACAATAATTATGTCCATCCGTTATGGACATAATTTTTCCACATTAGCAGTATTTAAACCCAGAGGGTTTAGGTGCCATACTGCAAAAAAGGGTGTTGATCGAACGACAAGGAAAAAAAAAATTCGCAAAAATTTCCGACGAGGAGAGAGAAAAACCCCGTGTGCTATCGGCTCACAGAAAAAAAGAGAGACTGAGGAGAGAAACGGATTTGTGTGGGAAGACGACCGCGTAGTCGCACAGAGTTAAAACTTTGTCACTACCTGAGAGAACTCTGCCTACTTCCTGGTCGCATCGACGCTCCCAGACAGCATGGCTAATTCAGCCCTGCATCGATGGGGGGGGGGGGGGGGGGGGGGGGGGGGGGAAGTCATAATTACTGCTGAAGGCAGAATTACAAAAAGCGATGTATCATCTGAACAGAAGCATGGACAAAGAAAGACTGATGGGCCATGAAGTAGCATGTGCGCAGGAACTATCATGAAAGATCACTGGAAAAAAAAAAAGAAAATCCTGCTGAACTAGAGAAATGGGTTGTTTGGCACAGTTGGATGGCACCCATGTGTCATAGCTAATTTAGCCCTGCTTGTTGGAGAACAAGAGTTGGTTATTTCAATAGGGGTTACATTGCTTTTTAAAATATTTTAAAAAAATCTTTATCCACAAAATGCCGCATTTTGTTCATTTCTTCAAAATTTTCACATATTATGCAGTCATTCAAAAGGTTTGCTAATTTTATGTTCCTCTGGGTAAAAGTATATCTAAATACACACTTTTGTTAATGGATCCAATGTGCTTTATGAAACAATATTGAACTTTTCCACAACTGAGACCATCAGGATGTGGTTAATAAAGCTGAGAATTCATCAATGCTCAAGATGTTTTATTTTGATTTACTTTTGTAATATCTTGTATACTTTTTCTGGAATTTTTTTAAGTACTTGCCCAACTTTTCAGTTTTGCTCAGCAGTTTCTTACTGCTCCTTCAGACTTCCAGTTGAATCAGAACCTGCCCCAAGTAGGGCCAGTGTGCAAGTTTCCTTGTATTGCATTAAAAATACTACCTACCCCAAACTAAACAAGTCTAGGTTTTTTTTTTTGGGGGGGGGGGGGAGGGGTTTGCAATGCTAATATTTTGAATTGCTTACACTAATAATTCAAAAGTTCAGCTGCCTGCCCACCTACTAGCTACCCCTCTCTGCTCCATACCCCTCTACTTCCCAACTCCCTTCTCTGACCCAGCTACTCACTCCACAGCAGGAAGGCCAGTATGCTCCTATCTCTGCAGCTCCTTGTGCTGGTGGACGTGATTAGGGAAGTTGAACGGTGAGAACAAAACCTGTCCCAGCATAGGAAGGAAGTGAGGTAGACAAGCTGACTGGCAAGGGGAAGAATTGCTGCTGCCTATTTGCCCTCCCATCTGATGCCACTGCTGTTCACATCCTTACTTCCCTTTTCTCGATCCCAACACCACTTCTATTCCTTTTATCCTCCTTCCTCTGCTGGTTCTACTGCTGCTGCTGTTTCCACCTGCCACTACATCCCCTCCTGGCCTTGCTGCTGTTGTCCTCTGCCTCCAGGTACCACCACAATTACTCAGTCTCCCTCCCCTCTCAGTTCTCTGCTGCAATCATTCTAATTAAAAAACATTGCTGGACAAGTTTGACTGTTACACAAAAATGTGACGTAGCATTGAGTGCTACCTAAAACTTCTAGTGTTAAATATTCCCTAGCTAGGCTTGCTGTGCCTTGAACCTTCAATTCAGTTACCTGCTTTGTTTTTTTAAATCCTAGTTAAACAAGTAACAGTACAAAAGGCATATTAGATGGGGTATGAAGGCATGCAAAACTAAAAGATAAAAGCTTATAATTGTAGGTAATGGAAAAGTGACTAGATCTAAAGAGGAGTCATTGGGGTAAACCAATGTTTACTCAGTATTTAAGCGCATACTATCCGACAGAAGTCTATTGACATAGATGTCTGGATGTTTTGCATTTATGGAACTTTCGGCAGGATCACACAAGAAATTTTACTGTTGACGTAGGTATTTAGACTCTGAAACATAGCTTGCAGCAGGTAATGCACAACATTTTAATGATAGAAATTTTACACTTTTGTATACTTTCTTTTTTTAGGTGTTAAATGATTAGAGGCTTAAGTGTCCAAAAAGTCAGAATGTGCTATAACAATTATATGATATTGTCTTAACAACACTTTTGCACATGTTTGAGAAATGTGTATTTACAGTTTATGATGTGCTACCTGCAATAAATTGTTTCCTAGTTATTTCATGTGTTCATATTTGTATGTGGTTTGGTCTCTATTTGTGGTCGTTATTCTTGTGTCTCAGCTCTCCCTCATACAGTTCAGACTGGTGGTGGTGTGGGGGAGATCAAAATACCAGTAAACAGAGCCATTTTAAAAGTTAGATATACAAATTATGTTAAAGGTTGCACACAAGGCACCTTACTTTTTGACAACAATCTCTGCATGATCATTTTTGCTAAGTGAAATAGTTCAAGTTAACATGAAAGACAGCAACTGTACAAAACATACACCCCACCATTTTAATTCTGTACCTGTGATTGTCCCATGGACCTGTGTTCCATTCTTCAGTTCAACAGTCACAGTCTCATGACTCAGTTTCATTAGAAATCTGCAAAAACACAAACAAAACTTAATATTTCTCTCAGCTAAAGCATTAAAGTCTACACATTCAGAGTCATGTATGTTAAATGTTTGTCTATTATTTAATAAACAGTTTTACAGTTTAAAAAATTCAAATAGCATACTCTTGGAAAACCAAATCCCACGTCAGTCCTGGGGGGACTGCAGCTGGTGAGAAAGGAACTTCGCACTAGAAGTGCTGAGATTTCTCTATATTCAAGGATACTTCATTTTCTGACAGGACCATGCTTAAGCTGTAGTGGTGGGTGGTGACTAGTTAGTTTTAAAACAAAAGCTTGTTTGGTGGGTTAGAAAAGTAAATAGCTGGCTGGCTCCTGGGCTGCCCCGGTGCAAAGATGCTGGACCTAGATAGGATTTTAGAGTGCTAGGGAGACACCTGATGTTGGGATACTTGTGAATACTAATGATGTAGGACAAGTGCAGGAGGGAGGCTTTGGAAGCCAAATTTAGGCTTTTGGGTAAAAGTCTGAAAGAGACCCTTCGCAGAAATGCTCCCAGTTCCAGAAGAAGGCTGAGCTCTAGAGTAAGTCAATGCATGAATGAAACAAAAACGAAGGTATGAAGTTTATAGATTTGTTAGGAACTGGAAAACATTCTGGGAAAATAGAAGTCGATTCCAACAGAATGGGCTCCACCTTAACCAGCAAGGCATCTTTTTTTTTTTACAACAAAGATTTAAAGGCCCAGACACAGGAAAGCACAAAAATAAAAGTAAGGGTACTTCCCTGTCCTGGGCAGGCAGAGGGGCTTCGGGCCCACCGAAGAAACCAGACCACTGGCTGTCAGTGGTCCCGGGGTCGCAGGCTGAAGCTAACCAGGGGCATCCAACACCCCGTTTGCCCGGCTCAACCCAAGGGGCGACTTCTGCAGGAGCCTGTCATCTCGGGGAACAATTTTCCTTAAAATATCCAGTCAGTCAGTACCGCAGGATTAGCACCTCTACCATCTGCTGAAGGTAGAGAAATACTGAGGGACTGCAGATGGAGGTTTTGTTCTCTACCTCCATCTGCTGGTAGGGATGAATAAAACCCGCTTGTCTGGACTGATCTGGGTATGTTCAGGAAATGGAAAATAAAACTGAGAATATCATAATGCCTCTGTATTGATCCATAGTGCAACCATACATTGAATCCAGTTCTAGTCACCCATCTCAAAAAAAAAGATATAGTGAAACTACAAAAGATACAGAGAATGGAAACAAAAGTATTAACGAAGATGAATGGCTTCCTTATAAAGAAAGGGAAAATAGGTTAGGGCTCTTCAGCTTGAAGAGACGACAGAGGGAATATGAAAGAGTGACAGCATCATGAGTGGGATTGAACAAATAAATAGTATTTGGCTATGGGACACACCATGAGGCTGATGCAATAACCATGTGGTAAAACGGGCACCTTGGTTTTTTGTTTTTAACACATGCACAGTCATGTCTCCTGGATGCGCAATGGCATATTTTAATGAGCTGCTGCGTTAAAAGGGACACACTAGGGATAAATTGTGCGTCCCTAGCATGTTCTTGGCATTGGGCACGCTCGTAAATTGAGCGTCCGTTTTCCTATCCTGATTGACATAAAGACTTTTTCATGATGCTGCTTTCTGTGGTCCTCCTACTTAGTATCACAATGATATTAAGTAGGAAAAACTACAGAAAAGCAGTTGTTTTTGCTTCTTTGTTGAGGATTGGAGCGCATCAAGACAACGCCAGCTCCAAGGTTGGCGTTAATTTTTGCATGTTAAAACATGCACGTCAGGCACACTGATTTTTTTGCATATGGGGGTAATAGCTAACAGTCTCATCTACATGGTATTTACATACGAGTGCTATTACCTATGCACATTTTGGATACTCTAATCACATTATTGCATTGGGAGTTACTCTAGTCCATCCACAACGCGTATCCAATCACGTGTCAAGCTGTGAGCTAGGCTGAGTGCACTATATTGCATCAGCCTGCATGAAACTAACAAGCAACGGATCTAAAACAAACCGCAGAAAACATTTTTGATGAAATTCATAAGCTGTGGAATTTGATTTGATCAGTTTTGTGGAACCAAAGCAGAAATAAAGTCAGAACTCTGGTGGGAGTCCTAAACTGTTCTCCAACAAAACACTGCCAACAAAGGCATGACAGAAGGGATGAGGGAGAGGGAGGATTCAGTATTAAAAGCTTTCCACTAGTTTTGCATACATTTTCAAGACTAGTTAGGTTATGGAATGCATCATCATAGGATGCTGTGAAGGCAAACAGTACAACTGGGTACTATTTAATTTACAAGTGAATTTATTTATATACTGTTATTCCAATGCAGACCAAAATGGTTTACAGTTTAAAAACATACATAGTATGTCAACATAGCATAAAACTCCACAAAATACAAAAAAAAACCCTTTAATTTATTAAAGCATTTCATGAAGCTGTATTTTGTAATTCTTTCAATGTTGCATTCACTCCCTACTCTCAAATACTCTGGCACTGAACTCTCCAATTAATTTATAAAGGTCATTTCATAGAGCCATGTCAGTGCACTTCCAAATATTCAGTTTACAGAAGACAGAAGGGGTTTTTTGTTTTGTTTTTTTTGGGGGGGGGGGGGGGGGGTTAACATACTGGGGTCCATCAAGCGCAGCATCCTGTTTCCAACAGTGGCCATTTCAGGCCATAAGAACCTGGCAAGTACCCAAAAACTAAGTCTATTCCATGCTACTCTTGCTAGTAATAGCAGTGGCTATTTTCTAAGTCAACTTAATAGCAGGTAATGGACTTCTCCTCCAAGAACTTATCCAATCCTTTTTTTTAAACCCAGCTACACAAACCACATCCTCTGGCAACAAATTCCAGAGTTTAATTGTGCGTTGAGTGAAAAAGAACTTTCTCCAATTAGTTTTAAATGTGCCACATGCTAACTTCATGGAATGCCCCCTAGTCTATTATCCGAAAGAGAAAATAACCGATTCACATCTACCCGTTCTAGACCTCTCATGATTTTAAACACCTCTATCATATCCCCCCTCAGTCGTCTCTTCTCCAAGCTGAAAAGTCCTAAACTCTTTAGTCTTTCCTCATAGGGGAGTTGTTCCATTCCCTTTATCATTTTGGTTGCCCTTCTCTGTACCTTCTCCATCGCAACTATATCTTTTTTGAGATGTGGCGACCAGAACTGTACACAGTATTCAAGGTGTGGTCTCACCTTGGGGCAAATCAGAGGCATTATGACATTTTCCGTTTTATTCACCATTCCCTTTCTAATAATTCCCAAGATTGTTTGCTTTTTTGACTGCTGCAGCACACGGAACCAATGATTTCAAAGCATTATCCACTATGACACCTAGATCTCTTTCTTGGGTGGTATCTCCTTATATTTATTTATTTATTTGAATTTCTTATAAACCGGCATTCGCGATGGGAGTCGCATCATGCCGGTTTACAATAAACAGGGTGTGACAAAAGGATAAATACTTAAAAACACTTAACATTAACATGTGATAGAATAGGAAAATAGCAGTTACAATAAAACAGGGACATAATGCAACTTGTAGATTGTAGAGAAGGTGAAAGATAAATTAACAATGAGCTAAAAAAGAAGTAACCAAGGTAATAAAACCTGCCAAATTAGAAAAAGAAAAATAACATTAAGGAGTTGTCCAAGGTTGTTGATTACTCTGACGGAGTTGAGTTGCTTGAGTTGAAAGTAAGTTCAGTTGGTATCTGGAAAGGCTTTCATAAATAACCAGGTTTTAAGTCTTTTTCTAAATGTAGGAAGACAGGGTTCCTGTCTCAGTTCTGGTGGGATGGAGTTCCACAAAGTGGGTCCTGCAGTAGAGAAGGCCCTGTCTCTAAGAGTCATAAGGTGAAAGGTTTTGGCAGGAGGAACCTGTAGTGAATCTCTGTAGGACTCTCTGATAGGTCTGGTGGAGGTATGTTTTTTAAATGGGATTTGGAGGTTAAGCGGAGAGAGTTGATGGAATGCTTTGTATATGGTGGTAATGGATTTATATAAGATTCTATAGTGCACTGGCAGCCAATGTAAGTCTTTGAGGATCGGAGATATGTGGTCTCTTCTTCTTGTGTTTGTCAAAATTCTGGCTGCCGTGTTCTGAACCATCTGAAGAGGTTTAGTATGGGAAGATGGGAGACCTAATAGAATAGAATTGCAATAATCTAACTTCGAGAAGATTATTGATTGCAAGACTGTTCTGTAATCGTGGAAGTGGAAAAGTGATTTAATTCTTTTTAAGACGTGCAGCTTATGAAAGCAGTTATATGGAAGCTTATGAAAGCAGTTATATGGAACCTAACATTGTGTGACTATAGCATGGGTTATTTTTCCCTATATGCATCACCTTGCACTTATTCACATTAAATTTCATCTGCCATTTGGATGCCCAATTTTAACTACTCTGAACAATTTTGTATCATATGCAAATTTGATTACCTCACTTGTATTTCTTTCCAGATAATTTATAAATATATTGAAAAGTACAGGTCCCAATACAGATCCCTGAGGCACTGCACTGCCCACTCCTTTCCACTGAGAAAATTGTTCATTTAATCCTACTCTGTTTCCTGTCTTTTAGCCAGTTTGTAATCCACGAAAGGACATTGCCACCTATCCCATAACTTTTTACTTTTCCTAGAAGCCTCTCATGAGGAACTTTGTCAAACACCTTCTGAAAATCCAAGTACACTACATCTACCAGTTCACCTTTAGCCACATGTTTATTAACTCCTTCAAAAAAGTGAAGCAAACTTGCATTGGGTAAAGCCATGCTGACTCTGTTTCATTAAACCAGGTCATAAAATAAATCTAAAATCAGTATTTAATATTTCTTAAACTCACACAGTCCCTTACTTATAACTCTTAATTTGCACCAACACCAATATTAAACTATCAACCCTTACCTATCTTCAGCTTAGTTTTCTATTACACACCAAGCTTTCTCACTTTCTGTACTTAAAATGAAGCGATAAACACACTTTTCTCCTTTGCTTTCTGTCACTACTTGTGCCCTTTAATTTTTATTTAACACAATCCACGAATACAGAGACTCCGTGCGGTTGATAGCCACTAAATGACAAGGTCATTCTTTGAAATATCTAGTGACCGGTTGCTTTCAAATCACGCTACCGGCCTTTACCAGGAAAGTAGTGTTTACAACTAGGCCTGACCACAGAAACCGACGACAAATATTTTGATATAAAGGAGGGGAGGGGAGGGAGAAGAGCAGGAGCCTTCAATACTACCGATAACTCCTGCCAACAGTAAGTTCCATCTTACAGACGCTGAAAGAGAAAAATCTAGCATCTTAACAGGATCAGTCCACCACACGTTGGGTGTCATTTACTCCATATGAATCCGCACAAGTTAGAAGCTTGGGAGCCATTGCGCCAATCGTCCAAGACTCGGTCTTAGCTCTGACATCTGGCGCCACAGCGCACAAGTTTAAAACGTGCGTTCATTTCAACCCGTGTGTGTGCGCGCGCATCATATATCCACCATAAGCCAGAATACAGTGCCCATGAAGAATTTACGAAGTTTTTAGACTGGGAAAGACATTCTTTCCCCAACCCTTCAGGCAGCTCCTCCCTCCGCTGCCCCGGGACCAGAGCTCAGGCAGCTACCGCACTTACCATCGCCCATCTCCGGCGGCAGTTTAGAAAGAGGCGGTGGCACATAATAAGCGCCCCGCCAGCAACAATTCCCAATCCCGCCCCTTCGATGCGGGACCCTCACCCCCCACTCCCCATCGGCGCGACAGCGAGGAAACCCTAACAAAACAGGGGCGAAAAGGAAGGCGGGGCGCGCTCGGCCAGGCGGCGCCAACGCCGCTTTCTAAGTTAGGGGCGCCCATCCATCGCCATCCTCCCTTCCCCGGTGTCCAACTAACTCCGCACCTGACGAGCTTCATGCTGGCTGCGGCCGGAGGAGCGTCCAAATACCTCAGGCCGCAAAGAAGAAAGAACAAGAAAAAAAAATTGAGCTCGGAACGACGCTGCGAGCACAGGCCGCTCCGGCACTCTATGTATCTTCGGTTTCAATGAGCGGAAGTAAGGACCCGGAAGTGCCCAGTCAGGCCGGTGACGTCACTAAAAGTTGTTTTTTTTTTAACGAACTTTATTCGTAAAACAAGCACAATACAAGAGAGCACAGGAGGCTTCTGCTTTGGTTCCCTCCTCTTTTTTTTTGGCGGGGAAGAGGTGGGGGGGGGGGGGGAAGTAGGCTATAAAAATTGTCTAATAATAAAACTAGTTCAAGTTCTAAATATGTATGTTTCACCTCTTCAATAAGTCTCGAGTTCCTTTAGGCAGCCCTATCCCTGTTCTCTCCTGTAGAGTAAAACGAGATGGCCCCAGCTCTTTTGTGTTCTGCCTTACTCGGTCCCCGAGCAGGACTCCTACCGCGATCGGTGAAGAAAGCCAGTATCTCTATAAGCTGCACAGAAAGTTTGCTGGCAGATTCAGATTTACGGAATCTATTAGCATGACAACTTGTGCATCTGATGCTAAAGTAATACATAACGAGGTTAAAATGAAAGAAAAACTGCATAATGGGGTTAATTTTCAAAAGATTTATGTGCATAAAAGTGGCATATACATATGGAAGTAGCATGTACAGGCAAATATACCATTTTGGAAACTTATTATAATGTTAGAGAAAAAAGGGGCAGTTTAGTGTGGCATTCTGGAACAAAAGTACAGGCGAGTCACTATTTTTAAGTGATATACATGTATACATTAGCGAAATTATACATACATTTTTACATGTTAATTATGGAAGTGAAATTACACTTATCTTTTGTATGCAGTTTGGAGTGGGATGTCTGAGTTAGATGCCTGAGGTCTGGGCAACTGATGTTTGTAAATATGCACACAAGTATTTTCAGAAGCAAAAGTATGCAAATCAACATAGCAATCATTACTGTACATTCAGCACAATGTAAATAATTGCTCTTCTTAGCATTGAGTTACTTATGCTTTGTCTTCCTCTTCCCCTTCCCCCAGTTCCAGCACCCGTGTTTTATTGTAACTTCTGCTTCTCTTCACTTTGTTAATATCTAAGGTTATTGTACCCCCGTTCCATGTAAACCGACATGATATGATTGTATCATGAATGCCGGTATAGAAAAGCACCAAACAAAATGAAATAATAAATGTGCATTCTTTATAAAATACATGATTCCACATTTCTCAGAGTAATGGGTCATTATATGCACGTTACAATTATTACACATGTAAAATATACATGCATAGAAAGTGTGTTTTCCTTCATTACAAATATACATGGATACTTTTGGACAGATAGATGTAGTATTTTATAAACTGTGCAACTCTCACCACACATTTAATAAAATACTAGCAAATCTCTGTGGTCCAACACACACATTTGCTGACTTATGAAGACTTTTGGAAATTGGTCTCGCAGTAACAGTATAATAAAATTGTAGAGTATAGAATAAGACCATTTCTAGATTCTGATATTGGTCTGCATTATATCTAATCATAATACTTTGCTGGCCAGGTGGTAGGATGCAGGCTGACCCTGGTGGGAATGTATTGCCTGAAGCAAATCAGTTGGTATGGGTAAGCAGGTGACACTCATGCCACTCTTATCTCCCATCCCCCCAAAAAAACACTTATGCCTTTCTTCCCCTCCCCCTATCCCAGTGGTACCTCTCTCTCTTGCCTCTCCCTCCCTGATGTTTTCCTTCCTATCTCCACCCCTCACAGCACACTTAGAGCCTTCCTCTCTGCTCTCTAGTTTGCCCATTCTTTCATGCTTTTATTTGCATCTGCTCCTCTTACTGATGCTTTCCTTCCTTTCTCTCCCCCCACCAAACACATGCTGGCCACAGGTGCCTTCCTCTCTCCCCTAGCCACCCCACCATAATTTTTTCTCTTTCTCTATTCCTCCATCCATCTCTGGTGCTTTTCTGGCTTTTGCTCTCTCTCCCCCACCTTCATTGTATTATTATTTCCTACTTCGTACCTACGGGCAGCAGTAGAGCAGCCAGCACTTCTTAGCTGGCTGCTCTACTGCATCCACATGGCCGGGGATGCAGGGGAGGATTTCTTTGACATTAGGTAAGAACCTAATTTTCTTTTATGACATTTTCCATTTTATTAACTATCCCCCATCCTAATAATTCCTAACATTGTTTGCTTTTTTGACTGCTGCAGCACACTGAGCCGATGATTTTAAAGTATTATCCACTATGATGCCTAGATCTTTTTCCTGGGTGGTAGCTCTTAATATGGAACCTAACATCGTGTAACTACAGCAAGGGTTATTTTTCCCAATATGCAACACCTTGCACTTGTCCACATTAAATTTCATCTGCCATTTGGATACTCAATCTTCCAGTCTTGCAAGGTCTTCCCTTAATGTATCACAGATTGCTTGTGATTTAACTACTCTAAATAATTTTGTATCATCCGCAAATTTGATAACCTCACTTGTCGTATTCCTTTCTAGATCATTTATAAATATATTGAAAAGCAGTGGTCCTCTGCTGGGGGGGGGGGGGGGGGGGGTCTCCATCAAATGACTAATGAGGAGAGGTTGAAGGACCTAAATATGTATACCCTGGAGGAGCAGGGGAGATATGAAAAACTTTCAGATACCTGAAAGGTTAATGAAGCAAAATTGACAAACCTTTTCCGCAGGAAAGAAATCAGTAGAACTATGGGTCATGTAATGAAACTCCAGGGATGAAGACTCAGAACCAACAACAAGAAATATTTCTACATGGAGAGGGTGGTGGATGCCTGGAATGTCCTTCCAGAGGAGGTGGTGAAGACTAAATCAGTGAAAGATTTCAAAGGGGCATAGGATCCTAAAGGCTAGAGGTTGGAAATGAAGAGTGCATTGGGGTTACTTGCTGGTGTGGCAGTTACTACCCTTAACCAATAAGCCCGATACTTTTCCAACACTGCTCTCTGCTTCAATGGTAAGAGGTAATGGGGAAACTGGACTCAGACAGAAACCAACAAGGGCCCTGACTTTGACAGTTTGGGCAACTAAGTATGGGGGGGGGGGGGGGTGACCTGTACGGCGGGGCAGATGCCAACATAAGCTTGCTGGGCAGACTGGATGGACTGTTTGGTCCTTTTCTGTCGTCATTATCTATGTTTCTATCTGTGCTGTTATCACTGCAGTATACATGAACTGGGAATTAAAAGTAGCAATGCAAGGGCCTTGAAAGTTATCTGCCGCCATTCAGGGAACCTTGCAATTTGAGATAATTTTACATTATGAGAAGTTTACTACCTGAAATTATGATTTGAAATACAGCCTTTGGTACCACTATCTGGGTACAGCCAGCCCAGGGATTACACCTTCCTCTCCTCATCCAGTAACATGATGTCTGGTCACTTGTGGAACGATCAGGAACAGCAGCAGCATCCACAGCAACATCTAGGTGCTGAAGCTTTTTCCAAAACAGAACACTCAGACAAAAGCACAGCAAAACAAACATCATAACATGCAACCTGCATTATCAAAAGCTTCTCGCTTTTTGATCCTTCTAGTTAGTAGACCAAAACAGTGGATCATCAGCAGTTAGAAAAGTTGCAGTTTTATTATTATGATTCATAGATACAGACTTGTGCTAATGCAGAAATACAAATCCATTTCAAAAGGATGTCAGAACACCAGTTCCCCCTCCTATCATCAGACCAGCAGATGCCCAAATTCTTGCAGATCAGCTACATTAGCAGGTTAAGCTTTGGTCTTTATTGCAGTTACTTAAGTAACTCTGGGTTCTCACTGGGAGAAAAAAAACAACCATTTGGTTATGCGTGCCCAACAGTCCTCCAGTCTAGGATGCCTCCTGAACTTTGTCTTCCTCCCTCCCCCCCCAACCATCAACAAATAAGCTCCCAATATGTGCCAGAGGTTTCTGCCTCTCTTTTCTTACTGTTTCCTTGAAGGCCAGTGCCCAACAGCAATGTGCCTTTTATTAATCATTGAACCGCTTACACAGCCCCCCGAGTGTCAGAGACCACACATCCAGCTTGCTTTCTTTAGCCAGGCAAGCACCTGATGCCGTTCTCTTTCATGCACGTTTCAAAACGCGATGCACGAACAGCACCAGGGCAAGCCACCAAGGGACCCCTAACCAAGGCTTGAGCAACGGAAGCTTTGCCTGCCTTACAGTCAGACAGCTCTTTAACGTCCTTGTCACTGGTACTTAAGCACATATATTACAGAAATGAAAGCCTTTTGAAACACTGCAGGTTAAAATAAACAAATGCTATAGCAGGGAAAAAAAATAAAATCAAAACAAGCATGTTTCCTGTAATTGCACACCTTGAACAATGAAACACTGGAGCAACTGTGGGTGGGGTTTTTTTTTGTTTTTTTAAATACTATGTTGAATGGTGACAGTCGGGGTAGCCCTAACATTCTACTCACTGTCTACTACTCAAACATTTTGCTTATCACCTCAAGCAGTACAGCAGACATGCTCACAGCCACTAGTAAACAATGCACAGCCTCAGAAGCAGATCTCATGGCCCAGGGTTGAATTTAAATTGGATGAAAAAAAAATGCATGAGAAATGAAAATAAAAAAAAGTTTAATAATTGGTCCTTGATTGGGTTTATTTTTTTTTTTTTTTAATAGAACATGGAAGCACTAAATCATCACAAATGTGTTTTACTGCTACCCTCTACAATACCGCACGGAGAGCTCAGTCAGGCAGTGTGACTGAGGGTCTTGTCTTGCTGACTTCTCTGCTCTGTTTAAATCTTAACCAGCATGAGGTTTGACTTTACACAAAAGGTCTGCCTCCTGGGTTTTTCCAGTAGGCACAAACCTTTCGTGATCAGGCCCTATTGTTTATAATTATGTAAAAGGAGAGTGTAATACTTCTCCCAAGCATGGGAAAAAAAACCCCCATGTGAGATGCTGCTTTGAGTGTAGGCATGGCATTTAGCACAAAACAGTAACACAGATCTCTTAATGTTTTCTTCCCGAGGGTGGCTCCAAAATAACCAACGGTATTGGGAAGCAGCTGATCAGAACACTATTCAGGTTTATTTTTTTTGGTCATGTTTATACACTGGGTTCCTAAAGCTATGCTTTGAATCTTTAGCAGAAAGCATAGCGAAGGACACAGTACTTACAAAAACTTGTACATTTCTACTTTTTGATCACACAAACTGTTTGAACCGTATTAAGCTAGAATCTCAGGACTGCAGTAGGTAAGCAGTGCAAGACGTATCTGCAGGTTCAGACGCCTCTCTGGAGGTAGAATGCCATCTTTACCTTCCCAAGCAGAACAATTTGCAGAACAGTTTAGCACATTCAAAAAAAAAAAAAAAAAGACATTCCTTTAATATGCAGTTGTGTTAGAGTTGTTTTTTTTCTCACTAGAGCAGGGGTGCTCAAATCCATCCTAAAGGTCCACCAGGCAGTTGGATTTTCAGGATATCCCTAATGAATATACATGAGAAATATTTGCATATACAGGAGGAAGTGCATGCAAATAAATCACAAGCATATTCATTAGAGATATTCTGAAAACCCAACTGGCTGGGGGGTACCTGTAGAACCGGTTTGAGCACACCTACCCTAGCACATGGTTTCAGAACGAGCAACCAAAGAAAGCCTCACCAAAAAGCAGGGAAACAGCCGGTGTGGCAAATCGGACCTGTGCACTGGTGCCGGAAGGTGAGGCCCAGTGCAATGCAGCTTTCCAGCACCTGAACGGTGCGGTCTATTGCTTGCAACCAGACGTTGCTACCAGAAAGCAGAAGGGAATCTATTTTCTTTTATATTCGCACATTTTTTGAGAAATAGACCAAGGATGCATTTTTATTCAAACCATGTCCTGGTTTCTTTTTAGGCTTCAGCTTTCATGTGCATCATTAGTGTGGGTTCTGATAAGGAACCAATTTACTTAAACTGTTATCGCACCTAAACCCTTCTCTGTTCCTGGATTTGTTACCACCCCACCCCCCCCCCCCCATGTTCAGCTCTCAATTACTTAATCTGTCTTCACACCCTGGAGAACTAAGGTAGGATTAACTAGATTAAATTGTAACATTACTGGAAACTAGTGCTGGGAGTTGATGCCAAAACTCCATGCTCACGTCTCCAGGCTGGGCATGCTGCAGCGTCACGGTCACCGCGCAAGGACGACACTTAGCGGCCAGATTTGGGGCCCGCGATCGCAGAGTCCCAGGGGCGGCCCTGGAGCAAAGGACTGTGGCTGCAGCAACCGGTCTGAAGTCGGGAGGGGGATTATAAAAGCCCCTGCACGGCTGCAAATGAAACTTCAGGGTGGCAGGTGCCAGCCCCGTTTCCAACCAAACTGTCGGGTCATGACCCCCCTCCCCCCCCCCTCACCTTTCTTTCCTCCAAAAATCACCACACAACAGGGTTTAGTGATTTTGTTCATGCTAAAGGCAAACTACTTTTAAAAATCACCCCCCCACGTCTTACATTTTCCCCAGTACCGCTGCTTTAATAGGCCTTTTCTGCCTCCGCCAACAGATTCTTTACTTTCCATCCGGTGTGATGCCACTGCTAGAGGGCAGGACGGACCAACAGCAAGCATGAATCAATAGAATACAGCAACGTAAAGTCCTGAGCCTTCAGTACAACGTAAGCACACCCAATGCCAGGAAGGGTAAGAAGGAGGGAGGGGAGGAAAAAAACCAAAACAAAACACAACAGGATTTTTACAGAGACCTGGGAGCTGGGGATGCTATAGGTAAAACATTCTTCCTAAGACCTTCTCTTCCTTTTATGGCAGAAGCAGACCTTTCATGCAGGGCTAACTATATTTACATGATTAGAATGTACATGGAAAAAAAACCCAAAACTTTTTCCATTAGCATCTACAGGAATATTTTCTGCTGTCACCAGTAAAATGAGTCATCCAGGTATTCCACAGGCAGCTACATTACTCAGTTTCTCCTTCCCAATCACAGAAGACAATTTTTTTTTCAATACGCAGCAGACCTCTCCCATTAAGATTCTGGGGTCAAGAAGAGACACATTCCCCCCTTCCCTTCGACAAAAGTCTGCCCTTAAGATGGATTATATATTTTTTTTTAGCTCATGTAAAACTTCATCCTATGGGCTTCCATTTACCTACTGCAGTAAGGCAGTTTTATCCTGAACCTGTAATGTCCCTTCCATAAGTGCATGCTCACCAGCCAATGCAGTGCTCCTACCCATCAGCGTGCCTACGGATGCAGGGAACACACTTCTGTCGCAGGCTACCACTGCCGCCGCCGTCACCACCACTAATGAACTGAGGGTTTTTTGTTTTTTTTAAATTTCTAAGGACGTAGATATAAAAAAAAAAACCCCCAAAAAAACAAAAGCGCTGGCTGGTGTGGAAAACGGGTCAGTACAGACTCCACATCTGGCCCAAGGAGTCCTCGTTCCCAAGCCGCTTTCCACACACACAGATTCAGTCCATCTTTTCTTTCTGCACCAGCTTGGGTGCATCAACAAAGTCCTTGCCATTGTAGAGAATAATGGCACCTGTCCCGATGCTTGCGCTGCCCCAGAAGAGCACATAGGCCAAAGTCTCCGTCCACGTGTCACCTGCAAAACAGCACCAGAGAAGTTCTGTTCACTTACTGCCCCCTTATTTTATTTAAGTTGTTTTTTTTTTTAAAACCACCTATAATCAGAAGAGCATGCTAGATGGTTAACCCTGGGACATCTGCAGTTATTTCATTTTATTCTATGGTGCCCTTACCACAGGCTTCTGATCCCTCTTCTCTCCCCACCACGAACCTCTGACTGCTTTGTTCCTGCCACCTCCTGTGGACTGCTGGGCTCTGGCTCCAGTGGTGGTAGCAGCAGAAGTCAGAGTGCAGGAGTTAAGGCAGCCTGCACTCGAGGGCCCTGCCTCCCCCACATAGAAGCCCAGAGAAGTCCAGGGCCACTGTGGCACCAATGAGCGCAGACTTAGCCCCCATGCTTGCTGCCTTCTGCCGGAGCTCTGAGGCATGCAGGCTCGGCCAGAAACGAAAGGACTGGAGATCTGTTGGGAGGGGGCAGATTGTGAATTTTGCCACTCTAGGCAAAGGCTTAGTAGACCTGTGTGTAAATCTAGATCTGGTGGAAGGAAAGGTGGCTGCTGCAGCTGCCTCTCTGTTGGCAGAACAGCAACATCAACGGGGTTCAGTCAGAGGGGACTTTCCTCCGGCCCCGAGCTGGTTTGCTCAGGGAGGAGAGATTTAAAAGTGGGATAAAATGGGTTAAAAAGGGTGAAAAGCAAAATATACATTTTACACAACTGATTTCTGAAACTTACATTTTTACGGACTAATCAAAGGATAATTTTTGATAAAAGATGAAAAACAGCAAAATTTAACAGTTCTGAACTGAGGTGTTTTCACAGATTTAAGAAAGAGAAGTGAGGTTTGCAAATACAACAAAATGGGTTTTTGCTGATTTCATAAATTCCCAGAAAATTTCATGTTGCAAGAAAGTTGTTCTAGAAGTCATTTTCCAGAAGACTTTCTGACAAAAAGTGAAAGGCTTGTTTTATCTATGAAGTGTGAAAACATCTCTAGACAGGGTTTTCCTTCTATACCAGTAGCATCTGGATGAAAAGTTAGCTGGGGAATTTAGCTGTGGTAGCGAGCATCCACTTCTGACTCATGACATCATGGGTGATGGGCAGAGCTTTGCACCCAATACTTGATTAGAAGAGTGGTTCTTGACAAGTCCTTGAGGCCTCCAATAAATTTTGTCAGTGCAAACAAATAAGAAAATTAGGTCTTACCTTCGATAATTTCATTCCTGTAGTACCAGGATCAGTCCATACTCCTGGGTTTTGCCTCCGCACCAGCAGATGGAGACAGAGCAAGATTTGACTGGCTCTATCATAAATACCAGGGTGCCACCCACAGTCTGCCAATATTATGCAATGTCAAAGCAGAATGACCCCTAACTTAAACTAACTATATACAGAAATCTCACAACCGGAAACTGTTGGATCCCTGATCCCAACAACAAACCGGACCATAAAAGAGGTTAACAAACGGGAGAACCCTCACATATCAGGTAAAATAAGAGCAGAATCGGAAGCAGCGGACTCTCCAAAACTTATATGTACACAGCGGGTGGGACTCTGGACTGATACTACAGAACGAAAATTATCGAAGGTAAGACCTAATTTTCTTTTCCCTGTACATACCGGATCAGTCCAGATTCCTGGGATATACCAGAGCTTGAACCTACTTGTGCTGGGACCCGGAGAGGCCCGCTCTCAATACGCCTGCTCCAAAATTGCCCTCCCTTGGATCATGGACATCGAGCAGATAATGTCGCGCAAAAGTATGCAAAGATTTCCAAGTTGCTGCTCTGCAAGTCTCCTGTGGAGAAATCTGATGACACTCCGCCCAGTAAGCCACCTGGGAGCGAGTGGAATGCGCCTTCAGCCCCACCGGCAGGGGCTGACCACAGAGCAAATATGAGGAATTTATGGTCTCTTTCAACCAACGGGCGATGGTGGTTTTGGACGCCATATTACCCCTCTTTGGTCCATTCCAAAGGACGAAGAGATGATCCGACAAAACAAAAACCATTGGTAGCTTCCAGATAACGCAGTAACGCCCTACGGACATCCAGCTTTCGTAAATCCTTCGAAAGAGAATCCGACCTATCCAGGTCGGTAAACGATGGTAGCTCCATCGACTGGTTCAAATGAAAGGAGGAAACTACTTTTGGCAGAAAAGATGGGACCGTCCGCAAACTAATTCCGGAATCAGAGATCCTCAAGAAAGGCTCCCTGCAGGACAATGCCTGAAGTTCAGAAACCCAGCATGCTGAGGAAATTGCCACCAGGAATACTACCTTCAATGTGAGATCCTATAGCGTCACCCTCTTCAGTGGCTCAAAAGGGGGCGCACACAAAGCCTTAAGAACCACATTTAAATTCCAGGATGGACATGGAGAATTCAGCAGAGGGCGTAAATGTTTTGCCCCACGCAGAAACCGGGCAACATCGGGGTGCGCCGCCAGAGTCCTCCTGTCTACAGAACCACGTAAACAACTGAGGGCTGCCACTTGCACCCGCAAGGAGCTACAGGACAATCCCTTGGCTAAACTGTCCTGTAGAAAGGCTAGAATACTGGAAACGGACGCCCGAGTGGAGACAATCGCACGTGAAACGCACCACGATTCGAAAACCTTCCAAACACACATATGATAAGGAAGTTGACACCTTATGCGACCTCAGGAGGGTGGACACCACTGCGTCCGAATAACCTTTACCTTTTAGACGTCGCTTCTCAAACATGCCGCTGGACAAAAGCGATCTGATCGAAACAAACAGGCCCCTGATGAAGGAGGTTCGGCAGAAATGGAAAGCGCAGTGGGCCCTCCACCGCGATATTGATGAGATCCACAAACCACGGCCAACTGATTACCTCCAATGGATGGCTCTCTATTCGACGTAGTACCTTGCCGATCAGCGGCCCAGAAGGGGGGAAAGACATACAGAAGAACTGTCGTCGGCCAGGGCAACGCCAAGCGTCCACGCCCTCTGCCCCCATTTCCCTTCGACGAGCAAGAAGCGTGGAGCCTTGGCATTCTTGAAGGTTTCCATCAGGTCCATGGATGGCGTGCCCCGGATCTTTCGCAGATGAGTTGAAAAGCTCTGTCTGCAAACTCCCACTCTCTCCGGGGTCGAGGCTGATTTCGACAAAAAATCTGTGTGTATGTTGTCGACCCCTGCTATGTGGGACGCGGCTATGCTGGCTAAGTGCCGTTCCACCCAATGAATCAACAGGCGAGCTTCTAACGCCACCTGATGACTCCTGGTCCCCCCCCCCTGACGATTGATGTAGGCCACTGTGGTCACATTGTCTGACAGCACCCTGACCGACTTCCCCTGAATCAGAGGGAGAAAGGCCTGCAATGCCAGGTGCACCGCTCTGGTTTCCAAGCGGTTGATCGACCACCGAGACTCGACTGGGTACCAGAGCCCCAGCACTGACTTCTGCAAGCACACCGCTCCCCAGCTGGAGAGGCTCGCATCCGTGGTGACCACCGTCCAATCCGGCACCACCAGTGGAACGCCCCGGAGCAGATTGTCCGAGCACAGCCACCAAACTAGACTGGATCGTGCCAGGTCCATCAATGGTAATGGAAGGTAGAACTGCTCAGACACCAGACTCCAGTGGGAAAGTAACACTGATTGCAAGGGACCAATTCCAGCGTCGAAGCCATGGACCCTAGCGTCTGCAAGTAATCCCAAACAGTCGGCTGTTGTTTCTCCAGCAAGGACCGGACTGCCCCTGCAACTTGAGACTGCAATCAGAGGTGAGATAGACCTTCCCCTGACTGGCGTCGAATAAAGCTCCCAAAAACTCCACCAACTGAGAGGGAATGAGTTGACGTTTGGCTGTGTTGACCACCCAACCGAGGGACCTCAACAACTGAGGCACCCGGTGGATCGCCAAATGGCACCGGGTTTCGGATTTTGCTCGAATCAACCAATTGTCCAGGTACGGATGCACCAACAAACCCTCCCGGCGAAGCTGTGCTGCAACTACCACCATTATCTTGGTGAATGTTCTGGGAGCTGTCATCAGACCGAATGGCAACGCCTGAAATTGGTAATGCTTCCCCAACATGAAGAATCTGAGATACTTCTGATGGTCCTCCCTGATTCCGATGTGCAAATATGCCTCCGTCAGATCCAGTGAAGCCAGGAACTCCCCCGGACGAACGGAAATAATGATGGAACGCAATGTCTCCATGCGAAAGCGTGGGATCCAAAGGCATCTGTTGACGCACTTTAGATCTAGTATGGGACGACATGGACCCTTCTTTTCTTTGGAACGGACTAAGTATATGGAATAATGTCCTCTTCGTTGCTCTGGAGGAGGTACACTAGAACAATTGCCCCCAGATCCCAACAGCCGATGCAAGGTCTGTTGGATCGCTTGACGTTTGTTGGCATACCCGCACGGGGACGGGAAAAATCGTGGGTTGGGACGCCATGCAAAATCTAAAGCGCAACCGTGTTTATCACTGAGAGTTCCCACTGATCAGATGCTTTGCCCTAGAAGACCCCCCCCGGGTCCCCCGACCGGGGTCAACCCTTGCCTGCAGGGGGTGGTCCAAAGCCCCCGGACTTAGGGAGAATGCTGTTTAGAAGGCTTTGCGCGCCTTAAAGGCCCTATGCATAGCCAGGATAAATTCTGAGGAAAACGAGGAACATGAAACGTCCGAATTCTGTCCCTGTATCGTCCCATATTGCCCTCCCCCTGCTGCTCCTGCCGGCGAAACAGGCCGCGGAACCGGTCTCTGGGAAGAGAGGGAGGGCAGGGGAATTCCTTGCCCCCCACCACGAGCGGCGCCATGAAGGAGGCCAAATCTAAAATGGTGCTTTTTCCTGCGCTCACCGGCAACTGACTGGAAGCAGGAGAAGGCAGCTCCCCGATCACGACCGCCATCGTTCTGCCCACCGAACGACCACCCCCCGAACAGACCCCTGACGTCCTTCGCCTCCTCCGGGGATGCAGGCTGAGCACAGCCCATCCCGCGGAGGTTGCGCGCGCCCCCGAGCCACAGGCCGAGCAGCACGAACCGTGTGGCCATTATGAAGTCTGGCTGCAGAGAAAAAAAGTAAAGAGCGAGGGAGAGGAGACGCGAAAAGCCTCCCAGACCGCCGCAGCAAAAAGAAACAGAGAGCCGCCACAAAATTCACGTCTTGCTACTATTATTTTATTTTTTATTTTTTCAACCTGTGACGCTGTCCAACATCGGCGTCCTGAAGCGGTCCGACCGGGGTGAGTGATCCAGGCTCCCCGGTATCACCCCCGGCTGGGCTGTCAAAAGACAAAGTCGGGTCTCAACCCTTAGCACCAAGCAGCCTACAGAACCAGGGGGGGGTATGGGCCCTCAGGACCTGCCAACCCCTGGGAAGCTAAGACAGTTCGCTGAGCGCTCTGGGACTGACCTCCTCTGCCTTCTCAGTCTTCTTATGATTTTCTCTCTTTTTTTTTTCTTTTAAACTTAATTAATACAAGTAAGGCTGGAAGGCTAACTAAATCTATTTTTTTTTTTTTTTAAAAGGATCAGCTCAGACTGTGAGTAAAGCACCCATCTGCTGGAGCCAGAGTAATACTGGCAGACTGTGGGGTGGCACCCTGGTATTTATGACAGAGCAGTCAAATCTTGCTCTGTCTCCATCTGCTGGTGCGGAGGCAAAACCCAGGAGTCTGGACTGATCTGGGACCGTACAGGGAAACACACATTAAGCCTGCTTATTAGATCAAACATATACAATCTGATCTCATGAATACACAACAAGGCAAAGCCGAGAAAGTCAGTGGATCACAACAGTGCACTAATAAATGCAGAAACTTCAAAGCTCTTGATCTGGGCTCTCTTGCTGGATTTGCATGGCGCCTCCAAGCAGGAGACAAATTAGGCAGGAAGGGGGCCAAGCTGGTCTGAACTGGAGACTGCCCGAAAGGTGTGCAGGACGTTGGCAGTGGGAGGAGCAGACATTGAAATTTACCTGTATACTAAAATATTTCCAGGATGCTTGTTTTTGCAGTGCTTCTTTACTGACAGAAAGTAGAACATACCTACACAAGTGCTGCATTCATGTGCGCTCTCTTCAGCTTACGGTTAAATGTGATCTGTTGCTGCCGCTTTTCCAATAACAAAAGCCCAAATGTTTTCTGCTCAACTGAACACCTCCACCACACTCTGAAACGCCGTTGGATTTTACCATAAAGTGCAGTGTCCGTGCGCATCGGCTGCAATGAAGCCAGAGGCTGTAACTACTCTGCCATCAGCAAACAGATGATGCACATGGAGAAAGCGACCACATGATAATGGGCGCTGCAGAGACAGAATAAAATCACACACACAGATTAAGGAAAGCTGCACACTTAAAGTATTGTCAACCTACATTTTCTGTAGCATTGGGACTGTTAGAATTGCAGTGCACCACTCTGACGAGTTTTTCTTCTCTGCGGCTGGTTTGGTTGCTCAGTCCAGGTCCAGACACGGCATGCGCAAGAGCATCCCCTGGTGAATCAGCACGGCCTCTGACAAGGCAATTGCCAAGAGATGCAGAGGAGCGCGCCTATTCAACCGGCACACGTCCATAGAGAAGTCTTTGAAAGGCTACTGGTTTCTCGCCAGCCCCACACCCTAAAGAGACTCGTTCTTCCAGCCCCAGCATAAAGCTCGGGCATGTCTGCGGCTGCACTTTTCAAGGATGTGCAAAAGCTCTTCTTCTCATTTCCCTAATTATTCGTTAAACAGGCCAAGACTCCATTTTTTTTTTCCCCCAGTTATGGTAGATCCCTTTGCACATTTCTAGTCATTTGGGAATACAATGGATATTAACAGTAAGAATCACAAGACATTGTAAACTGCTTGCCTTGAAAATGTCTGCTTTGAGGAAACCTGCCATTTTATTGGCTACCTACCCTCTGGAATTGTTAAGGGATTCGTTTTTAAAAATGTTATCTTCGAGGGTCACATTGTAAGAACACCAGATAACATGCGAGATTTACAGAATAAGAGTTTTAACCCCCAAAAGTGACCACAGCCCTTAATCAAGGGGTTTCTCTCTCTGTACCTATAAAAATATAAGCCAAATGGGATAAAAAGCATAACTTAACGGCCAAAAATTTCCAGTCTGCTGCACATGTAGAGGACTGGTATATTCTGCTTCGTCAACTGAATAATTTCCCAGAAATAAGTTCTATGGCATCCTAGAACAGACACAGAAGTAAAGAGTGGGAGAACACCCCCAAAAACAAACCCCCAGATCTACAATTCTTAAAAATGCTTCTGCAAAATAAACCAAACCTGCACCCCCATCCCCCCAGCCAAAAAAAAAAAAAATCCCAAACATAAAACAAAAATCCCCATCACCTTAAAAAGAAACCGCTTAAAACAAGAGACTCACTTGTCGGAAACCATCAGAGAAATTGTTCTTGTAATATCGTATCAAGGAGTTCCAGCCGTCCATTACCAGGCCCCACTGAGTTCTCTTTCCAGTTCTGCAAAATAAGAGGTAGTCAGTCGCTCTTGCAGGGACCCAGTACCCATGGAGTGCACCTGATTTTTATTCCTCACAGTCCTTGCCCTCAGGAACCAGCTCTCGCCAGAACACTGCTCCAGTCCAATTCTGCAATCCTCCTTAAAATAGAGTGTGTTGTCTCACTCTCTGCAGAATTTTAAATCTGCAGCAATCCAGGGACCCTGAAGGGAGTAGACTGAGGACAAGAAACCCAGCCTCGGAACTTTTAAAAATGCGTACAAATTAATTTTATAGGACCCCTGTAGGCCCCTCAGTTATCCTCTGCAAGTCATCATGGGTCAAAGCAGCATCCAAATCTAGGGCTTTGATTCCCCTCCCTTTTAGCTTTAAAACAGACCCAGCAAAATTGTCTTCTTTCTTGCTTGCTGCCATTAGCCTGCTGCAAGTTTGAACTCTGCAGCCAGGAGACGGCAATGCTGCTTTGGCACCTATCGTTAAATAAAATCAAGAAACAAAACCAGATACGAGCTGGGGTAGCTGGAAGGTGCGATTATCTGGCAGTATTCATCTGAATCTGGTAGCACCAGGAGCACAAAGCTGTGGAACTCATGTTCCATGACTTTCTCCGGCACTCTCAAGAATGCATTGACAAAGTTAGACTTGTAATATACATTTTTTTTTTTTTTTTTTTAAATTGCTCCATACCAAGGTAAGAAAAATAAAATGTAGTAAGAAATGCTGGGGAGCCGTAGGTGTCCCCTGCCATCTGCTGGAGTCAGAGAAAAATACTGAAGGGACACAGAGAGCGCTCCAACCTATAAGGGGCCATCCTTTCAGTTTTTTGCTCCGACTCCATCTGCTGGAAGGGGGACATAACCCACTGTCTGGACTGATCCGGGTACGCACGGGGAAGTAACATTTATCACACAGCTTATTCTAGCACCACATTCTCAGCAATAAACTATCTAGAAATGCTTGAAAGGCTGAGGACCCTACACCCGGGGTCAGTATCGTGCTAGAAAGATTCTCCAAGTGGAATGGGTTTAATTGTCTGCTGGGGCGATATCCTCAAGAAAAAGAAAATATACCTATAATGAAAACCTCCACCAAGAGAGAGAAAGAGAGCTTGGAGCCAATAGGTGCTGAAAGAAAATCCTCTCATTCTGCAGGGGGCAGCAGGGCATCCTTCACTGACTGGGAGCAGAGAATCCTAGAGAAGTTTTCCTGTAGTTTAAAGGGGGGGGCTCACCAAGGATAAAGACACAATGCCCCTCTGTTTGAGCTGGTGAGTGACCGCGCATGCCTGAACACTCAGTCCCCTCCTCGGTACATAAGGAAAAACAGACTCATGGGGCCGATGGACCAGACGTGTCCCGATAAGTTATGATACTGGCTCGTTTTGTAGTGCAAAGAACAGACTGCTGAAACTTTAAGTACACCTATCACCATTGTTTCATTTTCCTGAACTATGGTAGAGTGTACACACACACACACACACATACGGTTCAGCATGTCACAGATATCACACTGCAAAGCATCTGTCTAAACATTTCTGCTATACTTGTGAACTTAAATGTCCATGAATCCCTGCTGGACATGATTAACAGCAGTTACTGCACCATGATGGCAGAGATGAAGGGTGAGGGGCATCTGAGGGCATTTAATTGCCAGTGAATGCCATGTCCATCAGAGAGAGAGAGAGGCGCTGACATCAGGACACACAGAAAACAAGAAGCTCCAGCCAGAACCAAAAAGAAGCCTACTTTCCATGACACACACCCTCCTCTCCCCCACCTATCAGAGTCTTCATGTCCCCCCTGACATGTCCTGAAAGTTTGGTGTGGATAGGACACCAAACACACACAAATCGTCGGGGACACAAGCATACACAAACAGAAGGAACGATCTTATAAGCCCTCTCTTTTTTTCAGAAAGTAGGATAAAAATGTAGTGAAGGTAATGCTAAACCACATACATCTTTGTCAGTATCTGATGTCTATGAGCATTGTGATGAACTTTGCAAAACAAAGCACTGCCACTCAAAGGCACAGACCCCCAAATCACACAATTGCCTTTGCAGGAAGAGTTCTCAACTTTGGTCCTCAAGGGCCGCAAAAGGGTATGGGCTTTCACAGCACCCAAAAATATAAGAAAATTGGTTCTTACCTGATAATTTTTGTGCCTGTAGTACCACAGATCAGTCCAGAGTCCTGGGTTTTGCCTTCCCTCCAGCAGATGGAGACAGAGAAAGTTTCACTGACACTGCCACATAATCTGAGGTGCCAACTGCAGTCCCTCAGTATTGACAGGTACCCAAGCCATGATACCTACCAACAACCATACATTAATAATGCCCTGAACGAGCAGAAGGAAGTGGATCCTTATCTTAGGAACAATTAAAACTTGAGGAACTAAACAAGAAACCTGCGACACTCTTCAGACTAAGCACAGTAACCTATTAAGCGGACTCTCCAAAATTCCCCACTTTAACTGGGCAGGACTCTGGACACATCTGTGGTACTATAGGAACGAAAATTAGCAGGTAAGAACAATTTTCCTTTTCCTGTATGTACCCAGATCAGTCCGGACTCCTGGGATGTACCCAAGCTGCCCTAAACGGGGTGGGACTGCAAGAATACTGCTCAAAGCACACTTTCAAAACACATGGCCTCTGAGGCCTGGACATCCAAACAATAATGCCTGGTGAATGTGTGCAAGGACTTCCAGGTAGCCGCCTGCTGACATTTGGCCCAGGAGGCCACCTGACATTCACCGAACCTATAGCCTCCTTCAACCAATGTGCGATCGTAGACTTCATGCCTTGTGATCCTTCCTTGCACCACTCCATAGAACAAAAAGATGGTCCGACAACCTGAAGCTATTAGTGATCTTAAGATAGCGCAATAACGCCTGCTTTACAGCCAAAAGTCGCAACTCTCTCACATGAGGCGCTTTAGCATCCGAATTTGGAAAGGCCAGGAGCTTGACAGATTGGCTTAAATGAAATGATGACACTACCTTCGAGGGGGGGGGGGGGGGGGGGGAGGGAAGGAAAGAACCATCCTCAACGAGACTCCCAAATCCGGAATTTGCAAAACAAAACACGGGTCTCTATAGGACAAAGCCTGAAGTTTCAAGATCCTTCTTGCAGAGCAAATTGCCACCAAGAAAACCACCTTCAAAGTGAGATCTTTCAAAGTAGTCCTTCGAAGAAGCTCAAATGGCACCGCATATATACCCATAAGGACCAGGTTAAGGTTCCAAGAGGGATACAACTTAAGAACCAGAGGATGCAAATGCATTGCGCACCAGAGAAAACGTATTACATCCGGATGAATAGCTAGGGTAACCCCTTGTACCTTGCCTCAAAGACAGACCAAGGCAGCCACCTGAATTCTGAGGGAGTTAAAGGCCAAACCTTTCACCAACCCTCTCTGCAAGGATGCCAGAGTAGGATCAATCCCCTGCTCCATGCACCAAGACTCGAAAACTCTCCAGACTCACATCCACCTCCTTGGTGTAAGGTTTTCTAGCTTGCGATACAGTAGAAGTGATATCCTCTGAATATCTTCTCTCTCAAGCGTTTCTCTTCAAAAGCCAAGCCGTGAGACCAAAGCGAGCTGCCTGATCAGAAAATATGGGCTCTTTATGCAGAAGCTTTGGTAGGTGAGCGAGCCTCAATGGTCCATCCACTACTAGGTTGATCAGATCTGCAAACTAAGGCTGCCTTGGCCACTCTGGTGCTATTAGAATCACTTCTCCTGAAAGGATTTCTATATGCCATAAGATCTTGTCCACCAGTGGCAACGGCGGAAACATGGCCAAGGGGCATTCTTCTGTACAAGGCAGAAGTAAGGCAGCCCCCCTTTTGCTCCTCATTCCCTTCTTTGACTGAAGGAACGCAGGGCCTTGGAATTTTGGTAAGTTGCCACCATGTGAGGCCTGCTCCATCTGCAACTGATGAAGTGCATTGCTTCCTCCAACAACTCCCACTCTCCGGGATCCAGTTGTTGCAGACTGAGAAAAGCCGGCGATGTGAGAAGCTGCTAATAGCATCAGATGCTGCTCTGCCCAGTAGATTAATTCCTGGGCTTCCTAAGCCACCACATGACTTTGTGCCACCCTGTTGATTGATGTAAGCCACTGTCATCACATTGACTTCTCCTGCAACAGAGGTAGGAATGCCCACAGAGGTAGGAATGCCCACAGTGCCAAATGCACCACTTTTCTTTCTAAGCGACTGATGGACCACAACGCTTCCTCTGCCAAACACTGGCCCTGCACAGACTGGTCCTGGCATACCACTCCTCACCCGGAGAGAGACTGGCGTCGGTGGTATCATCCAGTCCGGAATCCCCAATTCCTTTCCTCAATTGGTCCCTACCAAGCCACCATGAAAGACTGGACCTAGCTAACTCCATAAGAGGCAGCGGAAGATGAAACCTTTCTGATAACGGGTCCCAGCGGGAAACACAGACTGCAGAGGCAGCAAGATGGGCAATCGCCCAAGGAACCAGCTCCAAAGTGGATGCCATGGAACTTGCAAGTAATCCAAACTTTGGGCACTTACTTCTCCAACAATCCACAAACTTGCGCGAGCAATTTTGTAATGTGCTTCTCGGTGAGAAAAGCCTTTCCCACCTTGGTATCGAAACGTGCATCCAGAAACTACAAGATCAGAGTAGGGGAAAGATGACTCTTGGACAAATTTACTATCCACCCCAGGGATCTCAAGCGCTGCAGTACCAAATCCACTGCCTGGCTGCAAAGGACCTCTGACTTCGCCCGAATCAGCCAGTCATCTAGATATGCATGAACCAGGATGCCATCTCCCCAGAGGGCCACCGCCATCATGACCATCA
Organism: Rhinatrema bivittatum; assembly: GCF_901001135.1. NCBI lineage: Eukaryota > Metazoa > Chordata > Amphibia > Gymnophiona > Rhinatrematidae > Rhinatrema > Rhinatrema bivittatum. Next base: position 264,316,450 of record NC_042616.1, read on the forward strand.
CACCTTGGTGAAAGTCCTGGGAGCTGTCGTCAGACCAAACGGAAGGGCACAAAATTGAAAACGCATTCAGAGGACCATGAATCTTAGATATCTGAAGATTGAGCTGACTCCCTGTGTGCATGTATGCCTTGGTTAATCCAGGGAAGCTAAGAACGCTGCTTTGCGCACACCAAAATTACAGAGGGTCTCCATCTGAAAAAGAGGAACCTTGAGAGCCACGTTTATTCTTGAAGTCCAAAATTGGGCGGAACATTCCCTCCTTTTTGGGAACGAAATAAATGGAATAGCGACTTATCCCCTGTTCCTCCAGGGGGCCAGGAACAATGGCTCCCAGCATTTGTAGGCAGCTGATGGTTGTTGCACCACCCAGCTTTCCCTCGTAGGCGCATGGGAAGACCATGAATAAGTCTCTTAGCAAACAAGCAAATTCTAAAGCGTAACCTTGTCTTATGGGGCTTAAGACCCACTCCTTGTTAAAAGAAAGAGGTCAACCATCCCCCTAAGGCCGGAACTCAGGAATGGGCCGGCCTCACTTCATTGGGCAGATTTGGCTCCACTACCACCCTGGTCAGAGCCATTTCTGTTCAGCTTCCACCCGCAAAAGGACTGGTTCCAGGACTGCTGCTGGAAGCCTTGTTTGGCCGAAAACACCTATTCCCTCTGAAAACGAGAGTATGAAGGAAAGGACCCTTTTCATCCTTTCGGTTTATCCTCTGGCAATTTATGACCTTTATTCTCTCCAGATGTTTGATCAGCTCCTCTAAGTCCTGTCCAAAGAGCACCTTCCCTTTAAAAGGTAACATCCCCAACAGATTTGGAAGAAATATCCGCTGACCAGTTTCTCAACCAGAGAAGCCACCTGGCTGATACTGCTGACATCATCATTCTGGAAGAAGTCTTAATGAGGTCATATAGTGCATTGGCTCCGTAGGCAACCACAGCTTCCAGCCGCTCCGCCTGCTTTCCTCTGAATCAGACGTGGATGTGTCCACCTGCAACTGCTGTACCCATCACAGTCCAGCCCTCAGCATAAAACTGCTGCAGACCACGGCATGTAGGCTGAGAGCAGCCACCTCAAAAATTTTGAGGGAAATTTCGAGCTTCTTATCCTGAATGATCATCATATCATCTTATTCGGAATGATATCATCTTAGTAACAGCAGACACCAAGGCCTGCTGGGCCTTGGTGTCTGCTGTTACTTTGGGACCTTCAGAAGCTCAAGTGTGTCCTCAGGCAAAGGACACAATTTATTCATCGCTCTACCAACCTTCAAGCCAGTCTCAGGAGTATCGCACTCCCTGAACACCAATTTTTGGACTGACTTATGGAAAGGAAAAGCCTTCGCTGGACCCCTTAGGCCATCCATGACTGGATCTACATCCTCCCCTGATCTGACTCCTCTCACAGAACTTTTATCCCTAACTTTGCCAGGACATGGGGAAATCAGAGGACCCAATTCCTCCCTGTGGAAAAGATGAACTACCTTCGGGTCATCCCCTTCCATAGCCAGGGCTTTCCCCAGCCCTTCTTCCGGGTCCTGGTCCACCAGAGCCGGATTCGAGTCCTGGGGATCCTGTGCCTCCGAGAAGTTATCCACTGTGTGCGTCTGTGCGAGCATCTCCAGGACTCACTGAACCCTTGTAGCCCCAGTAGCCCGCGAGGGTCTGGCCCTCTTCCTGGGTTATGGCCACGTGTTGTCCCTCAGTCTTCCTGGCCAAATAAACCCTATGCAGCAGAGGACAAAATTGGAGGACAATGTAGAGGAATCTTCAAAAGCCTCCCCCAGGTGGTCCTCTTCTCCCCCAACTGAAGCCCTCGAGCCCCCTAGTCTTCCATGGGGCTCATATCAGCCGAGAACAGCGGAGGAGGGAAATCCCCCCCCCACCCCTGCAGGTCGACAAAATGGCTTTCATTTCCACGCTAATGGGGAAGGGGTCCGCTGCTTCCACCAACTCACCGGAGAGCCTCCCAGTTGCTTCCCTGATGCCACTGTGACCGTCCCCGATCTGCCCTCTCCTCAGGAGAGGCACAGAGAGCATCATCAGTTGCGAGAAAGTTGTGCATGTGCGTCACCACACACCGTGCAGCTGGAGCCGCGTGGCATGCTGCCAAGGGTGCTGGGACCGCAAGTGCAGTCACCTGCCTGAGGAGCACCAAAAAAAGAGCCACTTCAAATTAAGCCCCCTTAGAGGCTGAAGCACCACTGCCGATCAAATGGGAAATCACACAAAAAACAGCTCCTTTTCCTTTAAACTTTATCAGTTAAAAAGGACAGAAAACACTTTGTTGCAAACTGAAGTGTAGCAGCAGGCTCTGTATGTCCTCCTGAGGGCAAGGGAACTGGCTCCACCAGCTATCTGCCTCTGGCAGTGAGGGACTGAGAATGAAAAGGGTCCCCAACCCACTGCTCGTCCACCTCAAAAACCAGGGGAGATGGCCCCACCAACCCCCCCCTGGGAGGCAATCTCAGAGTGTCTAAATTTCTCTCTTAAAAAAAAAAACCCTAAACAAAAAAACCTAGTCTACAGACTGCAGGTTTTGCACCTCCACCATCTGCTGGAGACAGAAATACTGAGGGACTGCAGGTGGGACCTCGAGTTAGGTGGCAGTGAAACTGTCTCAGTCTGCTGGAAGGGAGGCAAAACCCAGGAGTCTGGACTGATCTGGGTACATACAGGGAAACAGTTCTTAAATCAAATGTGTGACACTATCAGATGTCTATTCATGGTGGACATTTCCAGCAGGGGACTGATCTGCGGTTCTCAAGGATTGCTGGCTGCAAACATCTATGGGTAGGGTGAAATACGCGCTCAGCTTGCAGTGTGCATAGCAGCAAGGACTCAGAGGCATCTCAGCAGCACTTCCCAGTACTGACCTTGTAAAGTCTGTCTTTAAGGCACCTGTCCCAGCATACTGTTTGGCACAAGCATTTGCATTATCAGCCCAAGCTGCATAAAAAAAAAAGAAAAAAAAAAAAAGAGAAATGTTAATGCAGGAGGAATGTCACCCACACAATCCAACACATTAGGCATTTCAACAATCTTGGGAACCATCGTGGGGGGGGGGGGGGGGGGGGAGTTAAAAAAAAAAAAAAAAAAGTAATAATTACAATTTTTGTAAATCTTTTCAAATTCCGCCTGTTCTTCAATCCTCTGTCCAACGTGAAGAATACATAGCCTCTGAAATGAGAAGATCCGGAAAGAAAAGTGTGGATAAATCCCTGGAGGTTGCCAACTACTCTTCATTTAAGAGTGTCAATCAGGTCACAAGATAGCGGGCGGGGTGCTTTACAGGCGATCATTCTGCACTAGAGTTGTCAACTGCTCTGAGGTGAGGCAGTGAAAGACTGTAAATGAATGCTGAGAAAGCCAAAAAGGTACACTGGAGGGATAGTGCAATATGGAAGAGGTTTACCTTGCCCATAGGTTTTCAGTGAGCATTAGAAATTAGCCTTGGACAAAGACTGAAGTTGCAAGGTGACTGGCTGATGAGGCGGCTAGGTCACCGAGTCCATGTTGAAATGGCCACATAAAAGGCATTGGGATGTCACAGGCTCTGGCACCACATCACAAATATTCAATGTCAAACAAGTTAAGAAAACTAGTTTTAAGAAATTATGTTTGCTGAGAGAAAAATTAATATCCTCCTGATCAGTTTACCTGGTCTTTACAATACTTCATGCGCTCTAGATTCACTCAGCAGTCTCTCTTAAAACGCTCCCGAAACGTGCTGGATTTGTCAGACAGCATAGTCTCTGCCACACCTGAACGCTATGCTCTAAAGTGGCTAAGGAAGCAGAGCGGCGTGTCACTGTCACACATCGTCAGGCGGGATGTGACAATCATAGTTACACACCTATTCCCCCCTCCACTTACTGACCATTCCAATGTCCAACATGCCATAAAAGCCACCTTCCCAAAAGCGTTCTGTGACAGCAACACCATTGGCAGGGGGAAAGGCAAGGAGACTACACATACCCAACCCTGGGCCAGGGAGGCCAGAAAGCCCATGCATCGCTGAGCGCACCCCTTTCATGTCCAATTGCTGCTGCACTGCTCTCAGGAACCCTGAATGGGCCACTCCCACTCCCCAACAGCCCCAGATACATGGTACACGTCTTGGTTCTAAATCCTGCTATCGCATATCATGCTGGCCCTTTAAAGCAAAAGAAAAAAGGGATACCTGCCATCTATGGTCACGACCCACAGAGTTGCAGATATCACAGTTTTGCAAAGGAAAATTGGCTCTTACCTGCTAATTTTCGTTCCTGTAATACCACAGATCAATCCAGACCAGTGGGTTATTTATCTCTTCCAGCAGATGGAGTCAGAGAACAAAACTTTGAGGCACTGCTACTTAACTGAAAACGAGCCAGAGAAGGAAACACCTTCTTATTGCTTCCTGTCCTCCGGCAATCTAATCCCCTTGGACTCCCCCAGGACCTTCATCAACTGATCCAGGTCCTCTCCAAATAACAGCTTCCCCTTAAAGGGAAGATTACAGAGCTGGACCTTGGACAATAAATCGGCTGACTAGTTATGTAACCACAGCAGCCTATTAGCCACTACCAAGGAGACCATGCAGTAAGCAGACGTACGCACAAAATCATACAAAGCATCTGCCACGTAGGCTATACCTGCCGCCAGACGCGCAGCCTGCAGCATGCTGCCATCCGCCGCGGCCCTTCTGAATCCAACAGAGACAGGCCCTTTGCATTAAAATGGCATAGACCGCAGCCCGAAGGCTCAATGCTGAGCCCTCAAACATCCGTTTTGAGTTGCACCTCCAGCTTAAGATCTTGGACATCCTTCAGGACTGCTGCCCTGGCCACTGGGATCGTCATCTTCTTGGTTACTGCTGAGTCAGTCGTGTCCACCTTTGGGATCCTTAGCAATTCCAGGAAACTCTCCTTTAAGGGGTAAAGCTTGGCCAACGCTCTGCCTACCTTCAGGTCTGCATCTGGGGAGTCCCACTTCTGGTTCACCAGCTTTCAGGTCTTCTTGGGCAACGGAAAAGTGCAAGTGGGTCCCCTCAGCCATTCCAGGTCTGGGTTAACACCCTCATTATCCGACTCTTCCTGAGTGACCTTCACTCCTAATTCCTCCAGCATCTGCGGGATGAGGGGGTGCAGTTCATCTCTTTTAAACAGGCACACTACATGCGGATTTTCTCCCTCCGGGACCGGGAACTCGTCAGGATCAGGGTCATCTTTTGCCCCGTCTGCATCAGTGGTCGGCTGCGCATCCGGGTCAGCTCCTGCATAGAGGGAGTCCAATTGGAACAGCTCAGAGTCCTCACCGTCTCTGGGACCAGCCTCTGGAGCCGCAGGGCGCAAACCCAGGGGCTGAAGAATATCGCCAGTCCCCCGAGAAGTCACTTTAGACTTTTTAGCCGCGGGGCCCTTGGGCAATCCCCTGCCCATCTTCTTTCTCCATTTCTCCTAGCCAGGAAGGCTTTATGGAGAAGGAGAATAAAATCTGGGGTAAAATCCTCAGATTAATCTTCCACTTATCCCAGGAGACTGTCAGCTGCCTCACCCTCCCCTTCCGAGGCATCCTGCCTGAGTGTGGGGGGGGGAGGAGGAGAATCGCCTGACCACCTGCGGTCTCGTGCACTGCCTCTCCGGCGGCAACGGGAACAGACCCTGCTGACCTCCTCCCACGATTTCCTGCATAACTTGCCCCAAAATGCATGCCGGGCACAGGGAATATGAGTTCAGACCCGCTGCACCACACACGCAGCAGGCGGCCATTTTAGTTTTTGGTGCCACGTCTCCTGATCGCGGAACCACGCGCTGGACTCGGGCTCACCGAGCCACCGCCGGGAATAGATGCAATCCCCACCAGGGAGTTCCCAGGAATGCTGACAGAGTCCAGGACTACACAAGAAACGAGGCACTGCGGTTCCTTCCCGGCACTAGCTTCGCAATCAACCACAAATCCACAGAGCCTCTGCCACTCAAGTCCTGCTCCTCCCAGCCCTGGTCGACAGCTCCCATTGACTAAGCCCTCTCCGCTGAAGTTCCTGATAAACACTGATCTTCTGCTTCTTGTAAGCTGTTTAAAAAAAAAATAAAATAAAAAAAAAGAGGAACTTAAAGAAACTTTAAGCAGGTACTACCTTGTCCAGAGAAATAAGGTCGAAAGAGTGCCTCTGAAGGTCAAGGGAGCCAGGACCCCTGGCTAGCGGACCATCCGATACACAGCGAGCGAACACAGTCAGGGGTATCCAACCCTCTGGCGGCCTGGCTCCATCTGAGGGATGGCCCACAAAGATACCTAACACCTCAGGGAGTGTCTGTGATCTGGAACCTAAAGCTACTCTAAAACAAAAAATAGTTTAAAAAAAAAAGAAAAGATAACAGCCTGTAGGTTCTCTGACTCCATCTGCTGGAGTCAGAGAAATACTGAGGTCCTGCAGGTGGCACTCTCAGTTAAGTAGCAGTGCCTCAAAGTTTTGTTCTCTGACTCCATCTGCTGGAAGGGATGAATAACTCACGGGTCTGGACTGATCTGGGTATGTTCAGGAATCGATTTTACTCGTGAATTTTGCAGTTTTTCAGAAGACTTAAAAAGTGCCATGGCACTGTACTTGCAATGCTACATATTGCTTCACGAAATGATGGTTTCCAAAAAAATAACCTTCCCTCTTGTTGGTTATAGAGATAGCCATGTAATGGCAGGGCCTACATCTCTTCTTAAAGAAGTAGATACACACATAAAGACTGCTTTCAAATTCTTCCCCATCCACCCCACTGTCCACCTTCGATAAGCCTAAAATTTGCAGCTTATGCTGTTTCTATGGAAAAAAGCCAGGCCTGGGGTGCCTCACCTGCAGCTGGGCTTGGAGAGAGCGGCGAGCTAACAAACTCTGAATCACATTGGTGCGGTCTAGGCAGTCCATGCAGTTGCTGCGGAAGGTCCCCTCCTGCTGCGACATAATCTTCCCATCCACATCCACCAGGAAATAGCTAGAAATGCAGACATACATTAGTTACACTTATCCCTAAATTACTATGCAGGTGACCAATGCATCCATGTAAATGCATCCCAAGTTTAATTCACGATTTTATATTTGTTTGCTTCTCTCATGGGTAAACTCCAGTCCTCGAGTGCCACAAACAAGCCATATTTTCAGGATATTTATTTTATTTAACGTGTTTTGTATACCGTCATTCGGTTTCGCCATCAGAACGGTTTACAGTAGTAGAGAGATGAGAGCGATTTGCATATAATAGAGGTAGTGCATACAAATCTCTCATGCATATTTATTCTAAATAAACATCATTGCAGCAAATTGTCATATTGAAATAATGTTTGGGGTTTAAAGGTTAGGTAAATACATATATCAATCTTATGTAGCAGCAGAGTTATTACATACGTTAAAGTTGATAAATACATATAATAAAAAATTGTTGTTACATATAGACTAGGGAGGCTAAGGGTGATAAGTGAGGTTGGTTGCACATTATCTTAAGTGATCACATGGTGGGCGTTATTTAATTGTTAGAGGGATGGAGCGTTTTTCTTGGTGTTGGGATGTGTGGTTGATTGGTGGTCTGGTTGATTGAGTGAGTTTGAGTAGGCTCTGGTGAAAAGCCAGGTTTTCAGGTCTTTTTTGAAAGTTTTGATATCTGGTTGATTTCTTATTTCAATTGGTATTGTGTTCCATAGAGTGGGGCTGGCGATGGATATGGCTCTCTCAGGTCTTGAGTTCAGTTGTGTGGTTCTGGCATGAGGAATTTTGAGGAGGCCTTTGTTTGTTGAGCGTAGGTTCCGTTTAGGAGCGTGGATTACAATGAATTTGCATGAGATTCCACAATGAATTTGCATGAGAGAGATTTGCATACAAATCTCTCATGCATATTTATTCTAAATATCCTGAAAATCTGGCCTATTTGTGGCACCCGAGGACTGGAGCTATCACTGGGCTAGGCTGCAAAGATGGTCAACTCCAGTCCTGGAGGACCACATACAAGTGTGGTTTTCAGGATACCAAAGTATGCAAAAATGAAATCTGTTCTTTGACTAAGTATATATAAAGCTTCTCATGAAAATTCATTGTGGATATTCTGAGAATCTGGACCTTGATCTTTTGGGCAGCACAAAGCCAAAATTTGGAAAAGGAAGAAAAAACTCCCAAACCTTTCCAAACAAAAAATCAGAGGCATGGTTGGAAAGTATACTGCTCCAGGTCAGATTTTCAATAGAACTACCCAAGACAAAGAACAGAGGCTATTCTTGAAAAAAATCAGGCCCCAGGTGCTCTGTACGTTCTTAACTTGTTTAGAAAATCATGAAAGGACTTGAACAAGTTAATGTACATTGGTTTACTCTCTCACTTAATAGAAGTACCAGGAGGCACTCCATGAAGTTAGCAAATAGATCATTTAAAACAAATCAAAGAAAATTCTCTCACTCAGCACATAGTTAAGCTCTGGAATTTATTGCCAGAGAATGTGGTTACAGCAGTTAATGTAACTGGGTTTAAAAAAAAAAAAAGGTTTGGATAAGTTCCTAGAGGATAAATCCATAAACTGCTATGACTATAAATTAATAAGCAACAGTAGCTTGTGATCTATCTAATGTTTGGGTACTTGTGACTTGGCCACTGTTGGAAATAGGATGCTGGGCTTGACGGACCCTTGGTCTGACCAGTATAGCATATCTTATGTTATGTAACTTGGTACCCTCTGCCTCAGAAAAAAAAAGCAAGTTTTCTTACTGTTAACTGTGTTTTCTGTAGTTATCAGAATGAATTAGCCATTATATGTGGGTGACATCATCTGGAAGCACTGCACTTGTTTCTCCAACATAGTAGAGCTCTGAGCTCCACTGAGTATGTGCGAACAATCCTGCATGTGCATTGCCTCGTGAGCCTCCTCAGTCAGTATCAGAGACAAATCTAGACATGTAGTCAATTCTCCAGGAAGGCAGGTGGGTATTTCAAGCTAACTCATCCTGCTACCTATGGAAAAACAGTTTATGGTAAGCAAACCTTTTCCCATCGATATGCAGGATGAATTAGCCATTACATGTAGGGAGTACCAAGCTGAGGGTTGCAATGGAGCGTTTACATAGTAAGCAAAGCAGTCCCTACCATGGAGGTGCACTACAGTGAAAATAGGTTTTAAAAAATAGCCTGTCCGAATTTACTACCAGCTTTTGAGAGGTTATCCAGATAGTAATGGGACATAAAATTATGAACTGAAGACCAAGTTGCAGCTTTGCAGATGTCCTCAACGGGCACTTCAAAGATGAATATCAGAGGACGCCATAGTTCTCACTTGATGAGCCTTAATAGAGTGAGTTGTATTCTCGCTAAGTCGTAGCACTTAGCAGGATTACAACCAATTAGATAAGGTTTGCTTGGTGACCACAGCTCCCAGCCGGTTTGGGTCATAGGAGATGAAAAGCTGATTGTCACATTGTCAAACCAGAGCCCTCCTTTTGTAATACGCCAAGGCCCATTTGCAGTCGAAAAAGTATGGAGGGCTTTTTCACCTTTATGCCTGTGAGGCATTGGGAAAAACGTAGGCAGAATGATTGATTGATGTGGAAGGCCGAAACCACTTTGGAAGAAACTTGGGGCGAGTTTGAAGAACCACTTAAGAACCTGGAGTTTGCAGACGCTTCTAGCAGAAGTGATCAGCTTGGGAAGTTTTTGAATTGGAGGTTTGATGTGCAACAGTCCTTTCATGAATTTAGATATTAGCGGATGAGTGGATATGAGCTTATCATCCAACATATGATAGGCTGCTGTGGTGCTGAGGTGCACTTGTATCAAAGAAGTGGCAAGACCTGAATTTGAAAGATGAAGAGACATAGTAGATGCTGAGACATGAGAAAAGGTTGAAGACATTCTGCAGATACCACTTAAAATATCTATTCTAACTTCTTCTAGTTGATAGTTTGCTAGATAAGACTAAATATATATCAATAATCTCTGTAGGTTGGTTGAGATATGCAATTCCCAAGTGCTCAACATCCAGGCTGTTGAGGGCTGAGAGGTTGGGATGATACAGAGATTTGCTCTCTTGAATTAAGAGTATCAGATTTGTTCCCAGCAGAATGGGAGGACGGCTGGAAAGTTGCACAAGATATGCATATCATGCTTGTCTGGGCCATGCTAGAGCTATGAGGATCAGTTGAGCATGATCCTGAAGAACCTTTTGCATTGTCCTTGCTATGAGTGGGATTGGAGGGAAAAAAAGCATACATGAGATTTGTTCCCCAGTTGAGGAAGAAAGTGTCCTGAGATAGACTTAGCTTGCTTGAAGAACTGATTTGTTTTGCTTTTCTCCTGTAGACTGTCAGCTACAGATTGTTTGAGAGACCACTTGTATGGACAAAATATTCTGCTGAGCCAATCTGTGAGCATGTTGCAGATCCCTGGGAGATAGAAAGCCTTCAATACTGCTCGACTCCTGTTTGTCCAAGTCCAGATCTTGAGATCTTCCCAGCAGAGGGGCCATGATCCTGTTCTCCCTTGCTTGTTGATATAAAGCATGGGCACCTGTTTGTCAGTCTTAAGCAAGTGCATAAGCAAAATCAATGCATTTTTGATTGCTTGTAACTCAAGCAGGTTGATTTAATATTGACTTTCCTTGGGAGACCAAGAGCCCTGGGTGTAGAGCAGACATGGGCTCCCCAGCCCTTTATTGAGGCATCCATTGTTAATGTTATTCGGTAAGGAAACTGCCACAGGGGCATGCCTTCTCAAAGGACATGCGTTTTTAGCCACCATCGGAGCTTCTGAGTCATCTCCTGGGAAATCTGTATCACCTTGTAGTGGGGCTGTATCAGCTGATTCCACTGGGAACATAGGCCCCACTGAAAGCATTGAATACGATTGTGAGTTAGTGGTGGAACCACATGAACGACTGCTGCCATGTGTCCTAACATGACTAGAAGAGCTCTTACTGTCCATCAGTGAGAGGAGAGCAATTTTTGGATCAAGGAGAGGATGATGGTCCCTCGATTCAAGGGTAGAAATGCTCTCTCTTGTGCAGAGTCTATCCATGCTACTATAAATTTCAGACTTTTGGGTGGGCACCAAATTTGACTTCTTGAAATTGATTAGAAAGCCAAAGCACTACAACAAGGTGGTCTTGTGTAGAGAGCTGATCACAGTATCCTGTGATCCTGCTGTGATTAGCCAGTCATCCAAGGAAGGACTGTTTCCCTGGCATCGCAGATGTGCTGCTACCACTACCAGGCATTTGAAGACAACTTTCAGGGTAGTTGATAGGCTGATTGGAAGCACTCTGTATTGGTCATGGGTAGAATCCACCTTGAATTGAAGGGGACACTCTGCATTAGTAGTGGGTAGAATCAACCTTAAACAGAAGGTAGTGTCAATGCAAATGGTGGATGGGTATGTGCAAATAAGTATCCTTGAGGTCCAATGCACATATCCATTTGCCCTTCTGAATGTGTGGAAGTATTGTGCTGATGGAATTAATTTTGAATCTCTCTCGAAGTAGGTGCTTGTACAGATATCTCAGATGCAGTATTGGCCACAAGCCTCCTGATTTCTTTGTGATAAGGAAGCAACAGAAGAAAAAGCCCTGCACATGCTGGGGCACAGATAGGGATTTACTGCCTGCTGCTGCAGAACTGCCTGAACTTCCAGAAGAAGTTGCGGAGACATGACTGATCTGGCTAAAGGAATGAAGAATGTGGGAGAAACGGTAGACAAGAGAAATGCAAACAGTACCCAGAGCGCACTATTTGAAGGGCTTAAGGATCCTTGGTGATAAGGCACCACGTGTCCAAAAAAGTTGGATTCTGCCCCCTGACCAGAAAAGAGGTGTGGGTTGTCTGAAGGGATCAAAAACTGAGTCTAGGCTTAGGGTGAGCCGGTTGAGTCATCTGTCTGCACTATCTTTGTCTAGGCCTAGTGGAGAAAAGCTGTTGTTGTGGGGTAGGAAGAGGTTGTAGATGGTACTGTTGATAAGTCCAGAAGGGGTATCTGACAATAAGGTTGCCTATATGATAGCCTTTCTATCATGATGTGGATGGCTACTTGAGGCCCATTGAGAAGGATTTACAACTACATTTTGATCTCTTATCTGCACAATGGTCTCCCTGAGTTTTTCTTCAAAAAGGTTATCCCTGAGACAGGGGAGGTCCGCTAGTTCCTAATGATTACCTGTCCATATGCTAGTGGCCTGAAATCATGCCATATGATGCACTCCAAACGGATAATGCGGAGGTTCTAGAAACCGAATCAAAAGCTTCATAGATTGAATGGATAAGGTGGTGGATGCCTTCTTCCGCACTCAAAGATTGAGGATAGCTCATAGAACCTTTTTCTGGTTGTAGGAAAGGCTTCAGCTTTTGTAAGAAGTTATGGATATGCTGCAGAATCGGTGAGTTGTGTATTACGTATGTACAGTCAGCATGGAAGCTTGAAACACCTTTCTGCCAAAAAGGTTTAGAAACATCTGATCTTTTTCCAGTGTGAATTGTAATGAATCTGCATTTTTTTGGCCCTTTTTTTTTTTTTTTTAAACAACATTTTTCCAGTTTACACATAAGCATGAGCAAATTATGACTAGTACACAGTCACAGCAAAAGCTGTAAGTTGGAACGTGTTTGATCTCATAGTAATACACCAAATCATGTTTGCGGTGTCACACAATAATTCATATAGGGGCCCCAAATAGCTTCATATTTGAAGCAGGTATTATTCAGTTCAAATCTCAACCTTTCCAAATCCACAGTCTCACTTGGGTATACCAATAATCCAGTGTGGGATCAGATTTCCAAAAGGTTGAGATAGTGAATCTAGTGGCTAAAAGTAGCGGTCCAGTTAACACACTATGTTTAACAGGTATCTGAGAGCCATCCCAAATATCCTGTAAGTCCAGTGCAGGCCCAATATGGATCGACAGATGAAGCATATCTTCAATTTCCTGAGTTATCTGTGACCAAAAATAATGGACTCCCTGACAGTACCACCACATGTGTATGTGACCTATCTTTGCTTACCCCCTGCAACAAGTCTGAACAGAATCTGAAAACATTTCTTTAAAAAAAAAAAAAAAAAAAAGACTGGAGTTTTGTATATTCTCTGGAGCAGTCTAACCAGCAGGATCAAATGCATAAGTGATGAACCGAACTCCAGAAACCCTTCCAAACCATGGGGCGGATTTTAAGAGCCCTGCTCGCGTAAATCCGCCCGGATTTATGCGAGCAGGGCCCTGCGCGCCGGTGCGCCTATGTTCAATAGGCCTACCGGCGCGCGCAGAGCCCCGGGACTCACGTAAGTCCCGGGGTTTTCCGAGGGGGCGTGTCGGGGGCGGGGCCGAGTGGCGCGCCGTTTTCGGGGTGGGACGCGGCGTTTCGGGGGCGGGCCCGGGGGCGTGGTTTCGGCCCGGGGAGGTCCGGGGGCGTGGCCACGCCCTCCGGAACCGCCCCCGGGTTGCGTCTAGGCGCGCCAGCGGCCCGCGGGGATTTACTTCTCCCTCTGGGAGGCATAAATCCCCCAACAAAGGTAGGGGGGGGGTTTAGACAGGGCCGGGGGGGTGGGTTAGGTAGAGGAAGGGAGGGGAAGGTGAGGGGAGGGCGTTAGCGAATTCCCTCCGAGGCCGCTCCGATTTCGAACGCGCGCCCACCCGCCTGCCGGCTCCCGCCGCCTCGATGACCGCACGCCCGCCCGGAGATGGGGGATTCGGAAATATATATATATATATCTCACAACTTTAGCATTTTATGAGAACTGTAATTTTTTTTGTAAGCCGCTGTCAGCTCCCATACGGAACATGCGGGATGAAATAATTTTTTTAAGCAAATAACTAATGCAATCGGAGTTCCGTGCAGCATCGTTCATGCAAAAAGAAGGGCTGAATGCAGTTTGAAAGCGGGTTAGTATATATGGAGGTTGTCCATGGTGCAGGACTAACACCAGGTAGAGGGTAGGCGGTAAACTAACAGGTTAAGGACGCGGCAAAATAGCGGGTTACAAAGGAGATAATCGGAGCGCGCGTCACAGTATCGGGAGGGAATAGCCAATTCCTTCACTAAATAGCTAATTCGTTCATTTACATATCATATACATGCTGGGTGCGGAAAGGGTTATGCGTCGGTTTCAAGAAGCGCTAAGGACGCGTGAAACTGGAGACTGTATCGCAGGATCGCTTTACGCGTCCCAATTGTGCGCCCACAGCGAGTTGCAGACGGGGAATCTCCAACCGCACTTTACAGTATAGACCTGTTTATGGGAAGCTGTGAGCAGGGTGCTTTGCAGTTGGCTGGTGCTGCCTCAAGACTCACCCAAACTCATCCTGTAGTTCCGATACTTGATCAACCAAGATTTGCAGTCGATCCCACCGCAAATGACTGCACTCCTTATGGAAATCGAAGGCAACATATCTACATGGAGAGGGAAGAGACAGCATTTTAGTCCAGAACAGGAAATCCACTTCCCTATTCCTAGCACTGTAAATGTGATACTAGTAAGTATTTTAAATAAATCATACCTAGAAATGTAAAGAGAAAGATCATGCTATATATTTATTTATTTTTTTACTAACACCATGAAATCAACACTGGGAATTGACTTCAAGAGGAAAAAATATAGACAGGCTTGCTGTGGTTAAAATCGTACAATGTTTTTCGGAAGAGGATCCCATGGAAAGCATTCCCTAATGAGCCCTCTCTCCCAGTACTATAAGGCAGACATGTTGTGTTCCTCTCTCCTTGGCTCATCCTTCTACAACTATCACCACTCCAGAAAAAGTAGCTGCATAGAACAAACATATCAAAGAATGGAAACTGGTGGTCTTGCTACAGAATACAACAGAACTTGGCAATTTCACTAAAACCTGAAATAATGCAACAATGAAAAAGTGAAGGAAAAAAAAAAAGATGACAAGACATTTTCTTCTAAGGCGCTATCCGCATGACTCAACTAGTCTAGTACAGTTCACCTGGTTTAAAAAAGAGTTTTAAGGGAGGTCACATGGTGCTCTGCTCAGAGTAGGATGTGATTTGCTCTGTTCCATGCGCCCTTTGGGTGCCTTTGCTATTTTTACAAGAAAGGAAAATTAGTATCCTTACCTGATAATTTTCGTTCCTGTAGTACCACGATCAGTCCAGACTCCACGGTTTTGCCCCCCCCCCCCCCCATAGCAGATGGAGACAGAAGTTTAACAACAAACTTTGCCTTATTTGGGCTGGTGCCACCTACAGTCTGGCAGAATTATTTAATGTCTAAGCAGAATGGATTATAAAAAACCCCAAACTAACTATATACAGTAACCAAACAACCGGAAAAAATTGGCTCATGGAACCCCCAGATGGGATCAGCACCCATGGGGGCTGCAGTATAACGCAACCGGTCTGCAAAAAACTAGACAGGAATACAATAGCGTGGACTCTCCAAACTGATAAGACCCTAAATAGGGCGGGACTCTGGACTGATCCATGGTACTACAGGAATGAAAATTATCAGGTAAGGATACTAATTTTCCTTTCCCTGTACGTATCCGGATCAGTCCAGACTCCTGGGATGTACCAGAGCTTCATCTACTTGGGATGGGATCTGGAGAGGCCCGCACGCAGTACCCCTGCTCCGAATGTCCCTGACGACTGAACATCCAAACAGTAATGTCTAGCAAAGGTGTGGAGAGACTTCCACATAGCCGCTCTACATATTTCCTCGGGTGACACCTGATGACTTTCCGCCTAGAAGCAGCTTGAGATTGAGTAGAGTGAACCCAAAGGCCCACTGGCAATGGCCGCCCACTTAACAAATAAGCAGAATTTATGGTCTCCTTTAACCAACGAACTATCGTGGTCTTAGAAGCCATATTACCCTGATGAGGTCCACTCCAGAGCACAAATAGATGATCCGACACCCTGAACTCATTGGTAAGTTCCAGGTAGCGGAGCAAAGCTTGGCGAACATCCAACTTCCTTAAATCCTTATAATCGGGGTCCAACCAGTCTTGATCAGAGAAAGCTGGCAGCTCCACTGACTGATTCAAATGGAAAGAAGACACCACCTTGGGAAGAAAGGATGGAACCGTATGCAGGGAAATACCCGAATCAGAAATCCTCAAGAAGGGTTCCCTACACGACAATGCTTGAAGCTCCGACAGTCGGCGAACTGAGGCAATCGCCACCAAAAATACTACCTTCAAGGTGAGAACTTTCAAAGTCACCCTACGCAAAGGTTCAAAGCGTGCCGAACACAAGGCTTTAAGAACCAAATTCAAATTCCAAGACGTCCGCTGACAAACCACTCCCCAGCCATAAAGGCTGGCATCTGTGGTGACCACCATCCAATCCGGAATTACCAAGGGCACTCCCCGCCATAAATTGTCCGGGTTGAGCCACCAGGCCAGACTGGAGCGAGTGTATCCCGTCAGGGGCAATGGAAGACTAAATTGTTCTGAAACTGGGTTCCAGCGGGAGAGCAACGCGGATTGCAAAGGTCTCATATGAGCGAAAGACCAAGGAACTAATTCCAAAGTCGAGGTCATGGAACCCAGCACCTGTAAATAATCCCAAACTATTGGAAGAGACTTGGCTAGCAAGGCCTGAACATGCCCTTGAAGTTTGATCACATGCTCTTCCGTGAGGGATATCGTGCCCTGACAAGTGTTGAATAAAGCTCCAAAAACTCCAGGGACTGTGAGGGAGTCAGTCGACTTTTGGACAGGTTGACTACCCAACCAAGGTTTCGTAGCAACTGTAGCACCCGATGGACTGCTTCCTGACAATGCACCTCCAACTTTGCTTGGACCAGCCAATCGTCCAAGTACTGGTGGACCAGATATCCTTCCTTGTGGAGCTGTGCTGCCACCACGACCATAATCTTGGTGAAGGTTCTGGGTGTCGTGGCCAGAGCGAACGGAAGCACCTGGAACTGAAATTGATGCCCCAGAATGGAGAAATGTAGAAAACGTTGATGATCTGCTCGGATGCAGATAGGCCTCAGTGAGATCCAGAGATGCCAGAAATTCCCTTCGTCTCACCGAAGCAATGACGGATCTTAGCGTTTCCATCCGGAATCGAGGAATCCGCAGACATCTGTTGACTCGCTTGAGATCTAGAATGGGTTGAAAACTTCCTTCTTTCTTGGGGACCACGAAATAAATGGAGTACCGGCCCTTTCGAAGCTCCTCCGATGACACCAGAACGATGGCTCCGAGTTCGCGCAGCTGCTGCAGCATTTCTTGAACTGCTCTGCGCTTTGGTGCCTGGGCGCAGGGAGAGACCAGGAACTGCTGGCGGGGCATACGTGCAAAATCTAATGCGTAACCGTGTCTTATCACAGAGAGGACCCACTGATCTGACGTGATTTTGGCCCACTCCTCGTAGAACAGCATTAGTCTGCCGCCCACTACCGGAACAGAGGAATGAGCCGGCTGCCCATCATTGCAAGGTCTTTCCCCCCGGCGCACCCTGGCTGGAACCAGGTCTACCAAAACGCCGCCCCTGAAAGGACGGAGTGTAGCACTGCTGTCTACTGGCGTTGTGATGAAAGGAAGAAACCGATCCTCTGGCAGTCCTGGTCCGTCGCAAAATCAAGACCTGGATGGGAAAGCTCCTCTTGACTTCGGCTTATCCTCCGGTAGGCGATGCCCCTTATTCTCGCCTAAGGACTGGACTAGGTCCTCCAGCTCCTTGCCGAAAAGGAGCTTACCTTTAAATGGCAAGGAACCTAGCTGAGCCTTCGAAGACAGGTCTGCTACCCAGTTCCGGAGCCACAAAAGTCGCCGAGCGGACAACGCCAACACCATGGTCCTGGCAGATGTGCAAAGCAAATCATAAAAGGCATCTGCACTATAGGCAATGACAGCCTCCAGACACCCCGCCTGTAGGGCTTCTTCCTGGGATAATGACTCATTGGCCAGGAGCTGCTGGACCCAACGGAGACCTGCTCGCAACGAAAAATTACTACATATCGCTGCCCAAATCCCCAGGGCAGAGACTTCAAATATCTTTTTAAGCTGGACTTCCAGCTTACGATCTTGTAGGTCCTTCAGGGCTGTGTCCCCTGTAACTGGAATGGTGGTGGTCTTTGTGACTGCCATCACAGCTGAATCCACCTTAGGAACCCTCAAAAGTTCCAAGGCCTCCTCAGGTAAGGGATAAAGCTTATCCATGGCCTTAGCCACCTTCATTCCCAAGTCCAGAGTGTCCCACTCCTTAAAAAGTAAGTCCGTGGCTGAAAAATGGAAAGGGAAGGATGTAGGAGGCCCCCGGAGTCCCAACACCACAGGGTCTGTAGCACCAAGCCGAGACTCCTCTTGAGGGAGCTGAATGCCTAGTTCCCCCAGGATAGCAGGTATAAGAGGTCCTAGCTCATCCCTAAGAAAAAGATGGACCAGATTTGGATCATTGCTGTCTGGCACATGGGCTCCACGTAGTCCTCCCTGCTGCCATTCGGAGGATGAGAGGGCAAATCCCCGTTGTTCTTATCTTCAGATTCCGAAGACGACTCAGAATCAGTCACTGGGGTTCTTAAAGGCTTTGGCCGCTGCTCTAGCAAAGGATGTGCGTCCTGCGGAGCCCGAGTCCACTTAGGAGGCAGAGGCTGGGAGTCCAGAATGAGAGACCTATTTTTTCCCCGCCTTGCAGGCCTTAAAGGCCTTTTGCATGAGAACAAATTCTGAGAACGACGAATCCGAAGTGTCGTCCGCATCCCCTACAGCAGCATCTGCAGGCTGAGATCTGCTGTCTTCTGCAACCCTGTCCCCCTCAGGGACTCTGCGTTGCGGGGACAGACTGGGAGGAAGATCCTCCTCTCCATGTGCAGCTTGTGCTGCTGAAACCATGGGCGTGAATGGAGGCAAAATGGTGCCCAACGACGGAGCCGCCGACCTCAGGGAATCCAAAATGGCGTCCGGACCCGCGCTGCCGAGGAACGGAGCAGGGATTGTCCCCGGAAGCTCACCAAACGCGCCCATCACTGTCTGGACCCAAAGCATGACCCCTTTCGGGGCTGCAAAGGCTCCCTCGCCCCCCGGAGACACACGCGGTGCACAGGCTGTCTCTGGACAGCCGCGCGCCGCACCACAGGCCCAATACGCGGCCCGAAGCGGCATGGAGATTTAAAAGACTCCTCGCGCCCCGAAAACACGGCGAAATGGCAGAAAACCATCCCACCGCGATCGGGGTAAGCCCCGAAAAAGAGCCGTGCCAAAATACAACAATGGACCGCAAAAGGTTTTTCTTTATTTTGTTTGTTTTTGTTTTTTTAAGTACCTGCCCGGCACTTCTTGGTCCTGAACCTACTGGGGGGAGTGAGCCGGGCTCCCCGGTATCACCCCCAGTAGTCTGAGCGTTGTTTGCAGGGTCCTCAACCCGCAACAGCTACAGCCTCTGGAACCAGGGGGGATGGTCCCTTCAGGACCTCACAACCCCCTGGGAGGCAGGTGACCTCGACCTGCAGGAACATACTGCGGTCTGTCTCCCACAAAGAAAAAACTGGTCCCTGACAACTTTTTTTTTTTAAGATTACTTTGTCTATCCCTAACTAAACAGCAAGTTTGGCACGTCCTCCACCTGCTGGAGACAGAAGAATACTGCCAGACTGTAGGTGGCACCAGCCTAGATAAGGCGGAGTTTGTTGTTAAACTTCTGTCTCCATCTGCTAGAGGGGGGGGGGGCCAAACCCAGGAGTCTGGACTGATCCGGGTACGTACAGGGAACAGGCATTTTACTGCAAGATATGATCACAGGGCCAGCTCCATAAATATTGGGAGCATATACATGCGGCATGCCCGTGCGTCTTCTGGGCACAAATAAAAGAGAAAAAAGCAACAGGGAAGCTTTGGCCTAGAACCTGCAAAATGGTGGACACTGCCTCGGCAAGTAACCTCCCTCCATTATCAAGTTTTGCAATCGCAGAATTGCAAGTGGCGGTGGTAGCAGCACTCCAACTGGAGTTTAAGAAAGTGTTTGACAAATTGGACTGCATCTCTGAAAGGATGGCAGCCTTTGATATTCGCCTCGGGGAGATGGTGCAGCGTGTCTTGGATAATCATGTCGCGGCTGTGGCCATTAATGCGGGGGATCACAGATTTTCAGGCAGCCCTCAAGAAGCAGGAAGAACGCATCAAAGATCTTGAGAATCGCTCAAGACGTAATAATTTTTGATTTGTGGGCTTACCAGAATCTTTGCCTGAAGCTAAGCTAGTCTCCTTCTTGAAATCGCGTTAACATCAGAGTTAGAGTTAAATTTATAGAGGGGGCTGCTGCGGATTGAAAGGGCCCACAAGCTAGGTGTTAGGCAGGAAAAAACAGAAAGGCCGCGTATTGTTATCGTCTGCATCCTAGATTTTGGACATAAAACTGAAATTCTCAGAGATGCGAGCTGGTATGAAGTTGTTGTACAAGAATAAAAACATTTTAATTTTTCAAGATTACTCTGCCAAATTATCCTTACACAGAAAGGAGTTCTCTACAGCATGCACTCGCCTATATAAATTGGGGCTAAGGCCGGCATTGATGTATCCCTCGCACCTCCAGGTTCTTTTGCCGGAGGGAGTGCGGTTGGTAAACACAGCAACAGAGGCCTCCAAGCTAGCAGACAGGCTGGAGCGAGAGAAGTCCAATACTCCAGAGTGACAAATAAAGTCTGTTTGTACTATGGGTGGGACTTAACTCACAAACACCAGGCAACAAAAAAGTGATGGGACCATAAAAGAGGATAATTTTAAGTGAGACTCAGCAGATAGTAATTCAACAAATTCATTGTTCATGAAATGGTCATTGAAATCACAGTTATGGGCTTTTTCACTTCTTTGTACCAGGAACAGAGGAGTTGTTGTTGGTCTGGAACGATTTGGAGTTAATACTCAGACAGGACAAAAGCATATATTACATCTTTAAGAATTTATCTTTTTTTTCAGTTAAAAGTTCTGTTGGGGGTCTAGATCTCTAAGTGGAATAACTCCCATATGTCATTGTCCTTTACTAATGAGGAGAGGTGGCGAAGCGATGTGAGAATGCTGTCTGAACTCGTATCAGCCATTGGGGTTTCATTAAGCTTTGCTTTCTATTTTAGGATATCATTTTGGCTCACAAATTGGGGAGTAAGATTTTAATTATAAGCTTCAAAGAATGGCAGACCTACGGGGGAAGGGGGGGGGGCAGTGATATAAACCACTTTCTTACTTTTGTTACATGCAGACCAGGTAGATTCAAGAACATGGTTCATCTTCAAACCCAGGGTTCCTTAGCTGGGGAGGAACCTGTTGATTTTCATGGTGTATCATTTGCTATAAAAACCAGAACAATCCGAATACATTATGCCTAATGGGAAACTAAAACTGGTGTCCTGGTACGTTATGTGGGATAAGATCACCCATCAAAAGACACAAGATTCTTACTGAATTAAAAGAAACTTAAGATGGATGTAGGGTTTTTGCAAGAAACATCTTTCTGATTCAGAGCATCAAGAACACAAGCAAGATTGGGTAGGACAGGTCCATTATTCTTTGGGTACTACCTGATCTGCGGGAGTCATATTAGTTCACAAAGCAGTAGTATTAAAGGTTTTGCAAGAAATGGCAGATCAGCACGAGAGGTACATTACTTTAATAGTGGAACTGGGAGGGAGAAAAATTACATTACGCAACATTTATGCCCCAAATACCTATAGTCTCATTTTTCTTACATTTAGTGCAGAAACTGGTATCTGTATGGGAGGGGCCGTTAATTATGGAAGGAGACTTTAATCTTATAGCAGATTGGAAGTTGGACAGGTCGGGCCCCGCTAGAGGTAATCAAATGAGCATTAGGAAAGGGGTCCCATTTTTAATATCAGAACTACAACTTGTGGATTCATGGCATCTCTTCCACCCTGAAGAGAAGGATTTCACTCATTTGTCCAGAGCACTCTACTATGTCAAGATTGTCCTTAGAGCAGAGAAAATAAGCCAATATATCCCAGGTGGAGGATACAGGCATAGGCAATATAAAAATTTCAGACCATGCTCTGATATGGATAACTATGTCTGGTTTAATGGGTAGGCCCTCCTACCTTTTTGTGGCAGTTCCCATACCAATTAGCTATGGATATTCAATTTCAAGAATATCTCAGACAGTCTTGGGCAAATTATATAAATTCTAAAGTAGAACATATGAAACAAGCTCAGATACTCTCTTGGTATGCTGCAAAAGCAGTTCTCCGAGGGGACATATCATCTTATGTAGTGGGATGGCAGAGATCTTTGGATAAACAGTTAGTAGCTCTGGACATGAAATTAAAGAAATGCAAGGCAGCCTGGGTAGCGAATAAATCAACCACCAATAAAGAGGCTTTCTTGGCTACGCAGGCAGCTTTAAACACTTTGCTGCATCAGAGGGTGAAAAAAAGCATTATAAACTATAAATTTAAATTGTACCAGCAGGCCAATAAACCTGGGAAATTATTAGTATGTCTAATTAAGGGAGCGCAATTGTCCACAGGTGTTTCACAGCTTAAAGGTCCGGGGGTAGAATGGTCCATGCAAATGAAGATATTTTGCAATTATTCTCAGACTACTATGCAAAGTTATATCTCTCTGAAGGGTGCGATCTGGACAAATGTCATGCTTTTGTCTAGCTTGGGGTTGAAAGAGGTTGAAGAGTCGCATCTAAATCAGTTAAATCGCCTTGTTAGTAGGGAAGAGGTTATGACAGGAATACGATCAGCAAAATGGCTTAAGGCTCCCGGCCCGGATGGATTCTCAGCAGAATTCTATTAAGTTTTGATGGATGAGGTCCCACACTTACTGGTTCGGATGTATGCTAAAGTGATTAATGATGACCATTTTCCTAGTGGGGAAAACAAGGCAACTATTATAGTCCTGCCCAAACCAGGTAAGTACCCATTGGCAGTGGAATCATCCCGTCCGATATCGTTGATTAACTATGACCAGAAATTATGGCCGACCGCCTAGCTGTGATCTTACCACACTATATAGGGACAGGACAGGTCAGTTTTGTGCGGGGCTGCTACACCTCCATAAATGTTCAACGTTTGTCTGCCATGTCATTCTGTTCCACCAAGGGTCAGTTTATGATCATGAGTTTTGATGCTGAAAAAGCATAAGAACATGCCATACTGGGTCAGACCAAGGGTCCATCAAGCCCAGCATCCTGTTTCCAACAGTGGCCAATCCAGGCCATAAGAACCTGGCAAGTACCCAAAAACTAAATCTATTCCATGTTACCGTTGATAGTAATAGCAGTGGTTATTTTCTAAGTCAACTTAATTAATAGCAGGTAATGAACTTCTCCTCCAAGAACTTATCCAATTCTTTTTTAAACACAGCTATACTAACTGCACTGACCACATCCTCTGGCAACAAATTCCAGAGTTTAATTGTGTGTTGAGTAAAAAAGAACTTTCTCCGATTAGTTTTAAATGTGCCACATGCTAACTTCATGGAGTGCCCCCTAGTCTTTCTATTATCCAAAAGAGTAAATAACCGATTCACATCTACCCGTTCTAGACCTCTCATGATTTTAAACACCTCTATCATATCCCCCCTCAGCCGTCTCTTCTCCAAGCTGAAAAGTCCTAACCTCTTTAGTCTTTCCTCATAGGGGAGCTGTTCCATTCCCCTTATCATTTTGGTAGCCCTTCTTTGTACCTTCTCCATCGCAATTATATCTTTTTTGAGATGTGGCGACCAGAATTGTACACAGTATTCAAGGTGAGGTCTCTCTATGGAGCGATACAGAAGCATTATGACATTTTCCGTTTTATTCACCATTCCCTTTCTAATAATTCCCAACATTCTGTTTGCTTTTTTGACTGTCGCAGCACACTGAATCAACGATTTCAATGTGTTATCCACTAGGACGCCTAGATCTCTTTCTTAGGTTGTAGCACCTAATATGGAACCTAACATTGTGTAACTATAGCATGGGTTATTTTTCCCTATATGCATCACCTTGCACTTATCCACATTAAATTTAATCTGACATTTGGATGCCCAATTTTCCAGTCTCACAAGGTCTTCCTGCAATTTATCACAATCCGCTTGTGATTTAACTATTCTGAACAATTTTGTATCATCTGCAAATTTGATTATCTCACTTGTCATATTTCTTTCCAGATCATTTATAAATATATTGAAAAGTAAGGGTCCCAATACAGATCCCTGAGGCACGCCACTGCCCACTGCCTTCCACTGAGAAAATCGTCCATGTAATCCTTCTCTGTTTCCTGTCTTTTAGCCAGTTTGCAATCCACGAAAGGACATCGCCACCTATCCCATGACTTTTGACTTTTCCTAGAAGCCTCTCATGAGGAACCTTGTCAAACGCCTTCTGAAAATCCAAGTATACTACATCTACCGGTTCACCTTTATCCACATGTTTATTAACTCCTTCAAAAAAGTGAAGCAGATTTGTGAGGCAAAACTTGCCCTGGCTATAGCCATGCTGACTTTATTCCATTAAACCATGTCTTTCTATATGTTCTGTGATTTTGATCTTTAGAACACTTTCCACTAGTTTTTCCTGGCACTGAAGTCAGGCTAACCGGTCTGTAGTTTCCCGGATTGCCCCTAGAGCCCTTTTTAAATATTGGGGTTACATTTGCTATCCTCCAGTCTTCAGGTACAATGGATGATTTTAATGATAGGTTACAAATTTTTACTAATAGGTCTGAAATTTCATTTTTTAGTTCCTTCAGAACTCTGGGGTGTATATACCATCCGGTCCAGGTGATTTACTACTCTTCAGTTTGTCAATCAGGTCTACCACATCTTCTAGGTTAACCGTGATTTGATTCAGTCCATCTGAATCATTACCCATGAAAACCTTCTCCAGTACGGGTACCTCCCCAACATCCTCTTCAGTAAACACTGAAGCAAAGAATTCATTTAATCTTTCCGCGATGGCCTTATCTTCTCTAAGTGCCCCTTTAACCCCTCGATCATCTAATGGTCCAACTGACTCTCACAGGCTTTCTGCTTCAGATATATTTTAAAAAGTTTTTACTGTGAGTTTTTGCCTCTACGGCCAACTTCTTTTCAAATTCTCTCTTAGCCTGTCTTATCAATGTCTTACATTTAACTTGCCAACGTTTATGCATTATCCTATTTTCTTCCGTTGGAGCCTTCTTCCAATTTTGAATGAAGATCTTTTGGCTAAAATAGCTTCTTTCACCTCCCCTTTTAAGCATGCCGGTAATCGTTTTGCCTTCTTCCCTTGCCTTACCCTTCTCATGGTCCGATGGATGCCCATGTCACCCGGGAACCTTTCAAACCGGGAGTTTGTTCACAGCAGGGTGAGCGGAAGCTGAACCTGCCGCCCCGCAGGAACTTCAGACAACTCTGTCCCCGCATGACCGGAGGCCTCCCTTGAATTCTGGCAGAGGCATGATTTACTAGCTATCCTCCCATATCACATATGGGCGAAGAAGTGGAGGAAGATAGCTTGGGCCTAGGGAGTAGGAGTGGTTATGGAAACTTATTGTGGCCTCATTGAGAACGAGCCAACAACGGAGACGCTGCAGACAGCACAGACACCCTTTTGCCTAA
Source organism: Rhinatrema bivittatum (assembly GCF_901001135.1). NCBI lineage: Eukaryota > Metazoa > Chordata > Amphibia > Gymnophiona > Rhinatrematidae > Rhinatrema > Rhinatrema bivittatum. The sequence continues at coordinate 264,341,952 of NC_042616.1, forward strand.
AGGGAGGTATCTTCTCTTTTCCACCCAAGAAAGAACTGGTGAGACCTGAAATTATCTCTCTTGATATTATTTGGAATGCTATTCAGACTGTGAATGAATCTGTTCCAGCAGTTAATTCCACTTGTTTCCTTTCTTAATAATGTGGATCTCTGTTTAAAACATGTTGAAAAAGTGGTGGAAGAAAATAGAACTTCTTGTTTATCATTGGAAGGAGAACTTAAAGAATAGTCTAAAATACAACAAATTATTATTAAAGAAAATCAGATTTTGTCAAATCGGATGGAACATTTAGAAAATCAAATTAAAGGAAAGAATCTTAGATTTATAAATTTCCCTAAAGACCCTTTGGTAACTCCGAGATATGTGGAAAAAATATTTAGTTCAAGTTTTAAAAATTCCTGAACCAACCCTTCCTCTGATGTCAAGGGGTTATTACATACCACCCTTTAAGAAGGATACCAATGCTTATAAGGGTTTCCAGGCTCTCATGCCTACATCACCTGAACTGGATATTACAAATATTTTAGAGACCACTCAAAAAGATCAAGTTAAACCCGCAACATTGATTGCCTCGTTCCTGCTGGAACCTGATAAAGAGAGTGGGTCCTTTAAATGTTTTTTTCACCATTGTTCTGAGATGTTTCTGGGTTTGATAGCGCTTTCCTGACCTAGCAAGGTCTACTCAAACGAGAAGAAAACAATTTCTTCAATTAAGGCCCCAAGTTTTACTCTTCGGAGCCCTATTTCTATTAAAATATCCTTGCAAATGTATAATCAAACATCAAAATGTTACATATATTTTCTCCTCTCTTTTACATCTTTCTAGTTTTGTTGAAAGAGAAAGTGCCAGCTATTTCTACTTCCTCCCCTTTAGTCCGTGAGTGAGTGCATATATGTCCGCAGTTTGTTCCGATCATAAGTAGTAGCTGCCTGTATTCAGATCCTTATTTTCCTCTGCTGTGTAAGAAATACCTCTGAGTCTGACTGAATCCTCATTTGAGGACTTAATGTGCAGAATAATTAGTGATTTAAATTAGTTTATTTTCAATTGATGTTTGTTTTCCTTATGTCTGCTTGCTAATTCAAGAATAATTTCTTGAAGTGTATTGTGAAAATTCATAAATAAAAAATTAAAAGATGGCAGGCAGAAGGGGGGTTTACACCTGACCTCTCAGACATTTTTATGCTTTAAAGAAATTAATCAGGTATCTTCTAACAGCTACTTATGTGAAATGCAATTTAAATTTTTACAATGGGCTTTTGTCTCCCTGGTATTAGCGTTTAGGGCTAGTCTTATCCCACTAGCAAATTGTAGGAAGTGTAACACATCTAAAGGTACCCTTACTCATGCATTTTGGGTTTGCCCAGGGGTTCTCTCTTTTTGGCAAAGGGCGACGAGATATATTAATAGGATGCTACAAAGCAATATCCCTATGAAACGGACATCATATTGTTCAATATGGGAATTTCCAGACATGTCTGAAAGAGTTGCCATAAATGGCTAGTCATGAAAATGCTAGCACAGGGTAAAAGATCCATATTGTTGGTTTGAGAGCAGAGACCTCTCCATCATTTTGGCAATGCCATACACGACATGTCGTCTATGGAATCCCTTGCTGCACGCCCCTCACCGACAACTAGAGCAGAATTTTTGAAAATTTGGGAACCATACTTAAGTATTATCTCCCACAGAGCTCGTAGCCTAATTCTGAATACTTTATGATTTTGAATATTGTAATAATATAGCTTAAGTTATATTGATTGGGTCTGCATGTAACGCTGAGGTATGGGGGTGGGGTGGGAATGGGATAAGTGCAAGAAATATCCATGTGTATTATCAGGTCTGGCATATCAGAGAACAACGTCAGACTTATTATATTGGTTTTCAGTTTAATGGTTATGTTACATGGATGTATGGGGAAGGCTATAAGAGGAGAAAAAGTTGTAGATGCGTTGTTTTTGCTGTTTGATGAACTTGTTGTTTAATAAAACATGATTTACTAAAAGAGTGTTTTAAGGGGCATGCCCAGATGCACATTTATAATCTATGTTGACTATTAGAGATGCGCCTGCACCAGACGGCTAACGTGTGCTGCCATGTACCATATGCCTAGTCAGGGGAGGCGGCTGATAGGACCTTTCTAAGCTTATAAAAAGAAGCCATTTGAGGGATGGATCAATAAGAAGGAAAACCAAAATGAAATGGATTTAGTCACCAGCAATTCAGACTTACAAAGTCACTGTTCAAGAGCTAAATCGCCGCTGGCAAATATGGTCCTAAAGTGTAAACCTCCCTCAAAAAATAAACATAAAAAGATGCCTATATGCCGTTACTGACCACTCAAACTGTTTTTGTTTCCTATTCAAGTTAGTGTCTGACAAATGTTTTTGAAAATAATTCAAGTAGATTTCTGACTCCTCTACCAATTGTGTCAACATTTAAAATAAATAAATAAATAAATAAATCAAGAGGAACTAATATACGGACTCTAACCATGAGAAAAGTAAAAGCAATGAGTGGGATGGGGATTGTCATGGCCCCTGAAAAACTACTGGACGTCAGGAAGCCTGTGGTGCAATACAGGTCGACATGGACTATTTCAGCCATTTAATTACTCTTTGTTTAAAAAAAACAAAAAACATAAAAGGAACTTGGGAGCACCTCTGCCTTTCCTTGATCCAGTTACTGCCCCTACCTGACCATCCCGTTCCCCAGGCTGGACACCATTTTTTGAAATGCCTGCTCCAAGGGTTTCTCTGAGCCCTTCTGATTAACCTACACAAAAAAAATTCAGGAAGGAATTAGGAGGGGGGGGGGGGGGAAAGAAGAGGAAATCAGAGTTCAGTCTTGCATGTCTGAAATGAGGCAAAAACATTCACATGTGTGTCAGTGAGCCCGCATATATATTTATTTCAACTTTTAATCTGGCGGATCATTGTTAAAAAACAAACAAACAGCTTGCTCCCAGTGATATACAGTAGTAACTAGCAATGTGCAATTAAAACATTCAATAGTAATAAGACAAACAAAAAATAAAGCTGCTAAAAAGATGGGCAACTAACATACATACTCCAGCTAAACATAAGAACAATAAAAAAAACCCCAAAAAACCCTGTGAAATAGCACTGACAAAGAGAAGCAAAGCCTCCATTGTTCACACTCTCACCACCTTCCGATTAGACTACTGCAACTTGCTTCTCATAGGTTTCTCACTGAACCATCTCTCTCTCCACTACAATCTATTCAAATTTCAGCTGTGCAACTTACCTTCTGCCAATTTTACGACACTCACATAAAACCCTCTTCAAGTCACTACATTGGTTCCCTATTCATTCCCGAATACAGTTCAAGCTCTTCTTACTTGCAAGTGCATTTATTCTGCAGCTCCTCATTATTGCTCCTCTCTTCTCTCCTACACCCCTCCTCATGAACTTCATTCATCATGCAGGTTACTCTTATCATTCCACCCTCCTGCGCTCTGCAATAGATCACCCAAGTCGGTGCAACATGCCCCCTTCTCTGGCCAGATTCAAATGAAACCTAAAAAAATCCACCTTCATTTGAGGCTGTTTTAAAATCTTAATTGCCTGGTTCTCCCGATCATACTGCTGTTGGTTTGAACCATTTTCCATAATAAATGAAACTCTCCCAAGACTCTTATTTGTCCTGTTTGTCTGTCTTGATTAGATTGTGGTGGGGACTCTCTTATGTGTATTTGTACAGTGCTGCATATGGCTAGTAGTACTTTACAAATGGATTAGCAGTAGTAATGGATCCAGACTTGCAGTTTAAAAATAAACCCTGGGCTAGCCAAGATCATTAACAGCTCCAAACCTAATAAATTAAACATCAGCTAGAATGTCCGAGTCTTACAGGCTTGCGACACCCCCAAAATAATCATATTCCATAGCGTCTAAAGGCAGCATATTCCAGATAGCTGGGGTGGCACAACCGAAGACTACTCTCAAGAAGTAATAACCAATAGAGAGGCTTGTGAGGATCACAACTGATGACTCAGAAGACACAGAAAGAGGCAATTATTTAAATAATCTAATCCCCAGCACCTTAAAACTCAAACATGTGATCTTAAAAGGTACACAGGACCCAAATGACAACCAATGGAGTTCACACAAGATCGCCGGCATATGACACATCCCAGCCATACCAAGTTCAGAATCACTTGCTTCCCATAGCTGATGATCTGCGAGTCAAAATGCCTCTGGAAACCATCCATCTGTGAAAGGAAAGAAGAAGAAGGACTTTGCATGAGAACATTTTCAACAGAACAGCAGCACTGTCTAAGAACGGGTGGTGGATATATGGAACAGCCTTCCAGAGGAGACAAAAGCAGTAACAGAATTCCAGAAAGCATGGGCATAGCCAGGGCTGGAAAATTGCCAGCAGCCAGGTCATCTGGGCCTTAAAACTTGGAAAAAAATATTGCAAAAGAAGCAAAAAGAAAATGTAAAAAGCTAAACTAAAAACAAAGAAGTGAAAAAAAAAAAATTAGGCAAACATAATAAGCAAAACAGCAACAAAGATCGCAAAAAGTGAGAAACAAAAGCAAAGAAAAAATTTCCCAGGTTCCTAAAAGTTTTTGATTGGCACGTAAGTTTTCTAAAACTATTTCCACCACTGAGCACTGCACAGAGGATTCTTAGTTGCAGGGAAGTGAAGGGAAAGCCAGATGTCAATTGAGATGTATGGTATTGTAACAGGAAGGAAACTGTGCAGACTGGATAATCCTTATCTGCCTTATCCACTTTTTTAAACCTTTATCATTAGACAATATGGGAAAAAATGGCCCACGATTCCCCCCCCCCCCCCAATTGGATACATGCAGATGCTCCATGGACAAGCACGCAATACAGCTACACAAGTGGGTGACTTCAGCCTCTGGCATCAAATTCGGGTACGCTCTCCTTATATGGCTCAGAAACTTCTAGATCTTTAACTGTGCATGTGTGGGTGTTCCCACTCAACCGTTGACTCTCCAAATGTCCTCTGTTTCTTTTTGTACACTAAAGTGCCAAGATGAGCTCATCTTCTCAGAGAGAGCAGTAGCCTAAAGAAGGGAGCCTTATCATTTAAGCTCTGTGCTGGATATCGCAAGTTGTCCATTAGAGACACCCATAAAATATGCCTCAGATGTTTGGGAACAAAATATGAATCTGCAAATTATAAGTCGTGTGGTAGCATGTCAACTTGAGCACGTGTCCACCAAAAACTGAAATCAAGGTATGAACTAGCATGACAAAGGTGCTATGGAAAAGTATAACAAATCTAGAAAATGATAGAGTTCGAACGAAGACTGACTGTTCGCATTAGAAAAAAAATGAACCGAATAGAGGTCACGAGTTACCAAGGGATCGTATCTGCGTTTCTCTAGCTCGAAAGAAAGAAAAATGTCAAAATTGTTGGTGGGAATGTGAAGAAAGTCGATGCTGTCAATTACCTGAACTGACAGTTGTGCCAAAATATACTGCACCAAAGCAATCAATGCCAAACGACTCAGCACTAAAGGTGTCAGCATAGAAATCAATGTTGAAGCAGCTTATACATTGAGTCCCATTTCTACAGCGCAGATACACGGCACCAATGGCAAAGAAAAATACTGTAGGTAGAAATGCTTACCCACTATCTAAGAAAGCAAAAACTAAAATGAAACATGAATAGACACTAAATGATTCAGACTTAGGTTCATCAGAAGGAAAAGTCACTTTGGGGGGGGGGGGGGGGGGGGGGGGGGGGGAAACAAACCCAGATCATTCATAAGAAATAGATTACAACTGAGAAATATTCTCCTTCTTTTCCACATAGAGTGGAAGTTGGCTCCCAGGAACTCTAACTCCTGGGAGAGCTGAAGGTTGCTCTTGGAGAAATTCACTATCCACCCGAGAGACGCGAGGAGAGCCAACACGCGATCCACCGCCTGCCGACAAAGAGCCTCCGACTTGGCCCGCACGGGCCAGTCGTCCAGGTAGGGGTGAACAAGAATTCCTTCCCTGCGTAGAGCCGCCGCCACTACCACCATGACCTTGGTGAAGCTGCAAGGCGCGGTCTCGAGGCCGAAGGGGAGCACCTGAAACTGGAAATCCCGATTGAGGACATGGAAGCGAAGATACTTCTGGTAATCGCGTGAATCGGAATATGGAAATACGGCCTCTGTCAGGTCGAGCGAGGCAAGGAACTCTCTGGGGCGATCCTCCGCGATAACCGCTCGCAGGGTTTTCCAAGCAGAAATGCGGGATCTTGAGGGCCCCGGTTGACTCTTTTGAGGTCTAAGATCGGACGAAAAGACCCGTCCTTCTTGGGGACAACAAAGTAAATAGAATACTGGCCTGCGCCAAGCTCCTTCTCCGGAACCGGGACCACCGCGCCCAAACTCAGGAGCCTGGCGAGGGTTTGCTCCACCGTTTCCCGCTTGGACCGCCCACATGGGGAAAAAAAAGAAAAAGATCCGGTAGGTTGCAAACAATTTCGAAGGCGTACCCATCTCTGATAATGTCGAGGACCCACTGGTCCAACGTGATCTTGACCCATTCCTCGAAAAACAGAGAGAGGCGACCGCCGAGGAAGGGGACTGAGGAATGAGCCAAGTGAACATCATTGGGTGGCCGGCTTGGGGGTGGAGCGCGCGGGCTGGCCCTCGCGAAAGGGACGCCGCCCAAGAAAGGGCTGCGACCAAGACTGAGAACGAGAAGAATAACCCTTGAGGAGCCACCCCGGCCACGTGGGGTATACCATATCTCTGACCCCGGAAGCGAGGACGAGAGGGTGTAAAGGAGCGGGATGGCCTCCGATGGTCCTCCGGGAGCTTATGGACCTTATTGTCCCCCAAGGAATCCATAAGCTTCTCGAGGTCCTCACCAAAAAGGAGCCTACCTTTCAAAGGCAACGTGCCCAGCTGGGCCTTGGAGGACTGATCAGCCGACCAATTGCGCAGTCAGAGTCGTCGTCTGGCGGAGACCGCCGAGGCCATCGCCTTACACTGAACGTGAATGAGGTTGTAGAGCGCATCAGCCCCATAAGCGACTACGGCTTCGAGACGCTCGGCCTGTTCCGCCTCTGCCGACGGGAGGTCTTGGTTGCAGAGTAACTGTTGAACCCACCTGAGACCTGCCCATAGCAGGAGACTGCTGCAAAAAGTCACACGAACCCCCAGCGCCAAGACATCAAAAATGCGCTTCATATGTGCCTCGAGCTTGCGGTCCTGGGTGCCTTTCAGGGACGCCGATCCCTCCACAGGGATGGTGGTATGTTTGGTGACTGCAGAGACGGAGTAGTCCACGGAGGGATTTTTTTTTTAACATTTCCAAACACTCCTCCGGGAGGGGGTAGAGCTTATCCATGGCCCGCGCCACCCGGAGGCCTGCTTCGGGAGCCTCCCATTCCCGCAGGAGCAACAGCTTGGGCAAGGGATGAAAAGGGAAGGCGGTAGCCGGAGCCCTGAGTCCCGCCAGGATCGGGTCCATATCTTTAGGCAAAGAGGCTGTAAGGGTGTCCGCGGGGGGGGGGGGCCCCTCCAACCCCAATTCCTGGAGGAAAAAAAGGGATGAGGGGTTTCAGCTCCTCCCTGCGGAACATCCGTAGGACCCTGGGGTCGTTCCCCTCCAGGGAAGGAAGGGTACCCTCTGCATCAAGGGAGGAATCAGGATCCGGGAGTACCGGGTCCACCGGGGGGGGGGGTGGTCAGGGAGGGCACCCCCGGGACCACCCGCATCTGAATAGGCCCCGGGGGCTCCGCAGCCGGGCCAACAGTCAACGGCGCAGAGCGGGGAATTTTTGCTGGGGGGGGGGGGTGGGAGGGGGGGGGACCTTCCTCCTCTTCCTCCTGCAGGCTGGCTAAATAGGATTTATGCAGAAGGAGGACAAATTCTGTTGAAAACCGGGCCCTAGATTTCCCGGGTGGGGAAGGGGGAGGGGGAGGGGAATTCATCCTGGAGGCCCGCGGGGCTCAAATCGGGGGGAGACTGAGAAAAAAATCGCCCCCCCCCCCCAGCCCCAGGCAGCTCCGAAAACGGAGCCGCTGAAAAATCGGCCTAGCCATGCTGTGGGGACTCGATCCCCGGACTAAATTTGCCTGCCCTGCCGAGGAGGGACCTTCCCCACCCGGCAGGCAAGCAGAACAGAGGCCCTCTCGCGAAAATCGCGACAAGGGCTGACCACAGGAGAGGCAGGCAGCCTGCCTCGGCATAACGAGAGCTGCTCTGAAGAAAAAAACTGCAGAAAAAAAAAAGTTTGATTGGCAGCTTGCAGGCCCGGAGTGAAGCAGGGGGGAATCCTGCCGACTCCTGCCTTTCTGGCTGCCGGTTGAAGCCCTCTGAAGACCAAAATGAAAAACAAAATGGGTCTACTGCTGTAAGGTAAATTAAAAAGCACTTTGAATACTTTTAACTGGTTTTTGTTTTTTATACAGATTGAGCACAGCAGTGGGGAACTAAGCCCCTTCGGCAGCCGGGGTGGGGGAGGAAGACGAGACCTGGACCACCAGACTCGGTCCCCACCCCTGGAAGCGGCAACGGACTCAGGATATGTAGTGCACAAGGGGCAAAGCCCCCCTGAGTCCGGCAAGAGCCAGGAGACGGGACCGTCTCCTGCACCAAAGAAAAACTACAACTCCCTGTCAGAGTTTTTTTTTTGTTTTTTTTTTTTTTTTACAGGAAGAAGATTACACTAGATCCCTAAGGAATAAGTACTTGCTTGATCCATGAAGAAAAGAAAAGGCTGACTAGCCTAGAGCAGGAGACCGAAGGGTGAGCTGTTGCACCTGCTGGAGACAGACTAATACTGAAGGGTTACAGGATAGGCTCTGTCCTCATATAGGATATCCTTTCAGTTTTGGTCTGTCTCCACCTGCTGGAAAGGAGGCTCAACCCACAGTCTGGACTGATCCGGGTACATTCAGGGAACACAAATTATCTAGAAATTATAGCAGTATTCAAGGCTCTCCAAGTTTTCTAACCATACCTATGTGACTCTGCAATTCAGATCCAAAACAGACAAGGTGAAATCGGGTCCTATGGCCTTTGCAAAAAAGCAACACAGATATGGGATTTTGCAATCATATAGGGCATCTATTTCACAGCTATATACCTACCAGGAAAGGAGAACACAGTGCACATTGACTCAGCAAGCAACTACCGTACATCCACACGAGTAGTCACTGAATGACCAAGTCCTGCACACCATCTTCCAACAGTGAGCAACATCAGATATACCTTTTTGCATCTTCCTTCAAAAGGAAACTCAGCCAATTTTATTCAAAAAGATTCTCCATTTAAACATTCTCTCAAGATGCATTTTCAATTCCTTGCGACAGGAACTTCACTTATGCTTTCCCGCCAATATCAATCATAAAGACCATTCTGAAAATAAGAGCAGAGAGTGGAACTCAAATCATGATAGCACCATAATTGGCTGAGACAGCTTTGGTTCCCCTGGTCGAACCATCTATCAGTGCAAAATCCAATACGACTTCCAAACACAAAACCAACCTCCTCACACAATTCAAAACCATGTTTCACCTGAAAATACAAAAATTAGCATTAATAGCATGGATATGGAAGTCTATCCCTACAGTTACAGCTACCAACATAAAATAACATAATACTGGCTTCAAGAAAACCTTCTACTCAAAAAGCGCATGCCTGTAAATGGAAGAGGTTTTCCCATTGGTGTGCATCACAAGGTATTACTCCAAACACTTGCTTAGTTCAGCAACTCCTATATTATCTTTATCATCTCTCAATGAAGAATCTTTCAAATTCTTTGATAAGAGTATGTTAGAGTGCCATTGCCGCATATATGACATGACAATTCTAATCAAGCCTATATCTCAAGACCCATTGATTCAACAATTCTTGAAAGGTTTTACAAAATGTTCATCCACCAATAAGACCCCCCCATGCCAACATGGAAGCTCAGCTTTATACTGCAGATGTTATCAACCCCCCCTTTGAACTCTTGGGAGAGATCTCCACTCAACTAATGCCCTGGAAAGTTGTGTTTCTGGTAGCAGTAACAGCAGCAAGAAGAATTGGAGAATTTCAGGCACTAGTAACCTAAAAATCTTAAACCATATTTTACGATGACAGTTTCCCTCAGAACAAATCCAAAGTTCTTACCTAAGGTAACATTGGATTTCCACTTTAATCAATCAAATTGCCTACATTCTTCCCAAAGCCTCATAGCACAAAAAGAGAACAAATTTATCACAACTTAGACAACAGAAGAGCACTCTTATATTATTTAAATAGAACTCAATCTTACCGAAAAGTCTTGACAACTTTGTATCTTACTCAGAGCATAGAAAAGGTTTTGAAGTTTCAAAACAAACTATCTCCAACTGGCTGAGACAATATATCAGTTATTGTTATACTCTTGATAAATTGGATCCACAGGAACCCATTAAACCACACCAAATAAGAGCAGTAGCGACCTCTACTGCATTCAAAAGTCAACGACCAATTACAGAAATTTTAAATGCTGCAACCTGGTCCAGCAGAAACATGTTCATAAACCACTAATGCCTGGACTGCGAAATGAAACCAAGAACAAATTTCGGAAAAATCAATCCTCAAAGTAGTCATTACAAATTTAAAAAAAAAAAAAAAAAAAAAAAGAGAAGAAATAAGTTATTGGTCTGAAACCGAGGAAGCTTGGAGAGGTGACAGTTGAGCGGGAATGCCTGCTCATGCTCAGTTAAAGATCTATAAGGAGCCCAAATTAGATGCCGGAGGCTGATGTCACCCACTTGTGTGGCTGTTTGTGTTGTTGTCCACGGAGAACACCTGTTACAGGTAAGAAACTTTGCTTGTTCTAAACAGTACTGTCAGCATATATGTAATATGATGGTATCACTAACAAAAAAGTAATATTTTTTTATTTTCTTACAAAAATAACCCCCACCCTGAAACTTACATGGTTTACTGTTTTGTTGATCTGGGGTTTTGGTTTGTACCTGAGGTTTGGTCTCTGCGACCAGAAAAATGGAATTGATCCACGAGTCTGGAAAAAAGAAAATATGCATCCTGCATTATACATCAAGAAGCAGAGAAAGCATTAAAGGAGTCAGACTAATTTATTTACTGAAACGTCAATCCCCTAAACCTCCTCTTTTGCTAAATAAGTATAGATGCACCGTTCAAATAATGTCAACAATTTAAATTTCAGCACAAAACATTTACTGCTGCTGAGAGCTGAGTGAGGGTGCATGCACAATCACCACTGGGCATTTGTAAGGAACATGGATTAACTGCTTAAGCTCATCAGTACACACCTCCCCCCCCCCTCCCCTCCCCGGAGATGCCCACACTGTCCATGCTGGAGGAGGTGTTTTCACCTCCTCCAGCAGGCCATGGGGCAGCATCACTGTGCTCTCTCAAAAAAAAACCAAACAAACAAACAAAAAAAACCCCCAAACTAAAAATGGAAAACTGGAGAAAGCAGCCTGGGAATGCTTTTACATATGGAAAACTAGATTTAAAGTCCTATAGACACGAACAAGTCTGCATTTCCACTTGGTACACGAACCTTTCTGCAGGGATCCCATGATCCTGCTGGTGGACGGCAATGGGAGAAAGTTTGGGCAGTGGGGAGGAAACACCATGCAAGTGCATTGTGAGAAACATGGTTTTACCTGGACAAATGAAGCCTTGCTCCCATTGTAGTGAACAATTTGCTCAGTTTCAACAAAGTTAGCTGCATGCCCTTCAGAATCTATGCCTAGATTAGAGAAACACAAACCCAAGTTTACACACTGTCCACAGGCATCCAAACTTCAGTGTCCAGGGGGCTGTGGGTTGTACAGTCCTCTAGGAGCAAGGGGATGGGGGGAAAAAAAAAAGCAAGCCACAATTTTCTACTGGAAGCAAAATAAATGAGATTAGTTAGTAATTTAAAATGTGCATGCCCGCTGGATCAAACATGAGGATGCATGTTTAAGTCAGCGAAGGCAGGGCCGCTGTTTTCACTTGTAACCTCCGCACATGCAAACAGATAAAGTACCACCACACGAAAGATCAGACCTTGATAGGAGCAATCAAAATATGTTCATCCTATCTAGTGAGCTAAAGCCAGCACCAGATGCACTAGCAAATGAAAACTGAGCAACCTGCCAAGTAAAAGCACTCCCAGATCTTAAGTTAGGAGGCATTTTACAGCTACACTTCAGGCAGGCCAAAAAACCAGATGCTCGAGGAGGATGCAGAGTGCTGAAATACAGTCTATGTATGCTAAATCAAAAAAAAAAAAAAAGGGGGGGGGAGAGATTTTCAAAATGGCTATTTGATTTGAGGTCAGAGCAACACCTAGAAGCAAAGCCCTGAATCCCAGATCTCTCTCCTCCTCCAGAGTGCATAAAGCACCACCCACCAGGGGAGCCTTTCCACACAGGAGGGGGCTCCTCTACTTGGCCAGGTGGAATCTCTCATCATTTTAAATTATCACACAATTCATATGCCACTAATCCCGGGAGCCCAGCTCTCAGTGGATATCAGTATAAAGACAACTGCTACAAAAGAAATTACACAAGGAGAAAAAGCAAAACCATTAATAACAAACCTGGGGACAAAGGGGCCACGTTGCTGGTGGAACGCAAGATAAGAACATAAGAAATTGCCATGCTGGGTCAGACCAAGGGTCCATCAAGCCCAGCATCCTGTTTCCAACAGAGGCCAAACCAGGCCACAAGAACCTGGCAATTACCCAAACACCAAGAAGATCCCACGCTACTGATGCAATTAATCGCAGTGGCTATTCCCTAAGTATAATTGATTAATAGCCATTGATGGACTTCTCCTCCAAGAACTTATCCAAACCTTTTTTGAACCCAGCTACACTAACTGCACTAACCACATCCTCTGGCAACAAATTCCAGAGCTTTATTGTGCGTTGAGTGAAAAAGAATTTTCTCCGATTAGTCTTACATGTGCTACTTGCTAACTTCATGGAATGCCCCCTAGTCCTTCTATTATTCGAACGTGAAAATAACCGAGTCACATCTACTCGTTCAAGATCTTCAGTGAACAGGGAAATTACATCACCATTTGCAGAACTCCAAAGTAAAGTGCATAAAAACACCTTCTGAGAAGGCCTCTCATCTCACCCCCCCCCCCCACCCTCAGGTGTGCAGCTCTGACCAGGAATGTACCTGAAGCCACATGAGATGCTGCCATTTACACCCCCCCCCCCAAAAAAAAAAAACCAAACAAACCCCTAGTCAAATCAATTCATGCGATTCCTGCCATCCACACCCCAGTTGAGCATCCTGGTTTCAAAGTGTTCCATAGCCATTGCCATGCAAGCAGCAAACCCTGCACGATTCTGCAGGCACACACGGTACAGGCAGGACTGGACTGTCCTTAATTATTCAGACAAAAATCAAAGGACTCTCTCAAGGAGGAGCCCGATTCTGTCACAAGGACACATGGAAAGCTGCTTTACTCTCATGCCAGGACGAAAGGGCACTGGCTCTCCGCAGACATCCGTCAGCACGCCGACTTCCTTACCTCGGACGTAATAACGCACCCCCGCGCGGAAGCAGCTTCTCCTGGAGATGAGAATCCAGTCAAAATACTTTCCATTCACACAACAGGAGTGTAGGGCAATAACTAAAAGGAACCGGACGTCAAGGAAATACAGATGGCAGGAGGACAGGGAGTCATAAAACCTTTCAAGGAGAAAGAGTTACAACGTGGACAATTTTTCTATGTATTAACATTTACCTCAGCATTTCATTGGTAGCTCACGGCGAGTTATATTCAGGTACTGTAGAGGTATTTCCCTGTCCCCAGAGGGCTTACAGTCTTAGGGGTCTATTCACTTAGGGGCGGATTTTAAAAGGAGCGCGAATAGGCCTACTTTTGTTTGCGCTCCAGGCGCAAACAAAAGTACGCTGGATTTTAGCAGATACGCGCGGAGCCGCGCGTATCTGCTAAAAACCTGGATCGGCGCGCGCAAGGCTATGGATTTTGTGTAGCCGGTGCGCGCCGAGCCGCGCAGCTTACCCCCGTTCCCTCCAAGGCCGCTCCGAAATTGGAGCGGCCTCGGAGGGAATCCTCTAACGCCCTCCCCTCACCTTCCCCTCCCTTCCTCTACCTAACCCACCCGCCCGGCCCTGTCTACACCCCCCCCCTTACCTTTGTTGGGGGATTTACGCCTCCCAGAGGGAGGCGTAAATCCCCGCGCTCCAGCGGGCCTCCTGTGCGCCGGGCCGCGACCTGGGGGCGGGTACGGAGGGCGCGACCACGCCCCCGGACCGCCCCGGGCCGTAGCCACGCCCCCGTACCCGCCCCCAAAACGCTGCCGACATGCCCCGACGACCGGGACCGCCCCCCTCGGAGAACCCCGGTACTTACGCGAGTCCCGGGGCTCTGTGCGCGCCGGTAGGCCTATGTAAAATAGGCCTACCGGCGCGCAGGGCCCTGCTCGCGTAAATCCGCCCGGTTTTGGGCGGATTTACGCGAGCAGGGCTCTGAAAATCCGCCCCTAAAGGTTTTCCCCCTTTTATGTTTTAAGGGAAAAATTCTTTGTAAATGAGGCACTAAGTTTGTACCTGAGGAAATGGAGAGTGGAGTAACTTGCCTAAGGTCTCAAGGAGCATGAGCAGGATTTGAACCCCGGCTTCCCGGCTCGCAGCGCTCACCACCATTAACTCAGCAAGGACATATTCAGAAAATCTTTCATTAAAATTATTAAAAAGTGAAGTTTCAACTTGGCCAAGTAAAGCTGGCAGGCTGAAATGTAAACCCTTTAAGATCTATGCCCATCCAGGAACCAAGCAATTAAAAATGTTTTTAAAATAGGGTCTGTGATGATTTGCAGGCTCTCTTGCATGGGCCACATTCCCTATTGCGTTCTTCAGGGCTCTTTTATGGCACACGGTTTTCCGTGTCAGGTAGTTCCCTCCGTTTTTTTTTTTTTGTTTTCTTGCTGCTCCTTTTGAACCATTCCTTGCTTAGAGAGGCCCACTCTTCAAGGCTAATATAACCATGACCATCAGAGCTAACTTTCTGCTGCCCAAACTTGAAGAGTGCTTAAAGTATGATGCCCCCCTTCATGCCACATCATACAGCAGTAGCGCAGCTCTGCTGCTTCCCCTACCATGTGCTCCCTCCTTCCCTTACAGGAGTATGGCTAGAGAGAATGACAGCATTTGGAATATGCCATCTTTGGGAATGTGCATTTGTATTTTGTTTTTAATTCAGTATTCCAGAGTTCAGAATCTGGTTTCTGTGGCTTTCCATTTCAGTTTTGCCCGCATGTTCTGTTTCAAATTTGCAGTCTCCTATCCTGTACTAGGCAAGGGTCTGTCTGCAATGCACATGTGTGACAGAGATGTAATATTTTGACTAGCGTGTAGTTTCTTTGGAGGGATTCTTAGCAGTCTGGCTTGCTCTGTTTGCCCAGTAGGTGCTGTTATAGTGTTCCAGGGCCTGATGTGTCACACACAGGCTCTCACAGGCCTGTGAGGGAGAGGGAGTATGTGTGAGAGCATTGGCATGTATGTGAAAGTTGGAGTATATGGAAGAATGAATATGTTAGTGTGTGTTAATGAGAGAGAAGAGATAGTCTGTATGGCCCTACCTCTCCCAATCTATAATCTCAGGGTGAGTGGAAATCAAAAAGGTACCAGGTATGGTAAGCAGGCCTTTTTATTTATTTATTTTTTTTTTAAGTCTTATTAGTTTTAATTATTAGGTGTAATTTGATGTTTTTATTGTTTTGAAATATTTTTTATTTTTTGGGGGTAATTAGAACATTTTTTAAATTGGATATTTTATTTATCAGATGTTTTGAAATATTTTGATGTTTGGGAAATATTAGAACAAATTTATATAAGTTTTAAAAAAATGATTGGATGTTCGTTGGCTGCACTGATATTTATTCTTCTTATTAGCATGGTTTTATTTTGAATGTTTTATGTCTTTGGATTTTATTGCTTGATATTTTGTGAGGAAAGGAAAATTGGACTGATCTGTGGTATTATGAGAACAAAAATTAGCAGGTAAGAACCAGACTCCTGGGTTTTGCTTGCCTTCCAGCAGATGGAGACAAAGTTTCATAGGCACTGCCTCTTAAACCTGGTATGCAACCTGCAGCTCCTCAATATTACCAAGTACCCAAGCATAAAAAGTCAAAATTTTCTAATACTCAACAATATAAAATTCCCCGGAATAAGCAGAAGAAAGAGTAAAATTTATAATGCAATTCAAAAACTCTATTGAAAAAGATTAACAAAAAACCTGTGCCATTCTTCAGAATAATTCAAGAACAAAATCAGATCGAGCAAACTCTCTAAAACTTCTCTCCACCACTGGGTGGGATTCTGGACTGATCTGTGGTAATACAGGAATGAAAATTAGCAGGTAAGAACCAATTTTCCTTTCTCTGTACATACCCAGATCAGTTCAGACTCCTGGGATGTACCAAAGCTTCCCTAACTGGGGTGGGACTGTGAGTCTTGCTCAAAGAACACTTTCAAAGCTGTCAATGTCTGGGGCCAATCGGTAGTGCCTGGCAAAAAATATGTAGAGACTTCCAAGTAGCCGCCCTGCAAATCTCTTGCGGCAACACCAGTTGGTATTCTGCCCAGGAGGCCGCCTGGGAACGGGTAGAATGAGCTCTTAACTCCTCCAGATAGGATGACCATGACAGAAATATGCGGACTCAATAGCCTCCTTCAATCACTGCGCAATTGTGGTCTTTGACGCTTTCTGACCCTTTTTCGCAGCACTCCATAGCACAAAAAGGTGAGCAGACAATCTGAAACTGTTAGTGACTGCCAGATACCGCAATACAGCCTTTCTGAAATCCAACCATCTTAATTCTTTTGCATGAGGCGCACCAACCTCTAAATTTGAGAAGGCCAGAAGCTCCATTGACTGACTTAAGTGGAATGTTGAAACTACCTTTGTCAGAAAAGACAAAAAAACCTGTCCTCAAAGAGACCCCGGAATCCAAAATCTGCAAAACGGGTTCTCTACATGACAGGGCTTGAAGTTCAAACACCCTCCTGGCTGAACAAATCACCACCAAAAAAAGCACTTTCACAGTCAGATCTTTTATGGTGGCTCTCTTTAGAGGCTCAAATGTCACTTTACACATGCCCTTAAGGACCAAATTAAGATTCCACGAAGGGCCCACCTGATGAACAGGGGGGAGGGGGGGGGTGGGCACAGGTAAGCTTCGCCCCTTGGAGGAAATGTACCACATCCAGATGTGCAGCTAGGGCTATTCCATGAACCTCGTCTCACAAGCAGCCTAGGGCAGACACCTGCTCTCTCAGGGAACTAAAGGACAAACCTTTCAATAGGCCTCTCTGCAAAAAGGCCAGAATCTGAGACACCAAAGCTCGGTGAGGATCAACCCCCTGCTCCATACAACAAGTCTCAAAAACTCTCCAAACCCTGACATATGTCAAGGAACTAGAAGTCTTACAAGTGTGCAACAGAGCAGAAATAAGAATGAAAGGATATCCTGAAGATGTTAATTGCTTCCTTTCAAAAGCCAAGCCACTAGACAAAAGCAATTCGCTTGATATGAAAATATAGGGCCCTGTCATAGAGGCTCTGGCAGATGGCCCAGTCTCAAGGGGCTGTCCACTGCTAGACTGACCAAATCTGCAAACCAAGACCTTCGTGGCCACTCTGGAGCCACGGGAATCATCTTTCCTGGATGGATCTCTATTCTCTTCACAACTTTGCCCACTAGGAGCCATGGTAAACACATAGATCAGAATGTTGTGAGCCCAAGTAAGAACCAGGGCATAGACTCCTTCCACTCCATGCTCTCTTCTCAGACTGAAGAAGCGTGGCACCTTGGCATTCCTCTGAGGTGCCATGAGATCCATATGAGGAACGCCCCATCTGCGAGAAATTAGGGTCATTGCCTCCTCCAAGAGCTCCCATTCTCCTAGGTCCAAACGTTGCCGGCTGAGAAAATCCACTTGCACATTGTTGTACCAGTTATGTGCCAGGCTGCTATTGATGTCAGACGTTGCTCCGCCCAGGACATCAGAATCTCCGCTCTTGGTACCTCCCTGGTGGTTGATGTAGGCCATCATCATCATATTGTTGGACAGGACTCTAACTGCATAGTTGCACAAAAGAGGAAGAAACTCCTGCAGGGCCAACCGCACCGATCTCTTCTCTAGGCAACTGATGGACCAGGTCGCTTCCTCCACCAACCATTGGCCTTGCACCGACTGGGACAGACACCGGAGAGCCTCGCATCTATAGTCACAACAACCACTGTGGCACCTCGAGGTCCACCCCTTGGCACAAACGGTAGTGGAAGATAAAACTGCTCCGAAATCAGATCCTACCAGGATAGCAATGCTTTCTGTAGCAGTCTCATATGAGTAAATGCTCACAGGACCAACTCCAAGGTCAAGACCATGGCACAGAGGGCCTGCAAGTAATCCCAGACCCTGGACACTTGGACCTCCAAAAAAATTCTGAACTGGAGTTCATAGCTTGACAATCCGCTCCTCCGTGAGAAAAACCTTCCCCACTCGAGTATCTAAGTGTGCGGCCAAAAACTCCAGAACCTGCAAAGGAGAAAGGAGACTTGGACAGATTCACTATCCATCCATCAGATCCAAGGAAGCCAAAAACTCCCTGCTTCTCAACACTGCTATGACAAACCTCAGAGTCTCCATCAGGAAACTAGAAACTGAGAGCTATGTCTACATTCTTTAATCCAGAATTGGACAAAAAGGTTCCTTTCATTTTTGGCACCACAAAATAAATGGAAGTGTGCCCTGTCCCCTGCTCATTCTGGGGGACGGGAATAATGGCCCCCAGCATTCGCAGCCGCTGAATAGTCTGTTGGGCGATCAGCTTCTTCTCCACCAAGGCACAGGGAGATACCATAAACAGGTTTCTGAGCAGCTGAGCAAATTTCTAAAATGTAGCCTTGTCCTATCACGCTTAGAATCCCCTGGTTCGACGTGATCTTGACCCACTCCTTATAAAAATGAGGCAGACGACCCCCAATGACTGGAACAGAGGAGTGGGCCAGCCTCGCCTTATTTCACAAGCTTGGCTCTGCTACTATCCTGGCCGGAGCCATCTTGGCCTGCACTGCATTCCCAAAATAGCTGGCTCCAGGACTGACACTTCCGAGATCTGCCTTTGGCCAGCAGCAGGAGCTCTGCTTTGACAAAAATGCCTTTGCCCCCAAAACTCTGCAAGTTTGCTATTTAGAAGAAGATAAGAATAGTGAATACAAGCTGAAATATTTATTCTATAATTCACTAAGAAAAAGGAAGAAGTTTAGGTATGCAAATTGAAGGTGATAATTACATTTCCATAGGGAAAAAAATAGAAGTAAAGCATTTTTTAGTGCAGTTAATGTAGCTGAGTTTAAGAAAAGGATTGGATAAGTTTTTGAAGGAGAAGTCCATTATCTGCTATTAAGTTGACTTAGAAAATAGCCACTGCTATTCTTAGCATCAGTAGCATGGGATAGACAGTTTTTGGGTACTTGCCAGGTTCTTATGGCCTGGATTGACCACTGTTGGAAACAGGATGCTGGACTTGATGGACCGTTGGTCTGACCCAGTATGGCATGTTCTTATGTAATTGAGAGCGCACAGGAAGAAATCCTTTGGACCCAACTGGCTTGCCCTCTGGTATCTTGTGCACTTTGTTATCTCCCAGATGCTTGATCAACTGCTCCAAGTCTTCCCCAAACAGAAATTTTCCCTTAAAAGGCAAACACTCCCAGCTGAGCCTTCAACGAAACGTCCGCTGACTAGTTTAACAAAAAAAAAAAGCCTCCTAACGGAAATCGCGGATATCATGGTCCTGGAAGAAGCGTAAATGAGGTCATATAAAGCATCTGCACCATAAGCCACCGCAGCCTCCAATTGCTCCACCTGTTTGGACTCCTGGGGTGACATATCTCTAGCATTATGCAAATGCTGTACCTATCTCAAAACTAGTCCGGAGCATAAAGTTGCTGCTCAGAGCTGCACGGATGCCCAGAGCAGACACCTCGAAGATCTTAAGATGTACCTCAAGCTTTCTGTCCTGCAAATCCTTAAGAGCTGCCATGCCAGCTACCAGAATGGTGGTCTTTTTTTTTTTTTTTTTTTTTAACTGCCGAGACCAAAGCATCTATCTCAAGAGCGCCAAAGTGTCCTCGAGCAAAGGATAAAGCTTATCCATAGCCCTGTTAACCTTAAGGCCAGTCTCTGGAGTATCCCATTCCCTGACAATCAACTCTTTAACCGACCTGTGAAAAGGAAAAAGTCTTGGTTGGACCCCTCAAGCTGGTCATGACCGGATCCACTGCCTCCAGGTCAGCTTGGTCCTGCGGAACGGTTATTCCTAATTCCGCCATGACTGGCAGGATCAGGGGCCCAAGTCCTCCTTTTGAAAAAGGTGAACCACCTTGGGATTGTCGCCTTCCATCATTGGGACTTTTCCCGCATCCTCTTCCGGATCCTGTGGGAATAGAGAAGGATCAGCACTGGGAGAACCATCCTCAGATGGTGATCCCCAATCGAACTACAAGGAACCCTCCTCGGTGGCTCCTGACTCAGAAGGACCAAGGACTCTCCGAACCATAGTGGGCCTGAAGCCCCTGAAAATCTGGACTTCTTCCTGGGGGTAGGTTCTGCCTTCCTCCGCTTAGGAAAGGGCCACTCTGAGTCCTTGCAGGCTAAAAAGGCTTTGTTCATCATCAGCACAGGCTCAGATGAAAAAGGAGAGGCACCATCAGAATACTCTTACAAAAGGATCAAGCTCCTCCTCAGAGCTGAACGTGGCTGGAAAAAGCTTGGGCAGGAGATTTCCCTCCCCCCCCCCTCCCCACAGCCTTTTCCTTAGCAGCAAGCGTGTCCAAGATGGCCACTGTTCCCACGCTCAGGGGGAACGGATTGTCGGCCCCTTGCCTTGCAGCCTTTGGCCCACCAGAGTTGCGGTGCTTCAGAGCCGTCACCGTAGTCCCTCCCGATGTGCCCTTTCCATCACTGAGCCAACAGGAACAGCGGCCTTAATGAGAAAGGCGCATAGAGCTGTCACTACATATGGTGCATCGGCACTCCTTCAGCATGATCAGGACCCGGCTTCAGCCACATGGCAGACGCCCGAGGGATCAAAGCAGCAGGAGAGCAAATAAATATGTGCCGCTGAAACTGTCTCCCCTCTACCACTGGTGACGGGAGATTAAAGCAAAGTAAACGCACCTGCTTCCCTTGATTTCCCTTTTTTTTTTTTAACTTTGTTCTTTTTGTATCTTGTATAATCTTATCTGAAGTGTGGCAGAGGCTTCTCCCAATCCTCCTGGGAGGTGAAGAAACTGGACTACCAGCTTTCACCTCAGGTGAAATCCAGTGAGCAATCTAGGGTCCCCAACCTCTGCTCATCCACCAGAACTTGCCAACCTCCTGGGAGAGAAATCTTCACTCAATCTAACCTCTTCTGATTTTCCTTTTTTTTCCTCAGGTACAGTACTGCAGATTTTGCACCTTGTGCATCTGCTGGAGACAGAGAAATGCTGAGGAGCTGCAGGTGGCACACCGGGTTAAGAGGCGGTGCCTGAGAAACTTTGTCTCCATCTGCTGGATGGGAGGCAAAACCCAGGAGTCTGAACTGATCTGGGTATATACAGGGAATATTTGTTTTTCCATTGTTGCACTGCATAATACAGTTAGGCTTCTGGTTTCCAGTACAATTTTTGTTGGTACGTTTCTATCTTGTATTTGGTGAGGGTTTGTCTGTACTTTAGAAGGTCCAGTTTTTGTGTAACATTCTTGTTGTGAAAACGATGGTACTTATTGGCTTTTACAACATTATGGTTCTCTCTTCCTTATTTCTATTTTAAAAACAGAAGTTTGCTCTTTATTAATTTCATTTGTATGCAGAAAATGGTTTTGAATGTTCTTGCAGAAAATATTTTTTTCATTCACATATTTTATTCTAATTGCTGTTAGTAGATTAGGCAATTATTTTAAGGGATGGTTTTAGCTAATTTTCTCCAAGGATTGGGTTGTTGTGAGCATAAAATTATAAGACTTTTTGCGTCAAAGAAAGTAGTGCTCACAAGGTAATGCAGGCGGATGGCCTGTGTTCTGGGGCACCTGGCAGCAGCAAACTTTCTGGTGCAGCACCAATTTCAGCAGTCACCCTATGCCCCTGGTGCTGATGATGTTTCAGTGTGTGTGGTGCTCCTTGCCGTTTGCATGTATCTCCTTAAGCAATTACTGTGTTTATTTAACTTTAAAAAGTAATACTAAAACTAAACACACAGCTACAAAAGGATACATCCGTGGATCACTGGCATAGCAAATCTGTGGATCTGACAAAAAAAAAAAGAAAAGATAAAACGTAAATTTTGGGGAGGCTCTCAATGTAAAAAAAAAACAAGTGTCTGGCAGCAGACGTGTACAGAAAGATATGACCCCTGTTCACCTAGTATCTGCAAGGAAAGCTAGCACAGGACAGACCATCTCAGAATTGCGCAACCAAATGCAGCTGTATCGCATCTTACTACAAGAAATATTTTACTTAGACAGTGCTTTTACAATAATCTGACACTTTAAAATGAAGCTGTTCTGTTTACTTGCTATGCAATTACTCAGTCTGAGCGTATTAAAAAAAAAAAAAAAAAAAAGTGATTTTAAATGTCCTGTTAGGAGTCTCAGAAGTCAGCAGGGTTGTCATGCTCTCCTTCCCTTGCCCCGGTGGATGCTGCACATGCCAGCTTTTTGGCCTTGCTGAGCATCTAGCAAAGAGGAAATTTAATTGACATCCCCAGACGTGCTACAAGATCCTATTGATCCTACAAGAAAGGCAGTGCGAACCTGCTGCAGCTCCAAGAGCCTATGGCCTGGAGGTAAGCCTGATAATGCGAAACCCTAAGACTGCCCCAAACTAGAGAGAAAATATTTCTCTTCCCCACTTATGGTGCATAATAAATGTTTATTATAGGACTGTGCATTCACTGGAGAGCATTTTATCATGGTTAACCCAAATGGGCCAAGTGAAATGTGCATCTAGCAGGCAGTATAGGAAAGGAACACATCTGGAAGCCTGGGGTGTCAGACTGGACTGGCCCCTGACTGATGGTTTGTGCTAAGCTCCAGAAAGCCTGTGCCATTTCCACAGTGCGAGGGAAGGCAAATACAAGAAAACAAACTTTTCCAGTAACCTGTATTTTGTAAATTTTTTAGTTGTCAGAATTTTACTAGTTTATGTCACTGTGGACATCTTTTTGGTACAGCAACTCATCAAAAATGAATAAATAAATAAATATATATACCATCTTCCCAATGCATCTAGCATTTTTACATTCATGAATAGACCCATCTTTGGATCGATAATTCAGAAATCCATGGACAGTGCCCAACGGTCAAATGCAAGGACATGGCACACATGAAACAAAAAGGCCGATGCTTTCATTGGGAATCACAACCAAAGTGAGCCTGCTTACAATTTCAGGTCTTTCTCCTGCTTCACAGATGGGTAAGAGAGAGAGAGGGATTATAACTGCACAAGACAAGTTAACACGAATAAAAGGAACCATGCCAGCATCCAGAGAGTGTTACTAGATGGCTTTTCAAAGTGAAAAATAAAGAGGACTGTGAGACTGAATGACTGCATCTGTAGTATGTATGGTAATTAAGCCTGGTAAAAAAAGGATATGGTGGACAATACCCCAACTACAGTCCCTCGCCACCCAGAACATCTATTACCTCTGGCTGAGCTGCAAATTCTCGCAGGAGGTGTCCGTTCCACACAAATCGCTGGTCTGCCTGAAAAAAACAGACATCAGATTTCCTCCATGATGAACTACATTGTTATCTTTTTATGATCTTCCAGCGAAAAGTCCAACTCTGATATGCCAGGCTACCCTCACCTTTTGTTACAGAGTCAACCCCCCCTCCCCCAAGTCAGCACAAAAAAAAAAAAAAAAAGGTAAATTTTGCATTTACTCCTGCCAAGCACCTCATTATCAAGATAGCATGGTGCTGCAGCAAATACAATACCAATTAAGAAAACAAACAAATCAAGATCGCTTTTGCTCATGGCTTGACAAAGTGGCAGGTCAAATGTGTTTCTCTCCCTGCCCCGTCCCCACAACGTGCACAAATGTGTTGCAAGGATCACAAGAATAAAAAAGGTTTTCTTCTCTCCCATCTACAGGTAGCAGAGCCTCATCGGAAAGGCCAATGATAGCTGGCAGGGACTGGTGCATACTAATGCAAAACGTGATTTGTCCAAGACGAGCCCTGTTTTCCCGCCCAGGCGCATTTACCCGTTCCAGCAGGCTCATCTCCTGGAACTCAGGGCTGGTGTTGGCCAGCCGCTGAAGTGTGTGTGTCAGGTCGTACGATGTGGAGAAGTAGAATCCATCCACATTCAGGACATGGCTGATCATCGTCAGGAAGGATTTGTTGTCCTGTAGCTGGGTAGGGAAGAGAAATGCAAGAAACCCATTTAGCCAGCATGAGGGGAAAAAAAATAGAATGAAAAGCAAGACTAAAGGAAAATTGGTTCTTACTTGCTAATTTTTGTTCCTGTAATACCACAGGATCAGGCCAGACAAGCGGGTTATGCATCCCCACCAGCATATGGAGGCAGAGAACAGGCACTGCTACATAACCAAGAGTGCAACCTGCAGTCCCTCAGTTTTGAACTATACCCAAGCTAAGAAATTAGAAACTACCTAAAACCCCTCTAGGGCAAACAGGTAAAGCAGGACAAGAAACCCCCTGCCCTGGAGCCTCTCTGATCTCCATAAGTCTATATGTAACAATATGTAATATATTTGCTGCATGTAATACCTTACTGTATATAATGAGCCTTACAAGTAATATCTATTATAAGTAATCAACTTACACTACATGATAAGTTACTGTGATGATGCTTATACAACCTGTTACATGACTCTGTAAACCGTTCTGATGGCGAAACTGAATGACGGTATCCAAAACACGTTAAATAAATAAAACTCCACAAACTTAATCAGAAAGGCTCAACTATATTACGACAACTATCAGAAAACAGTCTTTCGGCAGTGACGGGGAGGGTCTCTGGACTGATCTGTGGTATTACAGGAACGAAAATTAGCAGGTAAGAACCAATTTTCCTTTCTTGTACATACCCAGATCAGTCTAGACAAGTGGGATATACCCAAGCACCCCTAGACTGGGCAGGAACCCGAAAGACCTGAACGTAAGACATCCTCACCAAATGATGCATCTTGCTGGGCGTGCTTGTCCAAATGTGTGCAGCAAAGACCACACTGCTGCTCTGCAAATTTCCTGAGGAGAAAGTAATTGACACTTGGCCCAGGAAGCTGCCTGTGCCCTGGTAGAATGTGCTTTCAGCCCCTCTGGAACCCTACGACCTTTACAAGTGTAAGCAGAGTAAATGGCCTCCCTAAGCCAATTGTTGCCTTTGAGGCCTTATCACCTTTCTTCACTCCTCCAAACAATACAAAAATGATCTGAGCGCCAAAAGAAATTTGTGACCTCCAGATAATGCAAAATAATCCAGTGTACATCCAACAGATGCAGTTCCCTCTCCTGAGGGGAATCCCTGGACCACTCTGGAAAGGCCAGAAGATCTAGTGTCTGATTGACATGGAAAGAAGACACCACCTTCGGCAAAAAGAAGGGAACTGTTCGCAACATAACCCCATCATTGGAAATACTCAAAAAGGGGTCTCTGCACGACAGAGCCTGCAACTTCGAAATCCACCTGGCTGAACAAATTGCTACCAGAAAAACCATCTTTAAGGTCAGATCCTTCAATGTTGCCCTTCAAGGGCTCAAAAGGTGGCCCACAAAGTGCCTGAAGAACCAAGTTGAAGGTCCAATTGGGACAATTTCTGCACCAGCGGGTGCAAATACTTCACTCCTTTCAGAAAACGAATCACATCCGGATGGGAGACTAACCATCTCCCACACACCTTGCCCTTAAGGGAACCCAAAGCAGACACCTGTACACGAAGCAAATTATAGGCCAACCCCCTTGGACAAGCCCTCATGTAAAAAGGATAAAATCTGGGGCACATCCACTGAAAGGGGATCTAGGTGGTCCTGCAGACACCAAGAATCAAAAGCCCTCCAGACTCTAGCATACGCTAACAAAGTTGAGGGTCTCCATGCCTGGAGAATAGAAGTCACCTGCTCTGAATAGTCCTTCAGGCGCAAGCATTGCCTCTCAAAAGCCAAGCTGCGAGACAAAAGTGTTCTCCCGATCTGAAAATATGGGTCCCTGACACAGCAAGCGAGGCAGGTGAGCCAATCTGAGGGGCTCCCTCGACCACAAGATACACTAGATCCACGAACCAAGAGCAACAGCCACTCTGGCGCCACTAGCACCACTGACTCTAGATGAGACTATGCGCAGAACAATGCGACCGATGAGAGGCCAAGGGGGAAACACGTACAACAGGATCCCCAGGGGCCAATTGCACACCAAAGCATCCAGGTCCACCGCACCGGTCTCTCTTCTGTGACTGATATACCTTGTCTTCGCATTGGAACATGTCACCATGAGATCCAGTTGAGGCTCGCCCCATCTGGTACAGATCTGATCCCAACCTTCCAGACAATTCGCATTCCCCAGGGTCCAATGCTGTCTGCTGAGGAAATCCACCTGCACATTGTCCACACCTGCTCCACCCAGGCAAACAACTGTCGGGCTTCCAGAGCCACCACATGGCTTCTCATCCTCCCTTGGTGGTTGAAGATTGCCACAGTCATCGCATTGTCCAAAAAAACCTGTACCATTCTGCCTCTGATCCAGGGGATAAAACATCTCCAAACTGCCCTTATTTCTAGGCGATTGATGGACCAGGTCCTCTCCTCCGCTGACCACGGTCCCTGGGCTGAATGTCCCTGGTACGTCACACCCCAATCTTGAAGACTGGCGTCTGTGGTCACTACCACCCAGTCCGTGGTCTCTAGATCAGGACGCGATAGCTACCACAACAGATTGGATTTGGACTCTTGGAGAGGCAAGGGTAGATGATACTCCTTAGATACAGGATTCCACCTGGATAAGAGTGTGTAACCATCGCGGACCACTTCTAACACCCAGCGGTCTGAGGGAATCCTGTCCCACTCCTCAAAGGCTGGATAATCTGCCCTCTATTGCTTCTACAGAGGAATGGGCAAGGCTGGCTTCATTATGAGGATTTGCTACCACCAGGGCCTTGACTGGCACTGTGCCTGGCAGGCCCCTTGAAAGGACTGCTGACACCAGCTGACTTCTTAGCCCCCATCCCAGAGGTGGGCTTGCCAGAAGGGAACCTATGCAAATCCCAAAAACGGGACCGAAGTGGAAAAACCTTTTTGATGGACTTTCGGGCCTCTGGAAGCTTATTTCCCTTGGACCCTCCCCAAAGTCCATCGGTTGATCCAAATCTTCCCCAAACAGGAGTTTCCCCTTAAAAGGGAGATTATACAGTTGGGCCTTGGACGACATGTCCACGGGCCAACTCCGTGGACCAATTTTGTAGCCACAACAGCTTGCGAGCTGCTACTGACAAATCCATACTCCTAGCCTTTGTGCGGACTAGGTCGTAAACTGCATCTGTGACATACCACACCAGCCTCCAAGCGCACAGCTTGTAGAGAATCCCCATCCATGGAGGAAGCCGGCTCTCACAGCTTCTGCACCCAGCAGAGACATACTCTCTGCATCATGCTACCACAAATCACAGCCCAGAGACAACGCAGACACCTCAAACAGCCACTTCAACTGAATCTCCAACTTGTGGTCCTGAACATTGCTCAAAGCGGCAGCCCCCGCCACTGGGATGGTTGCCTTCTTGGTGACCACTGAAACCACCGCGTCCACTTTCAGAATTTGCAGAAGCTCCAATGTCTCCTCCAACAGGGGATAGAGTTTAGCAATGGCCCTTCTAGCCTTCAGGCCCCCTTTCAGGGAGTCCCACTCCCTGTTTTGAATCTTCTTCAAAGGAAAGGCACTAGGGGGCCCCTACAGACCATCCAGGACCGGATTCATGCCCTCAGTAGCCAACACTTCCTGAGTCACCTTCACCACCAATTCCTGTAAAACCTGTGGAAGGAGGGACATAACTCCTTTTTAAAAAAAAAAAAAAAAACCAAACTGACTACGCGGGGGTCATCACCCTCTGACACCGGCAACTCATCTAGGTCCAGATCATCCTTATTCGGGTCCGTCTGGAGCCACATCCATGGCTGCATCCTGTCCTCTGAAACACCATCCGAGTCCTCCCCATCTCTGGGGTCAGGCTCCAGAC
Organism: Rhinatrema bivittatum; assembly: GCF_901001135.1. Taxonomy (NCBI): domain Eukaryota; kingdom Metazoa; phylum Chordata; class Amphibia; order Gymnophiona; family Rhinatrematidae; genus Rhinatrema; species Rhinatrema bivittatum. Next base: position 264,370,207 of record NC_042616.1, read on the forward strand.
CTGCTCAACCCAAACCTAGTCGATGCACTGGGTCACCGGATCCCCCTGCACCTTAGGGGTTCTTAGACACACGCCCGGGAACTCTTTGGATGTTTAAAACAGCTGCTCCCTTTCTTGCCAGGAAGGCCTTATGGAGGAGCAGAATAAACCATATATATGAAATGAGAGCATACAAACTTTAATTTCAAAACTTTTTACATAACCTTTACCATAAAAAATGGCATACCAACACACACACTCATACCCATTCATTCTTCAATATTAAAACAATGTTACAATACTTGTTCATAACAAACCCTATTGTGCAAGCTTATACAAATTTGTTTTTTCATCAATAATGATCTTTAACATCCTTGTGGCTTATATGACATTTACAACTCTTTGATGCAAGAAATAGTTAAATCAACATATCTTCACTGCTGTATTGATGATTATATTATATGCCTGATTGGCTATACTATCATTATTTTCACCCACATTGTTTACCTGATTGGGAGCAGAAAATACTCCAGAGAAAAGTCCTCTGGGTCTCCATCCCCTTGATCGGAGAGACTGGCCCCAGAATCATGACCCCCCCTTCGAAGTCCTTCTGAACCACAGGCAAAGGGGGGAAGGCCCATCCTGTGGGTTACCGCTGAGCGCAGAGTCCTGTACGCGATCTTCACCTGGCACAGGCACTCCCCGAGATCCCCCCTGAACAGAGGGCCCTCTTCTCTAGGGACACCCCCTCCTCCCCCGTGGTCCCCTCACCATCCACCTGGCAGCCGGTGTACAAGAATTTGCTGCTCAGCTGAGCAGACTCAGTTCCACACACCCTGCAGGCCGCTACTCGTGGTTTTGGCGCCATATCCGCAGGAGCACAGGCCCCAGACGCGGCTGCCCCAACCAAATGCGTGCGTGCCGACGCACACAGCTAGTGTCGGCTGCTCTCGAAAACGTGGTCAGAGCCCCCCCATGAACCCCCAATGAAGATCAAATGATCCCACCGAAGAAATGTGTGTGACAGCTTCGGCCAGACACCCCGAAAGATTGGTGAACTGAAGGAAACTGCACCCACAGTCCTACAAAAAGCCACGACCTCCCTCACCAATCTTGGGGCCATCGGAGGGAGAGGTGAGAGAAGCACCCCCTCCCCCTCCCCGCGCCTTCCCCTCCTGGTGTGCCAGCAGTTCGCACTGCTACTAACGCACTCACCGCTGACTACTCCCTGAAGCCGCTGCTAAGAGAAAAACACCTCTTACTCTTTTTTTTTCTTTTTAAAAACAAGAACAGCAGCTTAATTAAGAAGAGCAGGGTACTTCCCTGACAGGCTGGTGCAGGCCTCAGGAGGAGGGCATCAGTGCTCTTGAGAGAGCTAGTCCTCTGGCTATCCCCCCGGTCACCCTGCTCCACCTGAGGGATGGTCCACGAAGGAGCCTAATACCTCAGGGAGCCTTTCAATCTGTCTCTCCACTTGAATTTGATCAGACTGCAGGTTAGCACCTCTACCATCTGCTGGAGACAGAGAAACACAGAGGGACTGCAGGCGGCACTCTCGGTTATGTAGCAGTGCCTCAAGGTTTTGTTCTCCGCCTCTGTCCGCTGGTAGGGATGCATAACCCGCTTGTCTGGACTGATCTGGGTATGTACAGGAAAAATGTTATTTTCTTTCCCTATTTCAAGCAAACTGAAAAAGGGCAGCGATTATGACAAAGAAAAAAATAAAAAGCAGCCCACATGTTCAGTTGGGGGGCAAATACTTTTCTTGGCTGGATGCTAATTTTTATAGTACTTAGTTGATGAACTGACTTGATAATTCTATTGCTCGGCTTGTGAACCCCCCCTCCCCCACTATGTCCAGCAGCATGAGCAGTCTGGCACGCCTGTCCCCCCTTTCACTGACACGGGGAGGGTGGTGCTCCTGGGCACAGGATGAAGGTATCCAGCACCCATGGAGCAGGATTGAAATCCCAATCTCCAGCCAAGGAGGCACCTACCCCGACCAAACACCAGCAGCCCATTTTTCAGGTAACAAAAAAAAAAAAATAAATAAAAGCTGCCTGCAAAAGTTCACTACTCTCACCAATGGAACCAAAATGCCTTCATTTAAGGAAAAACACAAAAATCACTACCCATGTGATGAGGAATGAAATCCTTTCGTCTGCCAAGTCAACCAACCACAGACCCAGAGAACATGGTGCAGCAGCTCAGATTACTTCTTAAAAAATTGTAAGTACAGCATCGAGTGCTCTAGCACCACCACTATTGCTGAGGGCAGGAATCCCTTATGTGCCCCCTAAGCCCCAAAGTCCACGCTGTCCTAGTTCACTTTGTGCTGTGCATTTATGAATAAGCTTCTACAGTAAAAGGAGAGTGGGGCTGAAGGACTGGGGGTATGCCAGGATCTATTGACAATCCTGCATCTTCAAGGGACAAAAAAAAAAAAAAACAAAAACAACGCTCGACAGGTTGGATAACATGATACAGGCTTTATTGTGTACTAGTGATGATTACTGGAAAACCAAGAAAAAGCACCATTTAAACCATTTAAGAAAACAAAGAAACATTTTGAAAAAAAGAGCCCCTCTTTTCAGGCACCCTCCATTGAAATAAAAATGCAGAACTAAAAAAAGACCAGAAAAGGAAGGACTTTGCCTGGAATTTGTATTTTAACTGTTGCTATGTTGAAAAGTCAGCCCAGACTTGAAATGCTTTACTGCTGCCATTCTAGCGGCCTCATACCTGTGCATCAGTCAAGTGCAGCATGGTCTTCTTGTAGGAGAGGATATCAAAGTCTGTTGCCTTCCAGATTGTGTGATTCAGCAAGTCTCCGACTTTTTTCTTCTTTGCTATGATGATAAGATAATTACCTGTTTAAAAATAAATAAATAAAAAGGCAAGGGTCAACAACAGTTTCATCATAATTTGGCCAGACGAGAGCTCTCAGCAGAATTCTGAGCCAAAAGGGTGGCAACTCTATTTTTGGCTTGGACTGGCTTCCCGGCCCCAGATGTAACCGTGCAGCACAGGGGATTTGTGTCCATTATCATGGGGCTGGTCGGGCCTGGGTGCTTCGTGGAGACAATACTCTCTGGCCCAGGGAGGGAAGAATATGGCTGTTGCTATCATGGGCAGTAAGTGCAAGGAGAGAGAGTGCCCCTTAAGCCTCACTGTTTGAGGGTACACTGCACGAACGAAAAAAGGGGAGAGGAACCCCTCCAGCACAGCCCTCTTGTCTGTTTAATTCAGAAAAGAACTTGTTTCAGAAATGGAATTGTAAGTTTTTGCTTGAAAAATTCAGAGTTGCTGCTTAAATGAAGGTCGACGCTCCTGGAAGCAATTCATGACTACCCCCCTCCTGTGCTTTTTCGCAGGGTTTTCAGGTTGGCACCACAGAAATGCATGTAAATATAAAATACACGTGTAAGTGATATTTTTTTTTACCTCTTAAGACTACTTTGAATATCCTTTTCATGTGAAATCTATTAAATTTATACATTAAGAGTATGTGCGTGTATGAGAACATCTATATATAAATAATTGTGTATGTGCAAAGATTTCTCTCGCAAGCAAAGTCATGTCGTATGACACACAACTCACTTAAAACAAACCCTTTTATAGCATGAGACATGTTATTTTATAATCAGCTTTATTTTCAGTTTGCTGACAGTCCCCTCCCCTTTCTGAAACAGAGCAACTGTTCAACTTTTGTTGTGAATCTGGCTAAATTCTTCAGAGTGTTTTTTGAATTAACTTTTTTTTTTTTTTTAATTTTTTGCTATTTATTTTCTAATTTTTTTTTTTAATAGTACTTATTTTTAGCATGTTTCAAAAAAAAAAAAAAAAAAAAAAGGTAAAAACGATATTACTTTTGATGCAGCTATCTGAGGAGCTGTCTGGGGCATGGTGCTAAACAAAAGTTAAATGAGCTTTAATAAACCCTTGGGTTATTTGTCATTCTCGTTTAGCTTTTGTTCACCCTCTCTCGGCTTTTCCTCCACACACCCTCTATTTGCCACTCTCCCTTCTCCACCCTGCCCATCTTGCCACAAATGCCTCATTTACTCCCCCACCCCCCCCCCCACAAGCGAATCTCCAGCATAATCCATCTCCTTTTTGGGCCACATGGCTCGGCTGTAAACCCCAAGACTGGTAGTGCCAGTAGGTCTGGGAGTAGTCACAATGCAGCTCCCAGCAACAGCAATGCTGCCCTTTCGCCCACTGCTATACCTTTTTCTTTTGCAGACGGATCGTGTGGCTGCACACAGACAGTCCTCCCCCCTTAGCAATCGTTCACCCCTCCACCACCACCACCACAAATTGCTACTTACGATTTTACTTTTCTGGTTCCTGTTTTCCTTACCTGCCACCAGTTTCATGGTTCCCAGAATGCCATGTATCTGTCTTGTAACAGCTGATGGAGGGATATCTTTCTTAACTGGGGAAAAAAAAAAATATATAAAGCAATGAATAAGAACCAACCACTCACAGTCGGGCCGATTCAGTAAAATGCGTGGGACAGCCGGTGCTCCGAGGCGAGCACCCGTTCTCCCAATGTGCGCCCAGGCCACTCTCCTGGGTGCGCGATTCAGTATGCAAATGAGGGCCTGCGCCTCCTTATTGGCAGAAGTGGCGCCTGTCAGCGGGTCTGACAGCCGACCCTTAATTTTACCGGCGTCGGTTGTCAAACCCGCTGACTGCCACAGGTTTGGAAAACAGATGCCGGCAAAATTGAGCGTCCATTTTCCAACGATATTAAGTCGGAGGGCGTACAGAAAAGCAGATTTTTCTGCTTTTCTGTACACTTTCCCGGTGCCGGCCGAAATTAACTCCTGCCTTTGGGCAGGCATTAATTTCTGAAAGTAAAATGTGCGGCATGGCTGCACATTTTACTTTCTGTATCGAGCGGGACTAACTAATAGGCTCATCAACATGCATTTGCATGTTGAGCACGCTATTAGTTTCGGGGGGGGGGGGGGGGGGGGAAGAGGGGGTTTGGACATGCATTTTCCACGCGCTATTATCCCTTATTGTATAAGGGGTAATAGTGCGTTAAAAACGCACGTCCAAACGGGGGCTAACGTTGCGCTCGGCCTGAGCGCACCATACTGAATCAGCCTGAGCGTGCCACCCGCAGTCCCTCAGTATGACCTGTACCCAAGCCAAGATAAGATTAAGCCATAAAACAACTTTCCACCCCAAAAGCAGGTAGGGAAAAGGTGGAGCCTCCCCCCCCCCCCCGACCCAAACTAGAGCCCATTCATCCATAAAGGAGATTGAAAACTCCCAAAATTTAAGAACAACCTTTTACTATCTTCACACAGCAAAGCAGAGTAGCTTTCCAGAAGAGACGGAGCTCTGGACTGCTCTGTTGTATTCCGGGAATGAAAATCAGGTAAGAACCAGGTTTTCCTTTTCTGTTCATACCCCAGATCAATCCCGACACATGGGATGTACCCAAGCTACCCTAAACTGGACGGGAATCTGAAAAACACGCTCACAGTACACTCTCCCCAAAACCAGCCATTTCCAGCGCTTGAACATCCAGTCAGTAATGCCTTGTAAAGTGTGTAGAAAAGACCAGTTCTGTGGGGGGAATGAACTAATACTCAGCCCAGGCTACCACCTGCACCCTAGTACAATGGACCTGAAGCCCCTCAGGAATCGTACGCCCTTTGCTTACATAAGCCAACACCAGGGACACTTTTAACCATCATGCCATGGAGGCTTTAGAAGCTTTATTCCAATTGGTTCACCAAACAAAAACAAAAAAAAAAGTGTTTGGATCTCCAAAAGCTGTTGGACTTTCAAATAATGCGACAGGACTTGACAGACATCAGACAAGGGAAGTTCCTTTGTACGTGGAACGGAAGAGACCAGATTCCAGAAAGAGGGAAGGTCCACTGCCTGACCGAGGCGAAAGACAGATCCTACCTTTGGTAAAAAAAAAGAAAAAAAAAAAGAAAAAACACCATGCACCAAAAGACCTCATTCTCCAAAGACTAGAGGGAAAGGAACACAGTCCTAAAAGACAGAATGCTTGAATCTCTAGAATCCTCCTGGTCAAAACAGATGACCACTAGAAATATTAACTTAGGCATCGCGGAAGGGCTTTACACTCTCTCAATGGCTCAAATGAAGGACCACAGAGAACCTGTAAATTTCAAACTCAGGTCCAAACGAGAGGAACAGTTGCCTCACTGGAGGACGCATATGCTCCACCCTTCTAAGAGATGAGTCACATCCAGATGCAAAGCCAGGAATACTCTATGCCTCTTACCTCTGAAACAGTCCAAGGCTTCCACCTGCACTCAGAATTTAATGCAAGCCTTTTCACAAAGCTGCCAGAACGTGAACTATAGACACTTGAAGAAATGCAACACCCTCTCCAAGGCATCATGCCCCAAATATTCTCCACACCCTGACGTAAACCAATGAAGTGAAAGGTCTCCTAGCCTACAACAAGGTGATACTGACTTCTTCCGAATTATCTCAATTCGAATAGCCTCTCAGTTTCATATAATTCCTGCCAAAGCCAGGCTGCGAGACAAAAGTGAACCACCTGATCAAAACCATGGGACCTTGATGAAGTATCTTGGGAAAATGCCCAGGCCTTAGGGAGCCATCCACTGCCTCATTTTCCAAGTCCACAAACCATGAGTGACTTGGACCATTCCAGAGCTACAAGCATCACTCTCCCAGGTAAGCCCTGATACTTCATAGCACCCATCCTATTAGGGGGCAACAAGGAAAGACATGTAACCAACTCTGCTGCGACTTCCCGCTTGCGACTGAAGCAGCATTTGGCCTTCTGCTTCAATGCAGTCGGGTCCAGCTAAGGAATGCCTCACCTAGAGTGAATGAGAGCCCATGTCTCTTCCTCCCGATTCCATTCTGAGGTCCAGTACCTGCCGGCTTAGAAAGCCGGCCTGAATGCTGTCTACCCCAGCGATTTGAGATGCCACCAGAGCTAGCAGATGTTATGACGCCCAGCGGAAAGGTTCCTAGATATATCGAGACACTAAGGGATCCCTGGTTTTCCCTTAGCGGTCAATATCTGGGATGCGGTTATCCAAAACATTGGGATGTAATGGGGGGTAAAAGAAGATGTGCATGGACCAAGAGAGGGATATTGGGTTGATAGTGTCTGGAGATCTGACTGTAGCAAAGCAACGTGACAAGGCGATAATTAAAATCAGAATACTGGGCTGCTTAGAGAGGAATAACCAGTAAGAAAAAGGAGGTGATAATGCCCTCGTACAGGTCTTTGTCGAAGCCTCACCTGGAAGACTGTGTTCAGTTCTGGAGCCCGTATCTCAAAAAGGATAGAGCAGGATGGAGGCGGTGCAGAGAAGGGCGGCCAAAATGGTGTGGGATCAGTATCGGAAGAGAGGAGATGCGATACAGATCTTCAGATGCCTGAAAGGATTTAATGATTCACGAACTTCAAACCTTTTCTGTTGGAAAGAAATCAGTAGAACTAGGGGTCCCGAAACAAAACTCCAGGGAGGGATGACTCAGACCCAACACCAGAAAGCATTTCTTCACGGAGAGGGTAGTGGATGCCTGAAATGCTCTTCAGGAGGAGATGGTGAAGACTAAGATAGCCAAAGAATTGAAACATTGGAATAAACATTGTGGATCCCTAAAGGAAGGATATGAAGAAAAGGGTGCATGGGAGTAACTTGTTGGTGTAGCGGTTACTACCATTAACCAAATAAGCCTGATACTTTTGATGCAACTGCAACATTGATCTCTGCTTCAATGGCAAGGGGAAAAGGAGTTGGATTCAGAAAACAACCAATGACTTACGATATGGGGAACGGATAAGCATGGGAGTAACCAGCACGGAGCAGCAATTACTATCCTTAATAGAATGCAAGGGATTACTACCCTCAATCAATAAGCCTTGATGCTTTTGATGGAACTACATCACCACTCACTGCTTTGACAGCGGTGGGGGGAGGTGAAAGACAAATTGGATTCAGACGACAACCAACACTGGCCCTGATTTTTACAGTCTGGGGTACTGATACACAGACATAAGTGAGAAAGCACAGGACTGCTTCTAAGGCCAAGTCCATAAGCAAAACTCGTCAGTACTGTCTGAATTTTCAAGACGGTTCATCAATAAATGCATGGCGTAGTAGTTGCTACCCTTGAGAAAAACATATTTAACTAGTTAACACACAACTAGCAGATTACATAGAAGAACACAAAATTCTTTTCCCCACTCAATTCGGTTTTAGAAAAGCCTCAAGCACCGAATCCCTTCTCATCTCACTGACTGACTACATTATTTTGGGCCTCGATAAAGGACAGGCCTTCCTACTGATCTTATTGGATCTATCGGCAGCGTTCGATACTGTGAACCATGCCATATTACTAAATCAACTAGCGAACATCGGTATTGCAGGATCAGCACTAACATGGTTCAAAACATTCCTAGAAATCAGAGGTTTCAAAGTTAAAATCCACAACAAAGAATCCTCCAGATACCCATCATCACAAGGAGTTCCTCAGGGTTCCTCTCTCTCACCAACACTTTTCAACTTATACCTTCTCCCGCTTTGCCAACTGCTAAACAAATTGAACCTAAAACACTTCATATTTGCCGACGACGTCCAGATTGTGATCCCCATCAAAGAATCCATCACTAAAGCGCTAGAACTTTGGGAAAATTGCTTTCAAGAAATTAACGAGCTCTTATCCAGCTTAAATCTAATCCTAAACCAATCAAAAAGTGAATTCATTCTAATCTCTCCAGATAATTGCAAAATCACTACAAACCCGCCAGCCAACTTGCAAACCTCAAAAGTAAGAGATTTAGGAGTCTCCATAGACAACCGGCTAAATTTGAAATCGTTTATCAACCAAACAACCAAAGACTGCTTCCACAAACTGCACGTATTAAAAAGAATAAAACCCCTATTTCACTTCCATGATTATAGAACAGTGCTCCAAGCAATAATATTTGCGAAAATTGATTACTGCAACTCGATCCTACTAGGCCTCCCATCATCACATACTAAACCGCTCCAAATGATACAGAACACCGCAGCAAGAATTCTAACAAACAAAAGAAGACGAGATCACATTACACCAGTCCTTAAAGACCTACACTGGTTACCAATCCACTACAGAATAATTCATAAATCCCTCACCACAATCTACAAGAATATCCATGGATTGGCTCCACTCCATCTACAAATAGCTCTTAAAAAACACTCCTCCAACAGACCCATCAGAGAAGCATATAGAGAATATCTACAGGTACCACACAACAATACCACCCAACATATAACATTGAGAGATCGGGCCTTCTCCACAGCAGGTCCCCCACTGTGGAACTCCATCCCCCTAGAACTAAGACAGGAACCATGTCTTCCAACCTTCAGGAAAAGACTGAAAACATGGCTGTTCATGAAAGCATTTCCGGACCCTTAAAGATTCACTACCATCAAATGCAGCATTACTGAACATTTCCTATTAAACTGAAACAGTCACTATCTACCAATCATTACAATGTTTTACTTCTTGTTAAACTTTTTATCTTTCCTCTAACTCTAATCCCAGTTAGAATGACCCCCGTTTTATTGTAACTTTTTCTTCCATGCACTTGTTTTACTTTTTAATGTATTCTCTTATGTTATTAGTTATTTACGTTATAATGTATTTCTCACCCCTTGTTTTATGTAAACCGACATGATACGAACTCCGTGAATGCCGGTATAGAAAAATACAAATAAATAAAATAAAATAAAAAAAATATTGGTGGGCCTGCACGGTACAGCAGATACTATCTTAAAAAGCTTGCCATCATTACTATGTTGCTATGAAAAGAACATAAGATATGCCATACTGGGTCAGACCAAGGGTCCATCAAGCCCAGCATCCTATTTCCAACAATGGCCAAGCCAAGTCACAAGTTCCTGGCAAGTATCCAAACATTAAATAAATCACGAGCTACTATTGCTTATTAAATAATTTATGGATTTTTCCTCTAGGAACTTATCCAAACCTTTTTAAAAGCCAGTTACACTAACTGCTGTAACCACATGCTCCCTGGCAAATTCCAGAGCTTAACTATGTGCTGAGTGAAAAAAAATTCTCTTTGATTTGCTTTAAATGAGCTACTTGCTAATTTCATGGAGTGCCCTCTGGTCCTTCTATTATCTGAGAGAGTAAATAACCGATTTAAATTAACTTCAAGTTCTTTCATGATTTTGTAGACCTCTATCATATTCCCCCTCAGTCATCTCCAAACTGAAGAGCCCTAACTTCTTTAGCCTTTCCTCATAGGATAGCCATTTCATGCCCTTATTTTGGTCACCCTTCTCTGCACTGTCTCCAGTGCAACAATATCTTTTTTGAGATACTGTGACCAGAATTGCACACAGTATTCAAGATGCAGTCTGACCATGGAGTGATACAGAAGCATTATGACATCCATCCATTTATTTGCCATTCCCTTCCTAATAATTCCTAACATACTGTTTGCTTTTTTGATTGCCACAGCACACTGAGCCAATGATTTCAATGTATTATCCACTCTGACGCCTAGATCTCTTTCCTGGATAGCAACTCCTAAGATAGAACTTAGCATTGTGTAACTACAGCAAGGGTTATTTTTCCCTATATGCATCACTTTGCACTTGTCCACGTTAAATTTCATCTGCCATTTGGAAGCCCAATCTTCCAGTCTCGTAAGGTCCTCTTGCAATTTATCACAATCCGCTTGAGATTTAACTACTCTGCATAATTTTGTGTCATTCACAAATGTGATCACCTCACGCATCGTACCCCTTTCCAGATCATTTATAAATATATTATAAAGCAACAGTTCAAGTACAGATCCCTGAGGCACTCCACTGTTTACCTTTCTCCACTGTGAAAACTGACCATTTAATCCTACTCTGTAAATCCAAATACACCACATCTACCGGTTCACTTTTCTCCATGTTTACTCACCCAAACAAAATGTAGGAGATCTGTGAGGCAAGACTTCCCTTGGGTAAATCCATGCTGGCTGTGTCCCATCAAACCATGTCTATCTAAATGTCTTGTGATTTTATTCTTTATAACAGTTTTCACGGCACTGAAGTTAGGTTCACCAGTCTATAGTTTCCTGGATCACCCCTGGATCCCTTTTTAAAGATCGGGTTACATTGGCCCTCTTCCAATCTTCAGGTACAACAGATGATTTTAATGAAAAGATACAAATTAATTGAAATAGGTCTGAAATATCATTTTTTAGTTCTTTCAGAACCCTAGGGTTTAAACCACCCTGACCAGGTGATTTGCTACTCTTCAGTTTGTCGATCAGGCCTACCACATCTTCCAGATTCACCATGATTTGGTTCAGTTCTTCTGAAGTATCACCCATGAAAACCTTCTCTGGAATGAGTATCTCCAACATCCTCTTCAGTAAACACTGCATTGCTCAACAGAAGTCATACTGCTCAATTGCACAATTGTGGAAGAAAGGAAAGCAATGCCTTGCAAACCTCCCTAGTCTCCAAAAGAGTGATAATCCCCTTTCTCCGACCTTGTGCTGCTTGCTCCTGGCAAATGGCATCCCCTGCCTTTTCGACTGGTATCAGTGGTCACTATCACCCAATCTGCGATCTCCAACTCTATGCCCTGCACCAAATTGGCCCGAGAAAACCAGCTGGAAAGACTGGATCTGAAATCCCCCTATCAGTGGTAACTGAAGTTGGAACTTAATTATTTTTAAAACATTTGTTACCTGCCCTTCCTACGATCAGGGTGGGATACAGTAGAACATACATAATTCTTAAAGTGGGAACATAAAAACTCAGTACATATAATAAAATAAAAAACAGAATCAAAACTCTAAAAAGATGTCAATTAAAATTAAATCAAATCTAAAAAAGTAAAAAAAAAAAAAAAGACTAAAATGAGAGGAAGTCTGCTAAACAGAGGGGATTATGTTCAATTTGTCTGACTCGGGAATGTTTTCTTGAATAAGGAGGTTTTCAAAGCTTTAAAAAAAAAAAAAAAAAAAAAAAAAGAGGTTTTTTCAGTAAGCTGTCTCAGTTCAAACAAGAGGGAGTTCCGTAGTAGAGGGCCTGCAGATGATAAAAGAGCGCTCTCGAGTTTCTTCTAAGCGAACATCAAGAAGTAGCTGAGAGGAGGATCTTAGTGTTTTAACAAGAGCGTGAATCTTAAGAATTGATGTAATCCAGGGTGAATGAATATTATGAGTAACTGAATGTACAATTGTTGCCAGCTTATAATCTATTTGAAATGAAATGGGGAGCCAATGTAAGGATTCTAAAACAGGTGTGATATGTTCATGAATTGGAGTTCCTGTCAATAACCTGGCAGCTGCGTTCTGAATGATTTGTAGTGGACGTATGGTATGTGCAGGTAGACCAATTAATAGCGACTTGCAGTAATCAATACTTGCTCCATTGGGACAGAAGTGCCCTCTGAAAAAGTCCGCCTATGTGCGCATGCCCAGAAAACTAGATCTAGCGTAGCCACTACAGAACCCAAGAACTGCCAACACCACCAGACTTCGGGTACGAAAACCTGCGCCTGCAAACTAAGCACCCTTTCCTCTGTGAGAAGCACTTTGCCTAATCTGATATAGTCTCCTGGGTACTTCAGCGACTGGATCGGAATTAGGTTCTTTGCAGGGTTGACTATTCAGCCCAATGTCTGTATCCTCTGCATGAGCTGTTGAACTGGTTGCTGACCACCCAAATGAGACAGGAGTCCAGAAAGGATGTACTAAAATGCCCTCCTTTTATAGTGCCGCAGCCGCTACCGCTTTGATAAAAATGACAGCGGTGCTTTCCCCTAGCCCAAAATAGGAATGCACAAAACTGAAGATGCTCTGCCTGCACCATGAAGCAAAACAATGTTTGCTGCTCCACCCAGAATATGGAAATACGCTTCTGTGAGAAGCGGACAAGCAGGAACTCCTCTGTGTGGACAGCCGCAGCCACCAAGCGTAGGGTCTTCATTTGGAGCTTGGTACTCTCAGAGCCACGTTCCCCTCTTTTCAGATCTAGAATGGGCCGACAGGCATCCTTCTTTTCCGGAACCCCAAAATAGATGAAATACCATCCTCCGCCCTACTTCCTTGGTACTCCGGGTATCGCATCCAGGTGCCGTGGATGATCCAGCATGGAGTGAACCTCTTCTCAGTTGGGGCGATGAAGGCGCAAGGGGATCTTGTGCACCAAAACCTTTAGGCCTGCCCTCCAGCAACCTAGAAGATAAATGGTCCCTGAAGTGCCCAATCAGCCTGTCCAATCTTCCTCAAAGAGCACTGCTCAAAAAAAAGGGACACATCACAGCTGATGCTTGTCACCCATACTGATTACCCAAAGGGGGCAATGTGAGCAGACGCCTTGCTACCACTGTTTCCACCATAAACCAGCGGCCATGAGAAACCAGTGATATAAGGCCCACGCCCGAAGGGACTAGGCTACTTGGTGCCTATTGTAGCCAGAGCAAATTTGCTCGAGTCATGAAACTTCAAACAATACCCATGACGTGCACCTCTAAAACCCATAAAGTCTAGCTGGGGGATCATGGACTTCTTAGTGCTCCTCAAAACTGAGGCAAGCACCTTGAGACCCAGACTCTGTACTCTCAGTGCGGTTAATCCGTTTTTTTTTCTTAAACAACTTAGGCAGTCTTTTTTACAAGTAAAGAACTTTTATTATTGAAAAGACGGAGAAGAAAAGCCTTTCTGACAGTGCTGCTTAACCGTGTGTGCTGCCTGCAGTTTCTCAGTCTCCAGCAGATGGCAGGGGTGGAAAACCTGTAGTCAGTTTGGAGAGGATGTACTCCCAAGGATGCTAGGTCCTGATTTGGGCCATCCCTCTGGTAGAGTGGGGACCAGCAGGGGGCGGTCAGTGACCACCTTTTGATGCTCTTGTCTTTGCAGAGGAAGTGTTGATAGCCAGTGATGCTGGCTCCCTCATTCCCTCTGCCTCACCTCGCTACCCCTGCGCTGCAGCTTGTCTGGATTCCTCAGATCTTAGGGAAGTGACTGTTTGTTTATACTGTGATTCAAGCTTGTTAAAAAAAAAAAAAAAAAAAAAAGGCAGCAACAGTTTGTTCAGGGCAGTCAGCACTTGAGCTCTGGTGGAGCCTGTAAAGGCGGGCTGATGTTCTCCTGCAATGCAGGGGGTGCAGGCAGGCCCAGGCTGCTAGGGGTGGTGAGATGGCAAATGCCTACGGAGGAGCTGTGCACAACCATGGGACGTGGTGCTAGAGATTACTGCTGGACATGGGAGGAAAGGCTGGAGTTGATAGTCAGGGAGCTAGGACCCTCCTCAACTCGGGAGGTGAGGAGGGTCAGGTGACAATTTCTGTTTTGGCATCAGAAAGCCAGAGACTGAATTGGTCCTCGGTGTCTCAGTCAGTCCCACCCCAGATAAGCAATGCACGAGAACGGTGGCCATTTTGAGCCTTCCCATGTCGCTTGAAGAAACTGAAGAAACCTCCTCTTACCTCCAGTATGGAGACGGACTGTCCCAATAGGCTTCTGGTTGGGTGTATTTTCCCATGATTCTATACCGCAGGAGAGAAAAGGAGGCTGCAGCTGGAGAACACCAGCAAAGTATGAATGGTGGCCATTTTGCCTGTTTCCATGGTCCGAGGGGCTGCTCCTTCAGTTGGAATGGGAAGCAGTGTCATTGCCAGGAGCAAAATAGCAGAGCTGCATGATCTTTGCAAGGAAGCAGCAGGCATGGCCTCTGATTGTCTCCTTTATTTGTTTTCCTGTTGCTGCTTATTATAAAAAAAAAAAAAAAAGTAGTGTTTTTGTAAATGCAGCACTCCCAAGGGCCTGAGACAGGTGCTGGAGGAGATACTGGAACCAGAGGAACAGCGACCGTGATTGCTTCTCTCCCTGCATGCCTGGTAGGTTCGGGGATAGGCAGTACGGTCATAGGAAGCCTGTCTCAGCAGGGAAGCTGATCCTAATGAGCCCCCTCCTTTGGCCATCCTGACCCTAGCAGAGAAGGCTAAGGACAGATCCTAGTTTGAACATAAGACTTGCCATACTGGGTTAGACCAAGGGATCATCAAGCCCAGTATCCTGTTTCCAACAGTAGCCAAGCCAGGTCACAAGTACCTGGCAGGATCCCAAGGGGTGGATAGATTCCAGGCTGCTTATCCTAAGAATAAGCAGTGGATTTCTGTAACTCTACCTTAATAATGGTCAATGGCCTTTTTCTCCAGGAAACTTGTCCAAACTATTTTTTTTTTTTAAATTTAAACACAGCTACACTAAGAGCAACTCTTAGGCGCAGAGGAAGAGTGCAGGAAAACCCTCTGGGGAATTTCTTGGGGACAGGGAGGGTTGAATCCAGAGATGGTTTTTGGAGCCAGAGCAAGGTGGGGAAGATACCATTTTTTTTTTTTTTTAAAGGGCCTAGGGGGGCCCCCACTATGGTTTCCCAGTCCATGGGTTGGCCAATGTCTCTGTCTGGAATGGGGTGCTCCTAACACTGCACTGTTAATCCGTGTAGAGCACAGCTTTATAGTCTCCATCTGCTAGAAGGGAGGCAAAACCCCTGCATCTGGACTGATCTGGGGGATAAACTCATTAGTGAGTCGCCCTATGGTGTGCGCTTTAACACCCCCCCCCCCCTCGATTAGTACTCGCTGGGCGAGTGTCTCTTGGACACCTGAGACTGCACTCATAATGACAGAAAGGAGAGAGGAGAGAAGGGAAAGCAATGGAGGCAGCACTGGAGGGGAATAGATAGTGGCTAAGGTTGCTACGATAGGAATTAAAAAAGAGCAAGGGGAAGAGATAATGGCATCAAAATCGTACAAGAATTTTCCAAACAGTTATTTCCCTCTCCTCTGAAGTGGTCTTTGCACGCACAGAGAAATAGGCTGCTTATGGAAATCTGATAAAACAAAATTAGCTGTGATGCCTTATTTGTATTTAGTGCATTTTGCAATAACTAAACCAATCTTTATACAATAACACCTCCCCCCACCACACCTGAGCCATCAGCTGTCGGCAAACCTTTTTTTTCATCTGTTTTCCTCCGAAATTGCAGGCCAGAAACCAGCACCCTGAAAACCTGGGTGCTCCAAACAGGGGCAACAGAATTTTACTCCCAATCCCCCAATGCATATTCACTCCGGACAGCAGTTGCACCCCTTGCTGAAGACACCCTCAAAAGCAATCCCGAGAGTTATAAAACTAAGAGCACAGGTACCTGTAAGTGTGACCTCTGTGGACACTCTATCGATGGCCAGGACATCATTGGCCCCAGTGTCACACGCTTCTACGTAAAACTTTTCTGGTGTCGTGTGCCTGGAAAAGAAAAAAAAACAGCAGAGTCAGCCTTGGGGATGGCAAATGTGTGCTTGACTTTCATGACTACATGCTATGTGCTTCTACGTAGGAATGGACAAAGATCAATAGCAGCTCCTTCCTACAGACAAGAACTACCACTGGTAAAACCATGCTTCATTATAAGAACAGAGGCAGCATGGTGTTTATCAGAGGTAGTAGGTCTTGTCAGACAAATCTGATCAATTTCTTTGACTGGGTGACCAGAGAGCTGGCTTGCCGGGAGGATTAGATGGAAAGCACGTGGATTTCAGCAAAGCCTTTGACACGGTTCCGCAAAATTCGGCGAGTATACAGTCTTCTTGGACATTTATGAGGAACAATTTGGCAAGATACTGAGTTCACAGAAAGACGTGTGGACCGATGGCTATTGATAAAGCAATGAAGGCCTGTGCTGCCGGTAGTGCTCGTTTTGTAAGAATCATTTCTTTGGGCGTAAGACATTGCATGTGAGTTGTTGAGAAAGGTGCAGGGCATGAATGTTTTTTTAGAAGGTACAGATGTCAAAATGATGAAATTCACATCAGCTGTATTGTACATTCACCATGTTTTAGGGTTACACACCCATTAAACACCATTGTATGTTACATTTTGTTTACTTATGAATGTATATTGTTAAATGTGATATATTCTCATAAACATAATTAATGTATTGTACTATATTAAATATTTAATACATTTGTAAAATGTGTATATTTTTGTTTTCATGATACCACATTTTGAATGTACGTTTATTACAAAAAAAATGTTTGGAAATTTTATGAATTGAGTGTCCTAGTCCTACTGTTGGAAAGGGTAAATAACTATTCCCAATTTACCCATTCCACCTAACTCATGGATTTTATAAATTCCAATCATATCCTCCCCCTCAGTCGTCTCTTCTCCAGGATAGAGGGTCCTAATGTGTTTAGCCTTTCTCCTTAAAGGAAGCTTTTCTATCCCCTTTACCATTTTTGTCACACTTCTCTGTACCTTTTTTATGTCTGCTATGTCTTTTTTGACATAGTGTGACCAGAACTGCACACAATACTCAAGATGCAGTCACGCCATGGATCTCTACAAGGGCACATGATATTCTTAGTTTTGTTTTCGGCTCCTTTCTAAATAATCCCTAACATTCTATTTGTCCTTTTGACTGCCACCTCATACTGAGCTGAAGATTTCAAGGTATCATCCACGAGGACTCAGAGGTCTTTTTTCCTAACACGTAACCCAGCACAGAGTACCTGTAGTTGGGATTATTTTTCCCTATGAGCATTACTTTGCAGTTGTCCACATTAAATTGCATCTGCCATTTAGAAGCCCAATCTCCCAGTCCCACAAGGGGCACCTGCATTTCTTTGCAAATCGCTTTAGTTTTAACAACTCTAAACAATTGTGTCATCTGCAAATTTGGACAGCTCACTTGTGGTTCTTTTCTGTAGATAGTTTATGAATATGCTAAATAGCACAGGTCCAAAACACAGACCCTGGGACACTCCACTAATGATTTTTTGCCATTCAGAAAAAACTGACCATTTAATCTTACCACCACCCGTTTCCTCTCTTATCCAATTGTTACTCCAATCCCATGACATCCCAGTTTCCTGATGAGCCTTTCATGAGGGACTTTGTCAAATGCCTTCTGAAAATCCAAATACACTATACCAACTGGCTCATTACTGTCTCCATGTTTATTTAGAGCTTCAAAAATATCTAGTAAATTGGTAAGGCAAGACTTCCTTTTGCAAAAACCACGCCGACTCTCCCCCATTAAAACATGTCTGTGCGTTCAATAGTTTAGTTTTTAAGAATAGTTTCAACCATTTTGCCTGGCACCAAATGTCAGGCTCACCAGTCAATAGTTCCTGGATCATCCCTGGAGCCCTTTTTAAAAATGGGTGTCTTATTGGCCACCCTCCAGTCTCCTTCGAAGTTAAGTGCTACTACCTAATGGCATAAGCCCGTCTTCCTCGGAAGGAGAAGGTAGGCTGAGAGCAGTATGAAGGGGTTTAGGACAATTACATACCTGGACATGCTTACGAGGACTCCTGAGTTCGGTATTGAATGCGGCAGTCAATTCTTCCAGACAATTCTATGAGAGACTCAAGGGTATCAGGTAAATCACGAGCCTAAAATTCGTCCTTCAATCGAGGGTCTAGTCCCTCCAAGAAGATAGCAGGTACACATCCTAAGTCCCAGCCCAGTCCAAATGCCAAAGTCTTAAATGCAATCGCAGAATATGGTAATAATGGTTTGTTACTTTGCTGGAGATGTAACAGGGTAGATCCAGCAAGGGCTCGACCATCAAATACGGATTAGACGATGCCTCCCATGGGGAGGGGCCCTGGGAACCTCACCGATGGGCTAGACCCAGTAGTAAGTGGTCACAGGGGATGATGTTTTTTCACAAGGGGAAGATGCTTTATTGTACCACAAGGGCCTACCCGAGGAGCAGGCAAACATGTAGACTTCTGATACCTATGCAAGACTAAAGACGTAGAATGCTTTCCCGTGGTCGTCCGCAGAGCAGGGTAACTCGAGAACCTGACTCCAGCAAGACTGAGGTGGACAGATCCGGCAGTGGTCCACGCAGACAATACACACGAGGAGCGGGTGTCCTGAGTGGTTACAGCAAGGCAAACCCCGGAGGGTTGATAGAAGCTGAAGGGCCCCGAGCAGGTACCCAGAGCATTCTGGAATCAGTGAAGTACTCCTAAGGCCAAAGGAGGTCTTACAAGTGGGCGGCTTAGAAGTGGTCTGAATTAGCAGGCAGATAGCAGAGGCTAAGAAAGCATCGGATAGGGCCGCACAAGAAGTTCCCACCATGATGTGATGCGAGCATGGCCATAAAATGATGGACCCAATGGGTTAGCGATGACGAGACATGGTTTCTATGTTACGGATATGGCTGGATATCAGGGTTTTTGCTCCGGATAAGGTGACCATAGCTAACAAAAGGCCTAATTATTTTGTGCAAATGCAACGTACAAAAAGGGTTTACATTGGTCATGGGGTCAGCATATATGCGGAGCTCCAGGTCCGCTAAGAGAGCACATGGATGACCCTTTGTGCTACACACTGGGCTGGCACGGCCAGAGTGGGTCTCAAAGTATAGCGTGCGTCCAAAACAGTTATTACAACGGATATGGCGCTCGAGAGGCCTGAGGGCTGTTACACAGGTAATAGTAATAAGGATACAGCTTGGGGGGGGGTGAGGACTTACGACCCCACAGACCATACTTACGACCGGCATGACCTAGGTGGGTCGTCAAATAGCATGGCATGTGTCAAGAACTACGGCGCTCAAGAGTTCAAGGGTTGCTAGAGGGAAGTAATAATAAAGGACTCATAGGATCATGGATGACTGAGCCATATTTAATATGCTCCACGGGTGGACATTGGGGCATAGTAAGACAAGACAAGGCACAAGCCGCAGCTTATTCATGAAGCAGGGGACACGAGGCAAGGGTCCACCCTACCTCGTGTTTTGGCGGTTACCCGGGCAGGTTGGGCATATTGCAAGTGGTGCTGGTGACATCGCAGGACGGCGTGGTAGCCGATCAGCGCCTTGGACGGCGAAAAAGATGGGGGTGCGGAATGCACCAATGGTCGGGGGCCCAGGGATTAAGACTGCCTTGCTTGGTCCCTACGGCGGGCAGCGGTGGAGACATCCTACCGGCTCGGGCACCCAGGGAAGTTTTTCTGGATGTGTTAAATAAAAGCTGCGGCCTTATTATACCAACGACAGTTCTCTGTGTTGTTCATTGTGTATAGAGTGAATGCTTACGTGTCTAAGGAGAGTAAGAAGCCAGAAGGTAGCGACGACGGCCACGTGGGTAAATAGTGGCGGCTGCTAGAGTTATGGATATCCTCAGGCTGTTGTCTCTGGGAGGTGCAAGATCTCTCTTTAGTGTTAGGTAGAAGGACGTCCCAGAAATGCATGTTTGTTGCCTGAGACAGAATGCATGTTTTTAGGTGTTCGAGTGTGGGAGTGCTTGCTGTGCATGTACGACTGCCTGTAGCAAATGAGGATTTACATGAAGGTTATAAATCTGGGAAATACAATGTTTAAGGGTTTTCATGTTTAAAAGGGATGTGTTGTTTTGTCTATTGAAGTAAATGCTTTTTTAGCATCTTTTTCCACAGCATGGATTCGAGAACTCTCAAGAGAAGGGATCCCAAAAGTTACTTTTCCATTCCCTTCCTCTGCATGAGCAACGGAGCGGTGGCTGTCTCTCCCCACACTCCCTTCCCAGCCCTCAGAATTGTCAGACACCCTCAACCAATCACAAGGACAAAGTTAAAGTGGAACTAAATGTAACATTGCATTCGAGCCTCAGTGCCCAGGATTCTGAGATATCTGTCTCTATATTGTAGATTCATTTGATTCTCCAGTCAAAAGCCCTGTTTCTATTTACAAAATGGTCAAATCCATTCCATGTTTTCCCAGCAACTCAGTTTCTCTTTCCAGGTTCCAAATGTTTCTCTCTTCTGAAGTGTTTTGTATTTTCTCTCAGGTTCATGCACAAACATATTTCTTTCTTCCTTTGAAGTATATTAAGTCTTCTTTTACTATGGAGATGTTGTTCTTTTAAATGTAAAAAAAGAGCATGAGATGACTGGACAAGTTGTAGTAGTCAAAGTGGTTACTGAATCGTTAAAATATACAGCAGGAGTGGCTATAACTGGCATCTTGCGAGCCACATGCAGCTCGCAAGAGAAATCCAGCCTCTACCACCAACCATCTCTGCCTGCTGAATGCTGCAATCCTCTCCCTTTCTCAGCCAGATAGCTCATGGGCAGAGGTTGTAAGTTTACAACTTCCACCCCAGAAGGAAAAAGGATCGCAGTGATGTCACTTCATATCCATAACCCCCACCCCCCAAGAAAAAAAAAAAGACGACAACTGAAAACATGTCTGACTCAGGCTGCTTCAGAGCCCATCCCATGGTGGGTGAAAATGGGGCTCTGAGAGAGACTGCCTTTCAGCCTGTGTGTGTACACCTGAGTGCCTGTATCCCCCATGCACTGAAGCAAGCAAAATAGAAGCTTGTTCACAATTGGTAACCAGCAACTGGTTTTTTTTAAATAACAAAAAGACAGGCATTGCCTTCCAAAGAATGCTGCTTGAAGCATATTTTGCTCTGCACAAAGTGTTGACATTTCAGGGAAAAAAAATGTTGCGATAATGGAGACTGTTCTGTCAACCTAATGGTTGCTAAAGATAGCAGTAAATGCTTTTGGTGCCACTTAAGAGATCATACAGTAATTGATGTGCCCTTGAGAATAAGCGTCCTGCATTACTCATGGGACTGCAAGCCTCAAAATATCTGCCTGAATTAATTGATTATAAAGTCAATGGCCGGCTCTGAAGGGGGGGGGGGGGGGGGGGGATGGAAGGAGGATGTGCATGATGTTACCAAGTGTACAACTTCTACCGGCTGGATCAATAGTAACTGGGCCATCTCAACCCGGGTTCAGTCAGCCAACGAGCTCCTCGCACAGCAGCGACTGTCCCCAAAAACGGAAAACTGGAAGAGGCCAGGAAAGTCAGCCTGAACGACTCTGCCATATGCCGTGGGGACAGCATGAACTAAAACCCTTACTGGAGGCTGTTCCACACCAGTAAGTCCAGCATTCATTTCGCCCACATATTCCCCAGAAATGTAGTAAAGAATTTTATTGCCACTTTTCAACGCAAATCGGAAAAAAGAGCTTATGCAGTTACCGAATTAATCTACCAGTCAAACCATTTGTCTGCATAACTACCTTTCCCCCGTGCGGACTGATCAAGATCTAACTTGGAGTGAAGAAGACCAGCCATGCACAAAATATCAAAAGTATGCATAAAGCAAGCGTATTTCAAAACACTAACATGTCAGGATAGCACAGTCCTGCTTCCCTTTTGGCTTAAAGAGACAAAAGCTACAGGAACTTGTGATCATGCCTCTGGGGTCTTGCAGCAGAACACACAGCTCCTTCCAACCACTGAACAGAGCATGGTGATGCTCCAGACACCTGTATAATGCTAAAACGTGCTCCTCGCCTCTCATCTTGGGCCTGCTTCCAAGCCGTGTACAACCCACAACAGTTTTACAGGTTGAAATTCTACTATTTCTAGAGCACCCTCAGTGTACATGGCACCTTACAAGTGACCTGCCTGGATGCCAAACAGATAGCCACGGCACAAGGAGCGCTACGGGGCTTATATCCACCCTGCCTAGGCTCCCATAGCATCAGTGTGCACATCAATGACCTGCTGCTGCACCAGCATGGCCCCCCCTTTGGTTAAAAGAAGAACAACAATTTAGAATATCATCCAGCTCCTAACGCAGCTCCTACACTAAAAACAACATTATGTGGATAAAATTCTTAACGCTGCCCAAAAATAAAAAACTAACAATTAGAAATAAGGTAATTCTCGTCATCTGTGCAGGCACCAGAAGCACCTTTCAATCATCACACACGTGCCATTAAGTGGGAAAACACTACAGATAAAAATCTACTTTGCTGCCTGCTGTGACCTGAATTTTCCTGTGTGCATCTGGATCGATGAAGTCATGCATGTCTTTCACAAAAGGACATATCAGAGCAGATGCCAGTGCATGTAAGTGTGCCTCTGGAGAGGCTGCTCCATATTATCTATCAGTTTATTCAGCAGGGGAGAGCTCTGTGTACAGACAGTACACAGGTAGCACTGTTCTCTGCCATTCACCTAAGCCACCCCTCCTCCCCCAATCTATATTTAAAACCAAGCGCAAAGCACTACACAGACTTAAGAGACAGACACATCTGGTAGTGACACATGACTGGAGGCGACTGATCTTTGCCAATCTAACCAGGACTGTGCCTTCTCCTATTAGGGAAGCTAAATTTTATGAGCTATTTGAGTTTCAAGCACGCAATAATAATTTTTGGCCCACACTACACCTTTTTGCTGTAGAACAAGGATGTGGACTCCACTGGCACCAGTACAGCCGTTGGTCACTCAAGACAGAGAGCCTTCAATATCCACAACATTAACAAACCTTAATGGTCTACAATTCTGCTGTGGTTTCTGCATTATTGTATAGCACTGAAGATACCTATAAAGGCACTTGAAAAAAAATCTATCAGCACTGCGTACAGAAAGGTTTTGGCACTAACAAGAGAAAAAAAAAAAAAGACATGTTTGCGTTCTTGAACAGGCTTAATCCTCAAGTACTGAGGCTGCCATCACTTGACATTAGTTTTGCTAGTTTGGGCATGTAGTCATAATGCAAGTCTACAGGCTTCCTAAGCAAATTCTCTATTCTCAACTAAAAGACTGGGAGACGTTCTAGAAGTGGTCAAAAGATGTTCACAAGAATATTCTCAACTGCAACCCTGATCTACAACAGCTTTTCACAATCTTTTTCAAGCTCAAGGCACACCAACCTCTGGAAGCAGGTAGTATGGTTATGGAGAAGGACTCACGGCCAAAGGAATAGCTGGGGAAGCACTGAAAGCCTCTCCAATCTCTCATTTTAAAACAAAGGGAGAGAGAGAGGGAAGACACGCACAGGAATCCATCACAATGGATCAAGTGCAGGGAGAAAGGAGATGTCAGTGCGATGTGGGCAGCGGCTCAGTTATCTTGGCTGCTGCATGTGGCTACCAGAGCTTCTCCATTGCTGCTCCCAACACTCAGTGAGTCAAATCCATTGTTCAGTGCATGCTCTTCCTATCTCACTCAACCTGAGGATAGGACAGAGGCTGGAATAATTCCGAGGAGGCACAGTGTGCACCGCCTGTAGTACTGCACAAAGCAGGACTCAGCTATCTATGACCCGCAAACTTCCTGAAAATTCCCACACTCTGGAGTTCATCTTGCAGCTAGGAAGGAGAGGCATGAATGACTGTACATGTTCTGACAAAGGAGCTCCCAACATGATTTAGTGCCACTAGTGACTTATGTGGCATACCTGATCAGATCTAATGGCACACTAGTTGGGAAACACTGCTCTAGCAGCATGGCAATAGTTAGCATGTGAATGCTCATGAAAATCTACTGTCCATCAGGGTGTCGTGGTGATAGTCTGAGCTGCAAAAAAAAAAAAAAAAAAAAAAACGACATTGACATGAAATTGACAAAATCGGTATAAAGCAGAGTTGCTTACCTGTAACAGGTGTTCTCCTAGGACAGTAAAATGTTACCCCATGTGTGTTAGGACCAACATCATCAGATGGAGCCTGGCACACAAAACTTATGTCAAATTTTCTGAAACTTTGACTGTGCATACTGAGCATGTCCAGCATACCTTATTCCACGCATCCATACGGGGTTCCTCTTCAGTTTTGTAACGTAGGATTGCGATAAAATTTAAAACAAAAAAGTAGGAGAAACCAAACTTCGCGGGGTGGCAGGTGGGTTTCATGACTAACATCCTGCTGTCCTAGAACACCTGTTACAGGTAAGCAACTCAGTTTTCTCCTAGGACCAGCAGGATGGTAGTCCTCACACATGGGTGAATCCCTAGCTACAGGCTGCTCCCCAACACAAAAGAGGGGACAAACAAGCACCAACTAGGTGCCAATGGGCACAACCACCACAGTGCTGTTGGTAATAAAAGGGGAAACAGCTTAAACTCAAACAATGGGCCCTAGGCAGGGAGAGTTGGGTTTTAACCCTCAGAGATTCCAAAGGACACACTGGCCAAACCTACTGTCATGTCAACCATCCCTATCCAGACAGTAGTGAGATGCAAATATGTGGAGAGAACTCCATGTGCAGCCCTGCAGGTCTTCTCCACGGGAACTGCTCGCACGTGGGCCACTGACGTTGCCATGGCTCTAATAGAATAAGCCTTGACATGACCCCCAAGTTGCAGTCCTGCCTGGGCATAACAGAAGGAGATGCAGTCTGCTAGCCAACTGGATAGTGCCTGTTTGGCAATGGCAACTCCCAACCTATTCCTATCAAAAGTAATAAAAAGCTGGGTGGTCTGTCTATGGGCTTCTGTCCGCTCCAGATAGAAGGCTAAGGCTCTCTTGCAATCCAAACTGTGTAGTGCTGGTTCACCTTGGTGAGAATGGGGCCTAGGAAAGAATGTTGGCAAGACGACTGACTGGTTAACATGGAAATCTGTCACCACCTTAGGCAGGAATTTAGAGTGGGTGTGCAAGACCACCCTATCATGATAAAATTTGGTATAAGGTGGATAAGTCACTAAAGGACTGGAGCTTGCTAACCCTGCATGCTGAAGTGACTGCCTCCAAAAGTATGACCTTCCAGATCAGGTACTTCAGGTCACAAGAGCGCAGAGGCTAAAAAGGAGCTTTCATCAGCTGAGCTAGCATCACGTTGAGGTCCCAAGACACCGAGGGAGGCCTTAACTATTGGCTGTACAGAGAGGAGTGCACCATCTACACCTCAGTGGCATGCGCCAATTGCACTGAGATTAAATCTAATGGAGGTGGTCTTCAAGCCAGCCTCCGGTAAGTGTAAAAGATAGTCAAACAGTTTTGCGTGGGGCAGGAAAGCAGATCTAGACATAGAAAGCCTTCTCCATTTTAGTCCATAGTATTTCTAGTGGAAGGCTTTCTGGAAGCCACTAGTGCCTGAGACACATTCTCAGAAAGATTGAATGACTGCATGATCAACCTCTCAACATCCAGGCTGTGAGCGACAGGGCCTGGAGGTTGGGATGCCGCAGTCTGCCCTGATCTTGCATGATGACATCTGATCTCCAGATGGACAACTCCCGAAGGAGCGGAAACCAAATCTGTCTCAGCCAATGAGGATCATAATCCCTCGGTCCTCGTGAAGCTTCGAGAGAGAGTCTTCATGACTAGAGGATTCAGAGGATATGCGTACAGAAGACCCCTGGCTCCAATGTCGGGCAAAGGCATCCGAGGCTGGTTTGCCGTCTGACCTGTACAGGAATTAGAACAGAGTCACCTTCCTGTTGCAGGGGACCGTGAACAAGTCCACATCCAGGCTACCCAGAAGCAGAAGATCCGATTTACTACCCCCCTGGTCCAGAGACCACTCATAGGGTCTGAAGGCACGACGCGGTCTATCCGCTATCACATTCTCCGTCCCAGCCACATTTATTTATTTGCTTTTATATACCGACATTCAACAAGTGTTATCACATCGGTTTACATGGAAACGAGATAACTGGGTTACATTGTAACAAGGGTGTGGAACTTGGAGAACATAACGGGGGAGAGTAGTTTAACAAGCTATTAAGGATAACTAACTTATCATCATTTAGGTATATAGAGGCTCATATCATCATTTAGGTATATAGAAGCTTAATATTCTGTGATAATTGTGTTTCAAAGTATGGCTTGAGTCTTGGGGGGGGGGGGGAATGGGAGGGAGTGAGATGAGTGTTGGAGGTCCTTATTATGTTGTGAAGGCTTTTTGGAAGAGCAATGTTTTTAGCTTCTTTTTGAAGGTTTGCGTTGTTGGTTTGTGTCTTAGGTCTGTGGGGAGGGTGGTTCCATAGGGAGGGTCCGGCTATGGAGTGGGCACATTCCCTGGTTCATCTGTGGTGGGCTAGTTTTGGGGAGGGGATGGTGAGAAGGCCAGTGTTTGTGGAACGTAGATTCCTTTGTGATGTTTGGAAGCGTAGCATGGGATTCATCTATTCTGTTTTGTTGCTGTATAGTGCTTTGTGGATGAGGTACAGGGTTTTGTATTGTATCCTATAAGGGATCAGGAGCCAGTGTAGTTCTTTGAGAATTGGGGAGATGTGATCTGATCTTTTGCAGCTGGTGAGAGATCTTGCTGCTGTGTTTTGTAGGAGTTGAAGTGGTTTGAGGGTAGAAGCTGTTAGGCCTAGGAGTATGGCATTGCAGTAGTCTAGTTTGGAGAACAGGAGAGCTTGTAGTGCTGTTCTGTAGTCTTGTGGGTGTAGGAGGAGTTTGATTTTTTTTTTAGGACTTGGAGTTTGAAGAAACCTCCTTTAATTGTGGTGTTTATGTGCTTCTTTGAGGTTTATTTCGATGTCTAGATACATAGCCCTGAGTACCATCCCGTGGGACAGGGCCCAGGACCAGACCTGGACCGCTTCCCGACACAGAAGGAACGGCCCTGTACCTTCCTGCTTGTTGACATACAGACACCCAAATTGTGATGTGGTATCAGGACAATTTTGCTGGACAGCCAATCTCTGAAAGCCCAGGAAGTACCGGGACTAGAATCCCTGCCCTCTTTGCCTTGGTGGGACAGGCTCGACTGCTCTGGCAGTTAAGAGGGCAGAGAGTTCCCATAACAGTACCACCTGATGTGCTATTGGCCCCCAAAACAGGCAAGGGGGGCAATTTGATGGTACACCCAATAGGTTTAATTAATACCCTTGACAGAGCACACAGAACCCACTGGTCTGAGGTTATACTTGGCCACCAGTCCACAAAGAACTGTAGCCTGCCCTGGACCCTAGGTCTTGGGTACAAGTGGCTGGCTTATGCTCCCTACAATACAGTCAAAGCCCCATCCCGGGATTTGGCTGGAGAGCCTGCTGAGGCTTGGGAGCCTTCTGTTGCTTGGGACGACCACTTGAGCTCACCCTCTGCAAACAGGAATGAGTGGCTGGAGGACAGCACTTACTATGGCGGTAGAAAGACTTCCTCTGACCTTGCCTCGCAGACCTCCTGTCTGAGGAGGGCAGGTCTCATGGTGATTCTGCAACTAGGCCACTGCATTCCTCACCTTGTCTCTGAAGAGATTCTCTTCTATGCACAGCAAGTCAGCGAGTCTTTCCTGTACTTCCAGTCGGAGATCCGAGGCCCGCAGCCATGCCATTCTGTGGGAGCAGGTTCCCGCTGCAGACACTCTCGATGCCAACTCGAGAACATCGTAGGTTGAACAAACCTTAAGTTTTCCAAACCACAGGCCTTGATGCCCCAGCGGTCTGAAGAGGTCTCTTATTGCTGTCGCGGCAGTCGCTTGGCAGCCTCTTGCACCTGCTTCCAGAGGTTGTACGAGTATTGGCTCATGCACAGCTGGTAAAAGGCAAATTGGGCAATGAGCATGGCCCCTTGCAACACTTTCCTCCCAAGCATGTCCATCGCTCTATGATGCTTGCCTGGGGGCGCAAGGCATGGGTCCGAGAGTGCTTGGCCTTTGAGAGAGCAGATTCGACCACTACCAATTGGTGTGACAGCTGACTGTTCTTGAATCCGGTAGCCTGTTGGACAGAGGTAAACCCCATCCGCTTTCCTGTTGATAGGAGCTACTGTGCTCCCAGATCCTCAGAAGCAACTCAAAGATTTTGTGCACCAGGACTGCCACAATTTCTTTAGGAGCCTCCACGAACTGAAGGATTTCCAGCATCCTATGTCTGATATCCTTCTCAGTCATTAACTGAAAAGGGATGGCCTCAATCTTCGCGGGTTTTGTTCGGGTGATGGTGAAGACCTCTGGAAGAGACCTCCTCTGCTCATCTGGAGGAGACTGTTCTGAAGGGAGACCTTCCAAGTCCTCAGAGGAGGATTCCGCAGTATCATCCCCCTGGGGGTCACACAGGGCCTCATCCTCCCTGCAGTTCACAGGAGATGGAGCCCTGGGTGCTCATCCTTCATCCAGAGGCATGGGCATTGGCGGCACCAGTTCCTGCTCCAGGCAAAGCTGGACCGAGGGCTGTAGGCCTCTGTATCCAACCGGGCATCAATGGGCTCCCAGGAACCAGCGCCAGCTGGTTAGTAACACACCGATAAGCACACTGAGCCATTCCAGCAGAGCAAGTGCTGGCAGTGGCACTGTTTGTGCTGCTGGTTCAATGCCCTGCAACACCCGCTGCACCGCCACCTGGACCATGCGCTCCAGCTCCTCTTCGAAAGTTTATGATGCCAAAACAGACTGGGAGGCAGGAGGGTTGGCCAAATCTTCCTCTGATTCCCGAGGTGGATTGGCGACTGGAACCAGGACCGGTGGAGACCTTCACAGACCCCCGGCATCGATGGAGGATGGAAACTCCTCTCTGGAAGATGTACTAGGCCAGATTGACAAACTAAAGAGTAGCAAATCACCTGGACTGGATGGTATACATCCTAGGGTACTGAAGGAACTCAAAAATGAAATTTCTGATCTATTAGTTAAAATTTATAACCTAACATTAAATCATCCATTGTACCTGAAGACGGAGGGTGGCCAATGTAACCCCAATATTTAAAAAGGGCTCAAGGGGCAATCCGGGTAACTGTAGACCAGTGAGCCTGACTTCAGTGCCGGGAAAAATAGTGGAAACTATTCTAAAGATCAAAATTGTAGAGCATATAGAAATACATGGTTTAATGGAACACAGTCAACATGGATTTACCCAAGGGAAGTCTTGCCTAACAAATCTGCTTCATTTTTTTGAAGGGGTTAAACATGTGGATAAAGGTGAACCGGTAGATGTAGTGTATTTGGATTTTCAGAAGGCATTTGACAAAGTCCCTCATGAGAGGCTTCTAAGAAAACTAAAAAAAGTCATGGGATAGGAGGCGATGTCCTTTCATGGATTACAAACTGGTTAAAAGACAGGAAACAGAGTAGGATTAAATGGTCAATTTTCTCAGTGGAAAAGGGTAAACAGTGGAGTGCCTCAGGGATCTGTACTTTAGGCAATATTATTCCCTAATCAAACTAACACTCCTTCAGGAGTGGGATACAAGCACATATAACATTTAAACACCTCTTATTATATACTGAACAATTTTTATTCTCTTAGAACAATTTCAATAACATACAAAAGTATAATTCACATCTCTCAAGCATTAGTTATACAATGTGTCAAAAACATTTAATATTACAATTAAAAAACCTTTTATCACTCACACCCAAAAATACTCAATCATACTTACACTTCACTCATAAAATTATTAAATTGATACTCCCACAAATATTCACAAAAGTATTACTCAGTGTTACTCCTAATTTCATCATACTCTATCTTGTCTTACTCAATGTGTCCTACCTTCGATACATTTAGTTTCTAAATATAACCCCAACACAATTCTTAGTATACTTCTAATAAATCCTGTTGACAACGAATACCCGTTACAATTGCTCCTGACAGGGCCCTTGTTTTGCCCGATGGCTTCTTCAGGGGAATCTTGAATATGGTGTTTTGCAAAAAATGACTCATTGGTAAGAATTTATTTCCACACTTATTATGCTCACAGGTTCAAAATTCCCATTAAACCCATTTGAAGCTGTGAGCGTCCCAGACGGAGAGCAATGTTGAATGGCTAAGAGTTGAATCAATTTTAGCGTGGAGGTTAATCGCCTGGTGATATCGTGTAATAGAAGAAGTTGTGTCGGGAGACAGAAAAAACAGCTGGTAGCATTTTGGAAGGAGCGGTTAACTTTCTTTTTGAAAAGCAGGAAAGAACATTTGAAAGAAGGGAATGAAAAACCCGGTGAAGTTTTTGAAGGATATAGAAGAGTGATAGTGTCAAGCATTAAAGTGGTCGTGGGGTTCAAGTGTATCAATAAGCTACTCATATGAGAAGTATACTAAGAATTGTGTTGGGGGTATATTTAGAAACTAAATGTATCGAAGGTAGGACACATTGAGTAAGACAAGATAGAGTATGATGAAATTAGGAGTAACACTGAGTAATACTTTTGTGAATATTTGTGGGAGTATCAATTTAATAACAATTTTATGAGTGAAGTGTAAGTATGATTGAGTATGTTTGGGTGTGAATGATAAAAAGTTTAATTGTAATATTGTTTTTGACACATTGTATAACTGCTTGAGAGACGTGAATTAGGAAGGGAATGGTTAATAAAACAGAAAATGTCATAATGCCTCTATATCGCTCCATGGTAAGACTGCACCTTGAATACTGTGTACAATTCTGGTCGCCACATCTCAAAGATATAGTTGCAATGGAGAAGGTACAGAGAAGGGCAACCAAAATGATAAGGGGGATGGAACAGCTTCCCTATGAGGAAAGGCTGAAGAGATTAGGGCTGTTCAGCTTGGAGAAGAGACGGCTGAGGGGGATAGGTATTTAAGATCATGAGAGGTCTTGAACGACTAGATGTGAATCTGTTATTTACATTTTCAGATAATAGAAGGACTAGGGGGCATTCCATGAAGTTAGCAAGTAGCACATTTAAGACTAATCGGAGAAAATTATTTTTCACTCAAAGCACAATTAAGCTCTGGAATTTGTTGTCAAAGGCTGTTAGGTGAATTAGTGTAGCTGGGTTCAAAAAAGGTTTGGATAAATTCTTGGAGGAGAAGTCCATTAACTGCTATTAATCAAGTTTACTTAGGGAATAGCCACTGCTATTAATTGCATCAGTAGCACGGGATCTTTTTGGTGTTTGGGTAATTGCCAGGTTCTTGTGGCCTGGTTTGGCCTCTGCTGGAAACAGGATGCTAACTTGATGGACACTTGGGCTTACCCAGCATGGCAATTTCTTATGTTCTTAGGGATGGACAGGGTGGAATCTGGGACAGATAAAGGCAAGAGAGAGGGAGGACTTGGACTGAAGAATGGGAGGAAGTAAAAGAAAGGGTTGGGGAGGGAGTGGGCTCTAGGATCTGGCATGAAGGGAGGTTCTAGGATATGTGGAATATAATCCAAGATCAAGGGAAGGAGGATTTGAATTGCAGTGGGTGGAGGAGAGGAAGGTAGTGTCCCTAACATGTTATGGTGCTGCTTCTCCTTGCATCTCCTCTGTAACATCCCATCCAATATCCATCACACACACACAAGCTCCTCTCACTCATGCCCAGACATACTTCCCCTAGCCAATCCCCCTGCCTCTCTCCCCACCCTCCAATATCTAATCAGCCACTCCTAATCTCCCCATAATGGTCCCCCCCCTTGCTCTATTTGCTGGAGGCACTTCTGTTCCCAGCATGCCGCCTGGAGGGGGAGGAGCCAGATCAGGAAACAGGGGAGTGTTCTCTGCTGAATGAGATTCAGTACAACTGAAAGGCAGTAATCTTCAACCAGCATGCTGCCCTCTAGATTACTACTGTCCTAGGTACAGGCCTATGGACAAATCCAGGCCTGCCCAGAACAGCTTAGAGGGCAGAGTGCAGGCACAGCTGACAGGCAGGAGCAGGGCTCTGTAATCTAGAACCTGGGTAGGAGAGACATTCTTTTCCATGTCTCACCTGTCACTATCTTTCTCAGGGCTGAAGAACCCAGCAAAAAAAAAAAATAATAAAAAAATAAAATCCCATTTTGCAATGACCATAACAGCTAACTTTTCAAAAGGTCCCCCCCCCAATGGACATGCAGTTAACGGGGAAAACTGTAAAACACTGGGCTATACTAAAAAAAAAATAGAAGCCGCACCGCAAACTACGAGCACGAAAGAATCACCAGCCGCGTACAAACGGGCAGTTCACCCACACCTGACTTGGTCAATATAATAATAATGAGGAGGAGCTGCTCGATACTCTCCTAACCTTAGGTCAAGCTATGAGGCAAAGCACCTAATGCAAAGCCGCGTCAGCTCAGTCACTGCCCTCCAGCGCGAAAGGGCAAAGTCGACTTCCTGGGACAAGAGATGCTGCAGGTTCTCGTTCTACTGACGCCAGCCGTACAGCCTGCAGCCCCTCCTCCTCCTATTATGACGCACACAGAGCGGGACCGGGGAGGGGAGGGGGGGGGGGTCAGGAGACGCCGGCACGCGCCCCCCACCCCCAGGTTGACGTCACAATCAGCCGCTCCCCCCGCCCCTTGGTTACTCACAGCTTCAGCTCCTCGTAGGCCAGCGCCATGCCCCTTGCCTGCTCTCTTTCTCGCTTGTCCGCAGCCCACGATTCCAGATCACCGGCCGGAAACACAGCGGCCGGGGCGGCGACAAGCCAGGGACGGAACACCAAGCAGGACAAACTGGATGAAAACCTCCACTCAAGCCCTTCTTCCGCCGCGCCTCCTCCTCTTCCACCTTAAACCAACCCCGCCCTACTCTCCGCCCATAGGGCCCCTCCAGTTTGCGCATGCTCATTGTGGGCGATAACGTGCGGGTGTGCTGTTCGCTTTTGATCGTGCTCTTCTGAGCTAATAAAAGAAAAGCAGACAAGGGGCCGGGGACAAAAGCGGTTGCTGCTGAATTGAAACTACGGAGGGTCCCCGCCCGCCACCCTTTGATGTCAGGGATCTAGATTTCTCGCTCCGGGCCAGCATTCTGTGCAGAATTTAGGACCCGGTGTTAGCGGTGCAGTTGATACTTTTTTTGTCCCGCACCTGTCGCTTCATACACTAGGGAAAAGTAGCCACCGAAAGGCTGCAAGGTGGTGTGCTGCAATGTGTTGCAGACGCCCACCGGGTTTTGAGGGGTGTTGCGTGTTCGAATGATCAAAAGTACAGGCATGAAGAGGGAAAATGATTTACTTGCACGTTGTTTTCCGAGGTGGGGATGCGGGATTGATGATGTAATAGTTGAAGTTAATGAAATATAGGGGGCGCAAGCAACCTAGACAGAGGGGCCAGTGGCGCAATGGATAACGCGTCTGACTACGGATCAGAAGATTCTAGGTTCGACTCCTGGCTGGCTCGAAAACTTTTTTTTCGAATTGAATGAGTTACTGTTTAATTTGTATGCGACTGTTTAGTTTGTGTGCGGCTATGTGTTGTAAGTCCTGTAGATTACATTTGTTTTGAAAGATGCTGATTTCTGCAGTGATAGCTACAGAGAATCTATGCACACGTGGACACCTGGATTATTAAAACGTTACACCTTTATCTCTCTTGGCGCTCCTAAATATGTGCAGTCCAGTTTATATGCTGTATATTTCCAAGTTGTTAAAAATATGTACAGTAAGAGTTTTGAATGTTACTGGAGCATATACAAAACTGATACATTACGTTAAACTCAGATCAGATACATTCTATTAATGAGGGACAAGAATGAAGAGGAAGAACAGGGTTTTTCATAGGGCCAGTGGCGCAATGGATAACGCGTCTGACTACGGATCAGAAGATTCTAGGTTCGACTCCTGGCTGGCTCGGATGTTTTTGTTGTAGTATTTTAAATTCTCAAAAGCAGTCAACTTTATGAATTACTTATCCTTGTATCAGTAACAAGCCTATTGTCTAGTTTGTTTTTCTGAGTGCTCCTGCTTTACTTTCCAGAAAATACTTTGTGCAGCATCTCCATGTTTAGTATTTCTGTGCATATGCTGCAAAATTGTAGATTTAGAAATTTCAGGCAAACCAAGCTACACTGCCAATATGTGTTTATGTAAATCTGTTGCCTTGATTTCCTGGAACTAGGTTGCCTATTGTCAGTAATTGTCTAGTAGTTTTAGGTGTGCATTATTTGTTAAATAAAATGTTAAAAAAGCATTAAATTAAGACAGAATTTAACTTTGGAGTATAAGCTGACAAGTATTTTGCTAAAAGGCTCTAAACTGAAGTGTGAATTGCTTAAATTCGGGAATAAATATATTTCCTAAAATATGGTGCATGGAAATGTATGTCCACTCTAGTGCCGCTTCTAAGTATGGTATCATATTTCCCTATGTTGATGTTTCCCAACCAGTTTGCCATGGCACTTTAAGCTCTGACCAGGTGTGCCACGGAAAAAGCCACCACTGCCTGATTCTCCTGGGCTTTGCTCTTAACACCTCCCATCAAGCCACTAACAGTGGCTCTTAAACATGTAACAGATTCTTTCTAAGAACATGTGTAATCATGTGTTATGGGAGTCTCTGTTTAGTGGACCCTTGGGCCGACCTGCTGAAGACTGGGAAAGGTGGACAATGTCTCTAATGAATAGCAGGCCGGGAGGCAGATGTTCAGGCAGGACGTAGATGCTCTTCACCCTGGAAGCTGGTACTCCCCTGGGAGGAGCCCGTAGGAGCCCAACCGCTGGGACTTAGGTGGCTTCACCTTTGGAAGCCGAAGCCCCCCCCGGGAGGAGCCCGTAGGGGCCCGGCCGCTGGGACTTAGGCAGGTTGTGGATCAGGACAGGTAACTGGAACCAGACTAGGACAGTAGCAATACTGTAACTGGGCTCGGGTTCTGGAACCAGGCAGGAACTGTAGCGAGACTGGTACTGGAACCAGGCAGGAACTGTAGCAAGACTCGGGTACAGAAACCAGGCAGGAACTGTAGCAAGACTCGGGTACTGGAACCAGGCAGGAACTGTAGCAAGACTCGGGTACAGAAACCAGGCAGGAACTGTAGCAAGACTCGGGTACTGGAACCAGGCAGGAACTGTAGCAAGACTCGGGTACAGAAACCAGGCAGGAACTGTAGCAAGACTCAAGTACTGGAACCAGGCAGGAACTGTAGCAAGACTTCGGTACTGGAACCAGGCAGGAACTGTAGCGAGACTCGGGTACTGGAACCAGGCAAGAACTGTAGCGAGACTCTGGTACTGGAACCAGGCAGGAACTGTAGCAAGACTCGGGTACTGGAACCAGGCAGGAACTGTAGCAAGACTCAGGTACTGGAACCAGGCA
This sequence comes from Rhinatrema bivittatum, assembly GCF_901001135.1. Taxonomy (NCBI): domain Eukaryota; kingdom Metazoa; phylum Chordata; class Amphibia; order Gymnophiona; family Rhinatrematidae; genus Rhinatrema; species Rhinatrema bivittatum. The sequence goes on from NC_042616.1 coordinate 264,405,925, forward strand.
GGAACTGTAGCAAGAATCTGGTACTGGAACTAGGCAGGAACTGTAGCAGAACTCAGGCACTGGAACCAGGCAGGAACTGTAGCAAGACTCGGGTACTGGAACCAGGCAGGAACTGTAACTGACAAGCAGGAACCAGGCAGGCACTGTAGCTGGCAAGCAAGAAGTAAGCAGGCACTGTAGCAGGAACAGAGCGACGAAGCAAAGTGAATCACTCCGGGGCACAGCGCAACAGGAAACTGGGAGGCTAACCCGTTGCAAGGCAAAGACTGGATGGCCGCGGCCGACTTATCAAGGCCACGGCATCTGACGTAAGGAGTTGGGCGGAGTCACCACTGGCGGGAAACGGCCTAGAAAAGCGCGCGAGCGCGCCTAGGAGCCAGGCATCCATGGGAGACCTCGCAGCGGCGCAGTCCCAGCGGGGACGCCGCCAAACAGGCCGCAAACCAGGCCTCTGGAAGCGGGAGCAGGTCCGGGAGCCCGGAGGTAAGGGCCTGGCCGCGGTGCTCGCAGCCAGAACCGCGACATCATGCATTTCTTTTCTTCCTAGCTACAGCATTAATTTTGGAGTATGGTAATTAATGGCAGCATACCGGGCATGGCTCACACAGTACCTCCTCATCTTACCCCTCCTGAACTTTCTTCATTGAGTCCAACCAGGGCCAATGCATAAAATGTGCATTCAGGCCCATGCACAGCTATAGCCATATTTGAACGCTGATTTTGTAAGCATAAACCTTACTGCTGATGCAACAAGGAGTTTTACACTCACCAAATGTGCATTCTAAAATGTGCCTTCGCTTGAAAATCCTATGCAAATGAGGGCATTAGGTAATATCCAGGGTTTCCTAAGACTGCAAACTTAACTTCTGGTCAAGATGGAGTTAAGTATCCAGCACTACTGTGGTGGCACTTAAAACCCTCTAAAAAGTAAAAAAAGAATTCTGAACTTGGGCTTACCATCACCACATAGCTGGATAAATTTATGCTTATCCAGATAAGTGGCTGCAGGCTAACGGATCTGCATTAGCCTTTCAGGGATGCCTCCTCCTTTCCCAAGTTAAAATTTGAGTTTGGCCTGTGCACATTTTACAATCAATCTGCTTTCCTAGACTCCTAATGCGTTTACATAGCATTAGCTTACTGCATCAGGAGTTAAACATTTTTTCTTAGCATCCAGTCAGATGAAACCAGAACAAGTGGGTTATACACTCCTACCAGCAGATGGAAACAGAGCAAACTGACATCACAGTATATATATACCCCTGCAGTGACCTCAGTCCGCCAGTATTCTCCATCTCCAGCAGTTGGTGAATGTACATATCCCCCACTGGGGATTGCTTGAGGTTTAAGAAGGAGATTTGAAGAAAGAAAATTAACGCCCCACTCTCCTGTGGTGATACCAAATGGTCCCTTCCCCAACTGAGAATTCCTGAGGTGATTTCTATGGTCCTTCACAGTTCTGCCTTGATCCGGTAGCTGAGTTTCCCTGTGTGGACTTAGCTGCTTGAGCAGCTGAAAGGCAGCAGGTGCAGGAAGCCGAGCGTGGCGGTGACAGCACATGCCCTCTCCCCCCACAGCAGGAGACCGTCTCTGTGCTCAGCCAGGTAAGGCTGAGCTCTGGTTTTATGTAACAAAGAAAAAGAAAAAACAGAGACTTAGGGGGAGGTTTTTACTGTGCAGGGCTTCCTCCTCCCAGTTTCCGAGCTCAGTGCGCCGTTCCAACATTCGCCCCGCTCCATGGGAGATCAAGGGACGTGGGCAGCCTCGCAAGTTGAGCAGTCTCTGTATGCAAGAGTGCGTCAGTCCGCATTAACACTGGAAAAAGTAGCACAAGAAATCAAACTGAAGAAGCACAAATATTAATCTACTAATTTTGACATTCAGGAACTCTCATCCTTTTCAGTAGCACCAAACTCTCCTACAGCCCGGCATGGAACAATTTTTCAGCAGGGGCAGGGAAACCAGTCTAGTCTCTATAAGCATGCCTTACTCTATGTGTAAGCATCCACAGGCATTGAAGGCCCCCAAGGGATGGTTTTCTACAGTTGCACCATGTCTCCAAACCAAACAGGCAACCTGGACAGTGTTCCTTGAAATGATGTAGGGATCTTGGATGCCTGGATTGATTCAAGAATGCGTGTTTCCACAATGGAATATTCCACAGAGCACCCCATGGAGATGAGTCAGTCAAAGGGTACAGTCATGTCTTGTCTTTCTCTTTTCCTTTAAAATTGTTGAAAGGAGGAAATAAAGAAAAGCATGGGCTCTGAAACTGTCTGAGAAAAATGTGTGTAAGGAATCAGTGGCCATCTTAGACCCCATGTATGTTCTGTTACTTATGTTCAGTTTGCAGGAATCTATCGCTGTTACTTTTCATCAGATGTGTTTGTATGCTATAAATCCTTGAAAGAATATGCTCCTTTTTGTATCAAATGATAGGAAAGGAAGCCAAATATTTGATAGGATAGAAATGACACTATAAAAGGCTCAGGAATATTTCACATTATATGCTTCTGGGATTACCCTTGTCTAAACCCCTCTTCTGGCAATGAAAGTTTTTTCAAATTTTCAGTAGCACTACAAAGGGGTAATATTAAGCGAACCAGTTGGTTGGTACCGTGAAAGAAAAAATAAATGGTTTGAGCAATAAAATAATTGAATTTCAATAATGCCACCCAGTCTAATCTTTAGATTAAAACAGTTTGCTTACTTTGGTTTTCAGAAGTTTAACTCAATGCAAGCTCTTTGCGTGTCCTGTGCCCTCTCCTGTCTTCTTTTTCAAGCTCACTTTTCAAATTTGTTTCCAAATATGTGTCTGGACTCCTCTTACCATCTTTCCTTTCCCCTTTCTGTGTCTGATATGCCTCTCTGCTTCATTCGCGTTGATCATCACTGAGTGAAGCACAGAAATCAGTCGTATTTTAGTTCTTGAATGTGAAACTTTTCTTTGAACAAAGCATTCATTGTTGAAATCTATGGCGAAATTTGTAGAATGAATATCTGACTTAAAAACGTATTCAAGTGATAACACTATCTATACTACAATAGTGTAGGCCACCTGTGGCAATAAGGAGGGAAGTAGGTATGAGGCATGATATTTGTGCAAGTGGGCCAGTGGCGCAATGGATAACGCATCTGACTACGGATCAGAAGATTCTAGGTTCAACTCCTGGCTGGCTCATGCTATCTTTCTCTTCTTATGCAAGTTTGCTATTTAGAAGAAGATGATAAGAATAGTGAATACAAGCAGAAATATTTATTCTACCATTCCCCGCGCAAAAGGAAGAAGTGTAGTTATGCAAACTGAAGGTGATAATTACATTTCCATAGAAAAAAATAGAAGTAAAGCACTTTATTAAGCTTCTCTTTTAAGTTCAAGGCCTCAAAATTGGAACTGCAAAATCCAAGAATTAACAAACTCATGCAAATCCAAGGTGATGATTACATTTCCTTACAAAAAAAAAAAAAGTAAAGCATTTTATTAATCTTCTCTTTTAAGTTCAAGGCATCAAAAGTGGAACTGCATGATCCAAGAATTAAATAAAAAACTCAATTTATAGAAATCAAGTATAGTACTACAAGGCGCATTAAGGGTAAAAAACTAGTAGTGTATGGAAGAGTGCGTCAGTCCGCATTAACACTGGAAAAAGTAGCACAAGAAATCAAACTGAAGAAGCACAAATATTAATCTACTAATTTTGACATTCAGGAACTCTCATCCTTTTCAGTAGCACCAAACTCTCCCACAGCCCGGCATGGAACAATTTTTCAGCAGGGGCAGGGAAACCAGTCTAGTCTCTATAAGCATGCCTTACTCTATGTGTAAGCATCCACAGGCATTGAAGGCCCCCAAGGGATGGTTTTCTACAGTTGCACCATGTCTCCAAACCAAACAGGCAACCTGGACAGTGTTCCTTGAAATGATGTAGGGATCTTGGATGCCTGGATTGATTCAAGAATGCGTGTTTCCACAATGGAATATTCCACAGAGCACCCCTTGGAGATGAGTCAGTCAAAGGGTACAGTCATGTCTTGTCTTTCTCTTTTCCTTTAAAATTGTTGAAAGGAGGAAATAAAGAAAAGCATGGGCTCTGAAACTGTCTGAGAAAAATGTGTGTAAGGAATCAGTGGCCATCTTAGACCCCATGTATGTTCTGTTACTTATGTTCAGTTTGCAGGAATCTATCGCTGTTACTTTTCATCAGATGTGTTTGTATGCTATAAATCCTTGAAAGAATATGCTCCTTTTTGTATCAAATGATAGGAAGGAAGCCAAATATTTGATAGGATAGAAATGACACTATAAAAGGCTCAGGAATATTTCACATTATATGCTTCTGGGATTACCCTTGTCTAAACCCCTCTTCTGGCAATGAAAGTTTTTTCAAATTTTCAGTAGCACTACAAAGGGGTAATATTAAGCGAACCAGTTGGTTGGTACCGTGAAAGAAAAAATAAATGGTTTGAGCAATAAAATAATTGAATTTCAATAATGCCACCCAGTCTAATCTTTAGATTAAAACAGTTTGCTTACTTTGGTTTTCAGAAGTTTAACTCAATGCAAGCTCTTTGCATGTCCTGTGCCCTCTCCTGTCTTCTTTTTCAAGCTCACTTTTCAAATTTGTTTTCCAAATATGTGTCTGGACTCCTCTTACCATCTTTCCTTTCCCCTTTCTGTGTCTGATATGCCTCTCTGCTTCATTCGCGTTGATCATCACTGAGTGAAGCACAGAAATCAGTCGTATTTTAGTTCTTGAATGTGAAACTTTTCTTTGAACAAAGCATTCATTGTTGAAATCTATGGCGAAATTTGTAGAATGAATATCTGACTTAAAAACGTATTCAAGTGATAACACTATCTCTACTACAATAGTGTAGGCCTCCTGTGGCAATAAGGAGGGAAGTAGGTATGAGGCATGATATTTGTGCAAGTGGGCCAGTGGCGCAATGGATAACGCATCTGACTACGGATCAGAAGATTCTAGGTTCAACTCCTGGCTGGCTCATGCTATCTTTCTCTTCTTATGCAAGTTTGCTATTTAGAAGAAGATGATAAGAATAGTGAATACAAGCAGAAATATTTATTCTACCATTCCCCGCGCAAAAGGAAGAAGTGTAGTTATGCAAACTGAAGGTGATAATTACATTTCCATAGAAAAAAATAGAAGTAAAGCACTTTATTAAGCTTCTCTTTTAAGTTCAAGGCCTCAAAATTGGAACTGCAAAATCCAAGAATTAACAAACTCATGCAAATCCAAGGTGATGATTACATTTCCTTACAAAAAAAAAAAAAGTAAAGCATTTTATTAATCTTCTCTTTTAAGTTCAAGGCATCAAAAGTGGAACTGCATGATCCAAGAATTAAATAAAAAACTCAATTTATAGAAATCAAGTATAGTACTACAAGGCGCATTAAGGGTAAAAAACTAGTAGTGTATGGAAGAGTGCGTCAGTCCGCATTAACACTGGAAAAAGTAGCACAAGAAATCAAACTGAAGAAGCACAAATATTAATCTACTAATTTTGACATTCAGGAACTCTCATCCTTTTCAGTAGCACCAAACTCTCCTACAGCCCGGCATGGAACAATTTTTCAGCAGGGGCAGGGAAACCAGTCTAGTCTCTATAAGCATGCCTTACTCTATGTGTAAGCATCCACAGGCATTGAAGGCCCCCAAGGGATGGTTTTCTACAGTTGCACCATGTCTCCAAACCAAACAGGCAACCTGGACAGTGTTCCTTGAAATGATGTAGGGATCTTGGATGCCTGGATTGATTCAAGAATGCGTGTTTCCACAATGGAATATTCCACAGAGCACCCCATGGAGATGAGTCAGTCAAAGGGTACAGTCATGTCTTGTCTTTCTCTTTTCCTTTAAAATTGTTGAAAGGAGGAAATAAAGAAAAGCATGGGCTCTGAAACTGTCTGAGAAAAATGTGTGTAAGGAATCAGTGGCCATCTTAGACCCCATGTATGTTCTGTTACTTATGTTCAGTTTGCAGGAATCTATCGCTGTTACTTTTCATCAGATGTGTTTGTATGCTATAAATCCTTGAAAGAATATGCTCCTTTTTGTATCAAATGATAGGAATGGAAGCCAAATATTTGATAGGATAGAAATGACACTATAAAAGGCTCAGGAATATTTCACATTATATGCTTCTGGGATTACCCTTGTCTAAACCCCTCTTCTGGCAATGAAAGTTTTTTCAAATTTTCAGTAGCACTACAAAGGGGTAATATTAAGCGAACCAGTTGGTTGGTACCGTGAAAGAAAAAATAAATGGTTTGAGCAATAAAATAATTGAATTTCAATAATGCCACCCAGTCTAATCTTTAGATTAAAACAGTTTGCTTACTTTGGTTTTCAGAAGTTTAACTCAATGCAAGCTCTTTGCGTGTCCTGTGCCCTCTCCTGTCTTCTTTTTCAAGCTCACTTTTCAAATTTGATTTCCAAATATGTGTCTGGACTCCTCTTACCATCTTTCCTTTCCCCTTTCTGTGTCTGATATGCCTCTCTGCTTCATTCGCGTTGATCATCACTGAGTGAAGCACAGAAATCAGTCGTATTTTAGTTCTTGAATGTGAAACTTTTCTTTGAACAAAGCATTCATTGTTGAAATCTATGGCGAAATTTGTAGAATGAATATCTGACTTAAAAACGTATTCAAGTGATAACACTATCTATACTACAATAGTGTAGGCCACCTGTGGCAATAAGGAGGGAAGTAGGTATGAGGCATGATATTTGTGCAAGTGGGCCAGTGGCGCAATGGATAACGCATCTGACTACGGATCAGAAGATTCTAGGTTCAACTCCTGGCTGGCTCATGCTATCTTTCTCTTCTTATGCAAGTTTGCTATTTAGAAGAAGATGATAAGAATAGTGAATACAAGCAGAAATATTTATTCTACCATTCCCCGCGCAAAAGGAAGAAGTGTAGTTATGCAAACTGAAGGTGATAATTACATTTCCATAGAAAAAAATAGAAGTAAAGCACTTTATTAAGCTTCTCTTTTAAGTTCAAGGCCTCAAAATTGGAACTGCAAAATCCAAGAATTAACAAACTCATGCAAATCCAAGGTGATGATTACATTTCCTTACAAAAAAAAAAAAAGTAAAGCATTTTATTAATCTTCTCTTTTAAGTTCAAGGCATCAAAAGTGGAACTGCATGATCCAAGAATTAAATAAAAAACTCAATTTATAGAAATCAAGTATAGTACTACAAGGCGCATTAAGGGTAAAAAACTAGTAGTGTATGGAAGAGTGCGTCAGTCCGCATTAACACTGGAAAAAGTAGCACAAGAAATCAAACTGAAGAAGCACAAATATTAATCTACTAATTTTGACATTCAGGAACTCTCATCCTTTTCAGTAGCACCAAACTCTCCTACAGCCCGGCATGGAACAATTTTTCAGCAGGGGCAGGGAAACCAGTCTAGTCTCTATAAGCATGCCTTACTCTATGTGTAAGCATCCACAGGCATTGAAGGCCCCCAAGGGATGGTTTTCTACAGTTGCACCATGTCTCCAAACCAAACAGGCAACCTGGACAGTGTTCCTTGAAATGATGTAGGGATCTTGGATGCCTGGATTGATTCAAGAATGCGTGTTTCCACAATGGAATATTCCACAGAGCACCCCATGGAGATGAGTCAGTCAAAGGGTACAGTCATGTCTTGTCTTTCTCTTTTCCTTTAAAATTGTTGAAAGGAGGAAATAAAGAAAAGCATGGGCTCTGAAACTGTCTGAGAAAAATGTGTGTAAGGAATCAGTGGCCATCTTAGACCCCATGTATGTTCTGTTACTTATGTTCAGTTTGCAGGAATCTATCGCTGTTACTTTTCATCAGATGTGTTTGTATGCTATAAATCCTTGAAAGAATATGCTCCTTTTTGTATCAAATGATAGGAATGGAAGCCAAATATTTGATAGGATAGAAATGACACTATAAAAGGCTCAGGAATATTTCACATTATATGCTTCTGGGATTACCCTTGTCTAAACCCCTCTTCTGGCAATGAAAGTTTTTTCAAATTTTCAGTAGCACTACAAAGGGGTAATATTAAGCGAACCAGTTGGTTGGTACCGTGAAAGAAAAAATAAATGGTTTGAGCAATAAAATAATTGAATTTCAATAATGCCACCCAGTCTAATCTTTAGATTAAAACAGTTTGCTTACTTTGGTTTTCAGAAGTTTAACTCAATGCAAGCTCTTTGCGTGTCCTGTGCCCTCTCCTGTCTTCTTTTTCAAGCTCACTTTTCAAATTTGATTTCCAAATATGTGTCTGGACTCCTCTTACCATCTTTCCTTTCCCCTTTCTGTGTCTGATATGCCTCTCTGCTTCATTCGCGTTGATCATCACTGAGTGAAGCACAGAAATCAGTCGTATTTTAGTTCTTGAATGTGAAACTTTTCTTTGAACAAAGCATTCATTGTTGAAATCTATGGCGAAATTTGTAGAATGAATATCTGACTTAAAAACGTATTCAAGTGATAACACTATCTATACTACAATAGTGTAGGCCACCTGTGGCAATAAGGAGGGAAGTAGGTATGAGGCATGATATTTGTGCAAGTGGGCCAGTGGCGCAATGGATAACGCATCTGACTACGGATCAGAAGATTCTAGGTTCAACTCCTGGCTGGCTCATGCTATCTTTCTCTTCTTATGCAAGTTTGCTATTTAGAAGAAGATGATAAGAATAGTGAATACAAGCAGAAATATTTATTCTACCATTCCCCGCGCAAAAGGAAGAAGTGTAGTTATGCAAACTGAAGGTGATAATTACATTTCCATAGAAAAAAATAGAAGTAAAGCACTTTATTAAGCTTCTCTTTTAAGTTCAAGGCCTCAAAATTGGAACTGCAAAATCCAAGAATTAACAAACTCATGCAAATCCAAGGTGATGATTACATTTCCTTACAAAAAAAAAAAAAGTAAAGCATTTTATTAATCTTCTCTTTTAAGTTCAAGGCATCAAAAGTGGAACTGCATGATCCAAGAATTAAATAAAAAACTCAATTTATAGAAATCAAGTATAGTACTACAAGGCGCATTAAGGGTAAAAAACTAGTAGTGTATGGAAGAGTGCGTCAGTCCGCATTAACACTGGAAAAAGTAGCACAAGAAATCAAACTGAAGAAGCACAAATATTAATCTACTAATTTTGACATTCAGGAACTCTCATCCTTTTCAGTAGCACCAAACTCTCCTACAGCCCGGCATGGAACAATTTTTCAGCAGGGGCAGGGAAACCAGTCTAGTCTCTATAAGCATGCCTTACTCTATGTGTAAGCATCCACAGGCATTGAAGGCCCCCAAGGGATGGTTT